>NW_001820825.1:1283145-1317168 GCF_000146945.2 Sclerotinia sclerotiorum 1980 UF-70
GATGGGAATTTAGCGGAATGTCTACGTTGACAAGGGCGGGTATTCCATATGCGCAAGGGCTGATGGTCACTTAGACAGCCTAGATCTTGAATTCAAGAATTCTTTCCATTATCTAGATTCAAGATCGCCTTTTTTGAATATCGAGGATTGTTATCTGGTGAAGTATGATTTCAAGGTTACCATGTATATTCCTCTTGCGCGAATTTCCATTCTAGGCTCAAGAGTACGCTAGACGCGCATTTAATAAGGTAACTTACTTCTAACTCTGACTGAAGTTATGCCTGAAGTAATGCCCTACGGAACCGGAAACTCAACCCCTGAAAGCAAAGCTTGCAAAGATCTGTATGCTGCAGTTAGTCAATAGTCAATAGTCAATACACATCCCAACATCTAAATGCATTGGGCTGAAAATGTTCAATCTTATCTATCATTGATAGCGCGGATCTATGTTGTATCATCTAGAAAACCGACTGGGCTAAGAAAGCGTGTTAATAGAAACGATATTCTGAGAAAAGAGGTCAAGGCGCGCAAACTATCTAACCGGCCGATTTCCTGTTCGAAATGATGTCGAAATGCCGGATGGGAGCCCTGCATCCGCGTTTTCCAGCATCGGCTGTCATCCAATTGAAATATAACATGCTATAAAGGATTTCCACCAAGAGACAATATGACTAGATATTTCTAGGGTTATATAAAAGGACGGTAATTATTATAGCGGCACAAGCGGGTAATTGGTTAGCGAAAGGCTAGGGGCTGAGGATGCTTGGAGCCCCTTCACAAACATCAAAAGTCCTGATCTTGACTTTAATGACAAAATCCCTCTTGAATAATATGCATTTAGATATATTGGATGATCTGTTTCAAGCTGACATGCTTATTTTAGCATGGTCTCGAAGGAAGGGTGTATTGAGCTCTCTCTCAGAATTCGATTGCAAATCTTGTCTTGATTACTATTTGTGGCCGCTTTCCCCCATCAAACACCACAAATAACGACAGACATGAACGTCTCTCGTATTTTTCTTACTCTACCCCACGTATAATGCCAGGCTTGGAGGTTCACCAGCTCTAGAAGCGGAACAAACACAGATCTGCGATCTTCCAGATTCTGCAAAGGAACAGTGACAAATCGAGTAGACAACAAACGTGGTAGACAACTTGGTATTCGTTTATTGTTTGGACCCGCCTGGCAGATGCTTCCTCCCGATGCAGCTTTCCCGACTTCCGTAAATGAGTGCTAATAGTTTTGTTTCGATAGGCAAGCTGTGGCTACCTAGGTAGGCATAGTAATTATACTGAACTGCCAATGAGAATGTTTGGCAGAATTTGAAAGAGTTTCGGCAGCCTGTAGTGGCTGGATAGTCTCTATTCAATACTTGGAGGCGTATCTTGGTCATTTCTGTAAGCTTAACTCCATCATATTCCGTCTTGCATGACGGAAGCTTTTCAAATACCTGTACGAACAAAGATCTTGTACTCGGCATGGACTCAAGGTACCGAGAAGAAGTTTGTGCCTGCTACTCTTGGCAACGGTTTTGTATCTGTTGATCAGAATAGAAGAAGCAAATAACTCACCAAGGACTTTGTACCACCCTCCATGGCTTTTATACCTTGATCATGTCTGTGACAATCTGCGAGGGCAATTACATGCATATCCCGTAAAACATGCATCTTCCATATGAGAAGTTGCCATAAAGAAGACTATTGTCTCCTGTTCCTATCCATTTCTTCACACTTATAAGTTTCAAGTTTCGCATCTCAAGATCGGCAATGATCAACCGTCACTTTATCTTTAAGTTTGAGTGTTGAAAGTGTAAAGTTTTGTATTTTGAATCTTTTGGGTGGTTTGTTTCTAATTTTTGCATCGTTTTGTTGTGTTGCCGACATCAAACCATCATCAATTTTCCACTTGCAATCACACTACGGCACATCACTTTCACAAATCTTCACTTTGCCTCGCCAATAATATCCGCACCTGCCTATTTCAAGTCATATTGCTTTGCGGTTGTTGCCTTATCAAAATCATTTGTAGATTTGGATGTTTATTTATCAAGTCTACATGTATCTACTTCTATGTCCCACATTCTCACCCTACATACGAATTGTCTATCTACATCTCTTACAACTCTTCCAAAAGTCACTCATCGATAGCTACCTACTATCTATCTACCTAGCAATATTCAAAAATATTCATTCAGATCAACAAGTGCCTACTCAAGCCATCGACAGCCACCGAACCTGGAACTGCAAGCACAATCGGTATGTTCACGGTTTTAGTTTTGGATTTTCATGTTTATTCTAGTTAGGGGATTCATTCTTTCCTGCCTACAGTCTTGTTAACAGAAGAACCCACAAGGACACAGACATTGGGAGGTCGAACCTTCCAGTTTCATCAGTAATTAAAATTTAAAGAGGGGTTACCATCTCTGGGACACAGATCAATATTCCATAAATCAGCATCATCACTTTCCAAATTTGAACCAATCCTAGCGAGCGAAATAGACATTAATCGACCATATATCAAGCTAATACGTTATTAACAAAATAACTCTTTCAACAGGCACCAGTTGCCCTTTTTCAATATTTTCAAATTCGTTCCTTCCAATTTCACCTCTCATCAGTCTTTCCGACTTCTCTTAGCTCACCTTCCCATCCTTGACCTTCTCATCTCATCTCATTCCATCTTCTCCTCGTCCTCCTTCTCATTCTCTTCTTCTTCTTCTTCTTCTATACATCAAATCACATTACAACCAATTCTTCATCACAATCTCTACCTTACAACAACCCACCTGGCTCGATAGCTTTCTATCATTCTAGAAAACTCTACTCGCTACTGAAATCATTTTCTTCACTGTTTCTTGAAAGTAGCTTATTCAAGTTTACTTCTACTCGTCCTATCATACACCTGGAAACACTACCAAAAAAGGGAATAAGCTCCATCCAATCTTCTTCCTAGAAAGGTATGTTTTTTCCCCATATTCACTCATTTCCGTACTTCTTTCACACTTCATTGGTTGTTGCTAACTATGATATTCTCAGTTGAACTGTTCGAGAATACCATTATTTGAGTAAAAAGTGTGTTCTTATCCAGAACTATAAAGTAGGTTAAATAATGTCTCACTTGGGTCAATTTTCTCGAGTCAATTTGTTTCCGCATTGCAGATTCCCCATTAATGATGTCTGGTCATCTGCTTTGTTTCTTTACATCACCAACATCATTTCCAACATTTCACTTTCCCTATCTTTATTCACTGCTTCTTCTCATCCACAAGGAAATTGTTTTCTCAACTTTTCCCCACCTCCGATCTTCTTATTCTTGATCCTATCTTGCATACATTCCATTCCCCATCAAATACATCTTCCATCAATCTTCAACCTATATTTCATACTAACAATACTTGCTATTCCAGGATACCATGTCTTACTCTCAAGCTGCTACTCATGCTGAAGCAGCAAATACATTCCCAACCCGCAACACTACAACTATGTACACCCAGCAGCAAGCTCGCACAACTCGGGACACCCAAGGTCAGCAGACTTCTTTTGCTCAAACCAGCGCTGGCGTTACCCAGGCAGGGGATGGTTCTATGAACGCAATGATCAACCAATTTGCTGGTTTGGCTATTCCTGGCAACATGCCCAGTTCTACAGGTCCAATGACTGCTAATCAACATCCTTTGGGAACAGGCCAGGTCTACTTTCAAGTTACACCGGATGGTCTTGTATATGCACCAAGCATGTTCCAGCCACAATCTCTAGCACCTCAGCAGTTATCTGAGAATGCATACAACATGAACTCTTTTCCGGGAGCATTGCCTTATCTGGCCCAGGCATCTTCGGTTTACCCTGGCTATGTCCCAGGATACCAACAGAATATCCCATATACACCCAACGCTCGATCTGGCTACTATCCTGACAGATCCGATCATTCTCACTCGACCAAAGATGTCCCTGGCCTCGAGAATCGCCGCGGCTCGTACTCCACCACTGAGTCTCTTCCCGGAACACCATACTACGCTTCGTTCGCCCATCGTGAATCTGGTGCTCACATTGCCGCAATCGATCGATCTCCATTCGGCTCAACCCCCTCCCCTCAGCAGCTTCCGGTTCCTCACGCTCAACCCCTTGTTAAGGCACTTCCATACCCCACGGTTCCTATTGGTATCGATATCCAAGCTCTTGTGAAACAGTTTCCACCAATTCCAAAGGCTGTTCCCGCAGTTTTTACCCCGACTGAGAACATGAGAACTTTGGATCAGAGCCTGCACAATCCCATCAAGAACAACCGCAATGTCTACATTCGTGGACTTCACCCAAATACCGATGATGAAACACTGGCGCAATATGCCGCACGCTTCGGCAAGGTCGAGACCTCCAAGGCAATTATCGACACAGCTACTGGTGCTTGCAAGGGGTATGTGATTCTGATTCATTGAAACCTTTGCTCATCACTAACAGCCTTACAGATTTGGTTTTGCTAAGTATTTCGATGTTCGCCACTCCGAGCTTTGCATTCGCGGTTTTTGGGAACTGGGTTATGAAGTCGGCTTTGCTAGAGTATGCCTCCAGCCATAATATCCATTGATCGTTACTAAAATTTGATAGGAATCCTTCAATGCTCGTCTTAAGGCAGAGGGTGATGAGGCATCCACCAATCTTTACGTCTCCAACTTGCCAAAGACCATGACCGAATCTGTTAGTGTTTTCATAACTGCTTGCCCTCACTTCGACTAATCTTGGTGTAGGAATTGGGTGCTATCTTCATGGACTACAAAGTCAGCAGCAGTCGCATTCTTCGTGATAGTCAGAACCACAGCCGTGGAGTTGGATTTGCTCGGTAAGTTGACGGGTTTTCACTTTAGCACTAGCACATGGGACTGACTCAAAGTTACAGTTTCGAGAACCGTGATGTCTGCGAAGAGATCATCCGAAAATTCCACGGTCAGCCTATCGGTGAAGAAGGCCTTTTGCTTCAAGTCCGCTACGCCGACACTCCGGCACAGAAGGACTTGAAGCGCATCACCACTGAACGTCGTCAGTTCCGCACCAATGAGTACAATGTTGGAGCTTATGGTGCTCCTGCAGCAGATATGATTGCATTGGCTTCTCCTCCAATGCCATCTCCTATCCTTCCCCGAGCTTCTCAGATTGCTCGCCACCTTCCTGGCTCCAGATCCAGCGGATCTTGGAAGAGAGATGGTGTTCCTAGGTAGGCCACACCTTCATTTTCTTGGAGGGACAGTAAGTACTAACTTGAGTGCAGCCCTGTTCACCATGTCTCAGGCTTCAAGGATTTGGATCGATCAGTTGTTAAAGTTTCCTTGACCGAGGCTTCCCCCAAGAAACCCTTGACTCAGTAAGTCCATTGAATTGCAGTGCGTGGGGCGTTGAGAAGGCGCTAACATGTTCACAGCGTTGTCGTTCCAAGCGTCACTCCAACAGTTTCCGAGAGCGGTTCTGCCGACGATGGAGTCACGATTCATGATTCTCCAGTTGTCGTTCACAGTTCATCCATAACCCATAGTGCTTCTGCCACCTCTCCATCTGCTCGCAAGTAGAGAGGCATTCTGTATCATCATATAACTTCATGTCAACATTTACCCAAATTTTGTCCGCTAAATTTCATTATTGCACGAATACCTACCTCGCGATGGCGAGGCATGATCCGCTCTTGACGATACCTATTATGAAAAACCCATACCTCCCAGCATACATGCTTACTCACCAAGCATACATACATACTCCTGGTCGAAGTATTACCTACGTTACATTACATACTCGCTTTTAATCTAATATTTTTCGAGGCTGGCGATCTGTACATCCACGAGGATGTGACATATTGACGATAGTGGTACGAAACATTACTTTTATGTCAGCATGGGAGGATATCAGGCAGATTGCTTTTTTCATTGTAATTTCTTTCGTTTTTCATTGTTCTTGTTGCAACAGTAGTAGGTAGATGGAGACTTTTTGTAGCATAATCGAGCTAAATTTGAATCAAAAACCTCACCATATGACAATCTGTGGCAAAGAACATTAAATGTCTCCTGGTATTCTGAAGCTAGCCACATCAATGACGCAGAGTACACCACATTACTACAACTCTTAAAGATTAGGACTTAGGTGTTTCTCTACTTTGAGAGTGCAGGCACTTACATTTGATGGCTTGGATTAAGCACTTTTGCAGGTATTCTGGTATGATCATGTTACCACCGGCCTAACTCCATATTACTGCAGGAGGATTCCTCCGATGTTTTGGGCCGTAGTGGCAACCACAAATATAGATCGTATAGGTCACCACAAAGCAAACGATAACTCCTCAAAGCAAGCAATAAATCTCGCGTTCAGTATTAATTCTTTTGATTTTGTCTGAGAATTGGAATCAAGTCTTCTCTTCAATCTTGAGACTTGACAGTGAAAGTTTCTCCTTGCGATCATCCAACAGCCCTGCGTCTCCCTCCGGCTCTATCTCTGTAGTTTTCTCGCCCTGCAGTTCGGTTTTCGCTGGGTCCGTGTGGCTATCGCCTTCATGAGTAGCCGCAGCATCTTCTTCTTCTTCTTCTTCCTTCCCCCCTTCTTCCTCTTCGTCATCATCGTCATTACTCGCTTCTTCTTCGTCGTCAAATTCATCGTCACTTCTTTCCGCCCCTGGTTCGCCATCGCCATCAACGCCAACCGCTTTCATATATGCTTCAAGCTCTTTCGCCATTTTCTTTGAGAATCCAGATGCCTCGACAGATACATCTAACCGTTTCACACCGTCCTTACCTATAAGTTTGCGGGCATCCTTGAAATGGGGACCCTTTTCATTACTTGTGAAATGAAATCTTCGGTCAAAGAAACGCTTGATGCAGTTAACATCTCGATCAAAGTAGTATTCCGCATTCACATGGTCCACAGAAACCATCTGAGGGAAATCAATGAGGATGGGAGTTAAGGTGACTGGCTCTTCGGGGTTCTCTGGGTTTTTTTCCTCCTTAATTAGGATGTTGAATTCGTTGAAATCACCATGAATGAGACCGTATTGCGCTAGGCGAAGGATCATCGAAATAAGTTCGGCATATAAAGAGGCTGGATCTGGAACGGAAGATATTTGACGCATGGGAAATGCATCAATCAAAGACATGACTATAGTATGTCTAGATTGTGCGAGTGGTTCCGGTACTGGAAATCCATTGTCTCGCAGAGCCGTCATAAATGTGAATTCCTTCAATGCTGCTAATCGTGACATATGCATCCATGATGCCGAAGATCGATGTCGTAAATAATCTCGATTCGCCTTGACCGTTCTAAACGATATTCGTCCCAATCGGTGGATCTTCAATACCCTCTGCACTCCCTTTTCATCAGCTACCACGAAGATATCACTCTCTTTTCCAACACCAATCTGGTTTCCGACACTGTATACGTCCTTGCGTTTTCGATATGTGTTTAGAGCAAGGTAATCAAGCCCTCCATATGTAAGGCGATAGCCATCGTATTTTGCGTTCTTGAGTCGTGCGATCAAATTTACTTTTGCGAGTGCGGATATGCATCTGTGAACCCCGCCTCTAAGACCTGACAAT
Organism: Sclerotinia sclerotiorum 1980 UF-70; assembly: GCF_000146945.2. Classification (NCBI taxonomy): domain Eukaryota; kingdom Fungi; phylum Ascomycota; class Leotiomycetes; order Helotiales; family Sclerotiniaceae; genus Sclerotinia; species Sclerotinia sclerotiorum. The sequence goes on from NW_001820825.1 coordinate 1,290,708, forward strand.
TGTTCGATGAGTTTTGTAGGGACAACTTCATGATTTTTGGATCCTTGTTCGACTGCTGTGAGTGTGCGCCAGTCTTCAGCGGTCAAATACCGCATAGCCTTGGTATCCAACTTCATCTTGAAGGTTGTTATGGGATTTTGTTGTAAATTCGGCCGTCACTTGGGAATTAATTTTTGGATTTTCTGCCGCCGGGCTGTGAATGAATGTGGTGTGATTTTACTAACATATTGATAGATTCACCCAGTTTTGACTCAAACTTTTTAAGGTGTGAAATTAAGGTTGGTGTCATTCGGCTGCTAGGGACACTACTTTAAGCTATGATCTGGTGAAGCTGCTTAGACGCGAAAGCAGACCTGCCTGGAGGACCTTGTTAAGAATCCAAAGCTATCACGAATTCCACGATATACCACTCACTTTTACTACCAATTACCACTTGACCTGTGGTGATTTATACCCTTCCTGCGCATTGTCTTTAGCCTTTCTTTGATATCTCCAACAAACTCAGAACCGCCGCTCTCCACATTAACATTTAGAAACAACATGGCGCAAGACGGCGAACCACCAAAGTCTGTTGACAAGGGCAAAGGAAAGGCGGTCTCAGATCCCAAGAAACCAGAGGAGGTAGAGAAAGATAAAGATGGAAAGTCCATAGTTAACGGGGCCAAAGAAGAGCCAGTCGTTGGAGGTATGTTACTGGTATGGAATGGATGGGCACTTACTAATGGCCATGTAACAGCGGAGGAGCTCAGCGAGGAAGACCAACAACTGAAGAGTGAACTTGATATGCTGGTGGAAAGATTAACCGTATGCATATACTCACCATTGACGCTGCGGGTGAAACTAACTGTCTCAACTACAGGAATCGGACCAATCTCTTTACAAAAGTGCCCTCGAAGCCATCAAAGATTCGATCAAAACCTCCACCTCGTCTATGACCGCTGTGCCAAAACCTCTCAAGTTCCTCAGACCGCATTACGAGCCTATGATTAAGCTGTATGAACAATGGCCGGAAAGCGATGATAAAACATCTCTTGCAGATGTTCTTTCAGTTATTGGTATGACATTTTCAGACGAAGAAAGACAAGATACTCTCAAATATCGATTGCTTGCACCCACATCAGATATCGCGTCATGGGGTCACGAATACACACGGCATCTTGCTTTGGAATTGGGAGAGATGTACAGCAAGAGATTAGCAGAAGATCAACCAACTCAAGATCTTATTGATCTAGCCTTGATTCTTGTGCCGTTATTCTTGAAGAGTAACGCCGAAGCTGACGCTGTCGATTTGATGAGCGAGCTTGAGATTATCGAAAAAATTCCAGATTACTTGGATAAAGATACTTACACGCGAGCATGTCTCTACATGGTTAGCATGGTCAACCTCTTGACTTATCCAGAGGACCAGACATTCCTCAGAACCGCACACGATATCTATAAGAAATATAACCAGCTTACCCAAGCAATTGTCCTTGCAATTAGATTAAACGACCTTGATCTCGTCAGATCCGATTTTGATTCTACCACGGACCCGGCATTGAAAAAACAGATGGCTTTCCTTATTGCTCGCCAAAGAATAGTTCTCGACGACCTACCATACGAAACGAGCGAGGATCAGGAAATCGTGGAGTGTATGTATAATACAAAGATGCCGGAACATTTCAAGGCTTTGGCCAAGGAGTTGAATATTCTGGATCCAAAGACAACAGAAGACATTTACAAGAGTCATTTGGAAAGTAACAGGGTGTCAGGTTTAACGAACCTTGATTCTGCTGGACATAATTTGGCAGCAGGGTTTGTCAATGCTTTCGTAAACGCTGGATTCGGCAACGATAAGATGATGATGGTTGAGGATGAGAAGGCAAGCTGGGTCTGGAAAACAAAGGAAGAGGGAATGATGTCCACTGTCGCTTCGATGGGTACATTACTTCTCTGGGACATCGAGACAGGGTTGGACAAGATTGACAAATACACATACGCTCCAGAGACTCAAATTCAAGCTGGTACGTTGTTAGCGATTGGTATAATGAACTCTGGAGTACGAATCGATTCTGATCCTGCTCTCGCCCTTCTTGGCGAAGAGGAGAAGCTTAACCACGATAATCCTCTCGTTAGAGTTGGTGCCATTATGGGTCTGGGTCTTGCTTATGCTGGATCAAATAGAGAACAACTTCTAGACCTTCTCTTACCTATTGTTACCGACACATCTGTGGAAATGCAAATCTCCGCCATGGCAGCCCTTTCTTTAGGTATGATATTCGTTGGGTCTGGCAACAGTGATATCACTTCAGCTATCTTCCAAACTTTCCTTGACGATGATCGCAAATCTCAACTCAAGGACAAGTGGACTAGATTTATGGCTCTTGGTTTAGGTTTATTGTTCTTTGGACAACAGGAGAATGTGGATGTTATTCTCGAGACCCTAAAAGCTGTTGATCATCCCATGTCTAAGCCAACAGCTGTTTTGGCAGAGATTTGTGCCTGGGCTGGAACTGGAACAGTTTTGAAGCTCCAAGAACTTCTTCACATTTGCAACGATCACATTGAAGAAAGTGATGATAAGAAGGGCGATGAATTACTTCAAGCTTACGCTGTCTTGGGTCTTGGTTTGGTCGCCATGGGAGAAGATGTTGGGCAAGAGATGGTCTTGCGTCAATTTGCTCATTTGATGCACTACGGTGAAGCCAATATCCGAAAAGCAGTTCCTCTCGCCATGGGTCTGTTAAGTCCTAGTAACCCACAGATGAAGGTGTATGATACATTATCTCGATACAGTCATGACAATGACAACGATGTTGCGATTAATGCTATCTTCGCTATGGGTCTCTTGGGTGCTGGAACCAACAATGCTAGACTTGCTCAATTACTCCGACAATTGGCTAGCTACTACCATCGCGATGCTGATGCACTGTTCATGGTAAGAATTGCTCAAGGTTTGCTTCACATGGGTAAAGGAACTCTCTCCATTAACCCATTCCACACCGACCGTCAAGTACTTTCACGAGTGGCTGCCGGTGGTCTTCTTTCCGTCTTGATCGCCATGATCGATGCCAAACAATTCGTCACGACTAAGTCACATTACCTCTTATACTACCTCGTCACCGCCATGCACCCCAGATTCCTCGTAACCCTTGACGAAGATCTGAAGCCCTTAACAGTCAATGTTAGAGTCGGACAAGCTGTTGATGTCGTAGGACAAGCTGGTCGTCCTAAGACCATTACTGGTTGGCAAACACAGAGTACCCCTGTACTTTTGGCATATGGTGAAAGAGCGGAACTGGAAGACGAACAATATATCAGTTTGAGCAGTAATCTGGAGGGATTGGTCATTTTGAGAAAGGTATGTTGATAATCTTATGTGACGTGTGCTGTATGTGTGGGCATATGTGAATATGAAAATGCTAACTAATATACGCAATAGAACCCGGAGTGGGAAGATGGAAAGAGCTAGTGTGTTGAGAGGTAGGAAAGAAAAGAAAGGAATGGGATATTAAACTAGTGTATTATAATGGTTGGTACGGTGGAGGGGCTACAGTAGTAGATATGCATATCATGTTCCCTTGAATGAGGGGAGATATGGGATAACTACGAAATGAAAATGAAAATGGAAATGAAAATGATAGATGATTTGGAGTCCTCACAAGTTATGAGATTGGATGGCTTAATAAAGCTGATGTCGTTGTGATATGATGTGATTTTTGAGGTATAGATGTGTAGATGTGGAATTCTTGTAGTAGGTAGGTAGATACCTATCTATGTAATCCTATTCACGAGTGGGTATATATCAATCAATCATTATCAAAACGATATACCCAGTGAGAATAATAGTATGAATTCAATGAAGCATACATAGTATTTAGTATATTAATAAATATAATATTTAATTTATACTATAGTTTAGAATCTAGAGGCTGAGTATATATTATACTATGCTCTGCTGTGCTCTGCTGTGCTCTGCTGTGCTCCGTTGTGTTATGCTATTTATGCTATACTATGCTATTAATCCTGTATTTAAATTACAATATGATATAATATTCTAGCCAGTCCATCAGATCATGTAATAATGCGATGAGAAATATACATACATACAAACATGCTAAACTCCCATTTCATTCCATGCTTCCCATCCATCCCTTGAAATATAATAATCCACCTATATGATAATTAACACATCCTCAATCTCATTCTCATTCCGCAAATCCATATATTCCATTCCTCTGCCCCTCTCACAAACCCCACCTAACCTAAGGCTAACACCGTTCAAAAACCCTATACAAACCCTTCAAATTCGCAACCTCGAGCACCGCACCACCCATCAAATCTCTCGTCGCAATCAACCTCGTCCTAAAAGCAGGAAACAACACATCTTCCACCATTTTCCTCACCGCATCCCTCCTCTGTTTAATTTCCAGGGCAATGAAAGGTTCTCCTACTATTTCATTTTGTTCATCTCCCTCGCGTTGAGGATCTTCCGGACCAGGAGATGGAGGTAATTGTTCGGGAACATAGAATTTAGCTAATTCCTGTAGGAAGGAAGAAAAACATTCTTTTTCGTTGGTCCACTTTACGTGCGGACCTAGACGGAGGAGAAATTGGGGAAGTTTGGAGAGAGCTGGTGTGTAGTTTTTGAGGAGGAGAGGGATTCCTTCGAGGAGTCCGTCGGCGGTGATGGAGAAGGAGAAATATTCCTGTAACATTTCGCGGCGGGAGATTAGTTGTTCAGAGACGATTTCTACTACTTCTTCTATTTCGAAATCATCTTCGGGAGAGACATTGGGGGGAGCGGTTTCTTTTTCGTGAGTGGCTGCGAGGGTTAGGAGGGAAGTAAGGGATAAAGGGGGATCAAAGCGGATTTGACCGAAGTTCCCGAAGTCAGTGAGGCCGACTTGGTAGAAGAAAGCAGAGGAGATAGCGGCATAGTCGACGAGGAAAAGTTTTACACCGGATTGAATGGCAGCAAGGCGACGGCGTTCATCAACGATACCGACGAAAGTATGACTAGCGAATATCTCGGTTAGAGTGTTATGCATGGAGTCGCGAACAGAGGCACGAAGCTCTTTGATGGTCATTAAGCGGCAAATTATGGGTTCGCGGTCAGTGTATGTATATTCTACATCTTGGGAGCCAGTCACCGTAGTGCTTCCAGAGGGAATGGGTGTGTCATTTCTAGCAGCAGATACCGCCTTCGTTGTGGATGGAAGCATAGTGGTGATTTTGCGAAGTTTCGAATCCGTCCGGACAAGGTTATTTTCGTAGGGTCTGGCCGTGGTTCGGGCTTTTTCTGCTGCGGCAAAGGCGGCAGGACCAAGCATGTCTGCAACTAATGGTGCTTGAGCTCCGGGAAGAAGGGTTTGCGTCATGAAGTTTCGACTTTTGTCTACATCTGCGAGCTTTATTCGGATGTCGGCGCATATCTTCTCGATAATCTCTTCCTCATTGAGGAAGTTCACTTCTCGTTTGGTGGGGTGGACATTGACATCTAACCGTTGTGGCTCGATCTCAAGATTGAGGTATGTGAAAGGATGGCCGCCTTTGGGGAGGAATGCAGAATAAGTCTGTTCAATAGCTTTTCGAATGGCCGTTGACTCGACGGAACGATGGTTGATGAATAAAAGTAACGTTGTCTTCTTGACATGATAATTTGCATTGGTTGTCCAACCTTGAGCAGTAAATCCCCATCGCGGATCAGCAGATTTGAACTCGATTAGCTCATTTGCTACTCCGCTACCGTGAATTTGTCGAATGCGATCTACAGTGGAAGAAGCTATTTGCGTCGAGATGGTGGTGCTAGCCTCTCCATGTTTCTTACAGCTAAACGCAATCCCATCACAATGAATAGCATATCTCCCAACAACGTCAAGAATTTTGTTATACTCTTCAGATGCTGACCTGAAAGCACGACGCCGTGTAGGTATATTATAGAAGAGATCTTCCACCGTGATTTGTGTACCTGCACGACCAGCAATAGGCTTTGGATCCGAGCCTTGACCAGGCTTTGCGGGTATTAAACGACCACTATCATAATGTGCTCTGAAAGCACAATTAGAATCCTTCGTCCTTGTTGTGACAGTTAGATGTGCGATATGACTAATACTGGCTAAAGCTTCTCCACGAAAACCATAAGTTCCAATCGACGTTAAATCTTCGAATTGCTTGAGCTTGGAGGTTGTAAACCGTTCACATAAAATTGCCATATCTTCTTTCTAAGAAAACTCAGCTCGTGTACGAAAACGCTTTAAAGGAAATTTGAGACATACATTGATTCCATGTCCATTGTCAGTGATTTGCAATAACTTCAAACCACCATCTTTAACAAGTACTTCAATAGATGTTGAGCCCGCATCAACGGCATTCTCAATGAGTTCTTTAAGCGCATGTACTGGAGCTACGATAATTTCGCCTGCTGCAATCTTGTTGACTACATCGGGATCCAATGCCTATATAATAATCAGCATATGATAATTATATTGGATGAGGTCTTAAAACTCACCTTGATCCGCCTAGGGGCGGTGACTTCTGGGAGTTCATCTTCAGCTTTTCTTTTTGTACCTCTTGATGCCCCTGCCACTGAATCAAGATCCATTGGCTCAGCCATGGTTTATTTTCTTCTAGTTTTAACTGCCAGTATCCGATCCGCATTAATTATTGATAAAATATCAGGTGTAGATGGCATGCAATATTTCGGCTTTGAGGCCAGGGTGGTGATGAGTGTTTAAAGTCAAGTCACAATATAATTTGTCTAAGTCAAAAGTATGAGAGAAGGGAATTTTGTTAGAAAGTATGAATGTCTCAAGTCTCTCAAGTCTCAAGTGGTATTCGTTTCGAAATTTAAAAAGAATTTGTGACTATTTCATGAAAGTACCCATTTTGACCAGAAAAGAACGAGATGCAAATGATGTCGCGCACGTGACAGCCGTCCACTTCCTCAAAGCATCATGATTCTGCCAGGCGGTGTATTTCCCCAAAAGAATTTTGTAAGACTATGTACGAAGGATGAAAGTAACCCGCACATACCGTACCAGATCGATTAGCAAAAGTTGTCGGCGTATTTATTACACAGACGGAATGTTATGTTCATTTTACCTCTATAATTCTAATTACAATGAGAAGCAACCCTTATGTCTAGTGACAAGTGACAAGGTCAAAATTGGTTGTGCAAATACTAGTACCTCCCAAAACTTCCAGAAACTCTTACAACTCTCCCCTTCATTACATTCCAATATCCTTGAACCACATAAAATCTTCACTCGACAGAACTTTGTCTCACACCGAAACTTTCAATCGCAAACCATCGCAATCAACCATGTAATTAATCCGTCGATAGCGTTGCATACTTGACTTCCAACATTGAAGCTACCAAATGAAAATCAGAACGTTCCATTGTTTTGAACATTAATGCTGGTGCGGGAAGTATATTGAGCACAGGAGCAGGTGACGTGATTTTAGGTGTTGGCACATCTGCATCTGTTACATGAGTGGAAACAAGAGTTGAAGCTATCTGCTCCAACTTTGCCCCAAACACAGCTGCCACATCTGCTAATGCGTTCTGGCTGGTGGTAATTGGCTGAGATGTTTGACCTGCCAGCGATGGATGCGTAATTTGTACAGTCTGAAGAGTCGTAGTTGGTATAAATGGTGAGGTGGAAGTTGTTGCATCTGGTGCAGGAGCTGGAGGACCCTTGTTAATGGTTTTTGATTGAACATCTCTATTCGAAGTTGGAAGATCGGAAGTGGATTCGATCTTAATAGTGGCTGTTGCTACAACAGACGTGGTGGCGGAAGTGCTTGCCTCTGGTGCTGGCACATGAGCATTATGTACACTTGCAGTTCCAGGTGACATGAAGGCACTCTCCGAAGCGTTTCTAAGGGCCGGACTTCCAATATCGGCACCAACAGAAAGAGTCGTGGCTGTCGATTGAGCTACGGAGTTTCTAATTGGCGTTCCAACTATAGTTGTTCCCATTTCATGGGCTGACTGAGAAGAATCATTCCAGCCTTGAATAGCAGGCAATAGTACTGATGCGCTGAGTGCCGAGCTTCCCAAGTTAGGGATAAATGGATGGGTGGAAATTTTCTCTACTTGCGGTCCAGGGATTGGAAAGCCCGCTGGAGGTGATATGACGTGGAAGGATGACAAAGGGGAAGGTGACGCTAAATTTGATGGCACAGTTTGTGGGGTTGTAGAACTCGGTACCGGATTTGAGGCGGATATTTTTAAAGAGTTAATTGACAGGTTCGATAAGACTGGACCAGGGCGTGCAAATGAAGAGCTTTTACCACATCCTTTAGGAGATAATCCATAGTTGTCACGCTTTATGGTATCAGCAGCCTAGCATTGATTCAGCAAGGGTAAAAGCCAGATGACACAGGGAAGCACAATACCTTCTCTGCAATGGCATAGACTGGTGCTTGTAGGTGGGAGGCAGGAAGCATTGGTATGATGCCAGCATCGACAATTCTAAGATTTTTGGTTCCGTAGACCCGAAGATCTGGATCTACGACGCCGCCTAGCTCGCGTGGCATCATGGAAGTTGAACCAGAACCATGAAACTCCGTTCTTACACCCGAATAAATTGCAGGTTTTAGGGTTTCTGATGTGGCATCAGGAAGAAACGGATAGTAAGGTCTTGGTTGCAATAACTTCATCGAATTAGTGTTCACAACTTTGTTGTTGAACATAAGAGCGTCCGTCAATATCTGAAGATCAAGTGGATTTGAACAATAGCGTGGGTCGATATCGGGTGGTACATATGGATTATCTGTCGTAATATGAACACTTCCTCTGGATAGAGGATGCATTACAGCAACTGAAAGAAGTCCTTCATTATCATTGAGAAGCTCGTAAGCACTGACATCTGGACGGTTAAGAAGCTTAACAATAAGGTCTTTTTGCGCAGCATATCCTGAGACAACACTCGCATCCAGGCCTGGCACTAAGTAGTCCATTACACCTTGCTTCTCGGCATCGGCGATTCTGTTAGTCCAATTTGAAGTAATCTGGGATAGCGATGGGAAAGCGACTGTATTGATTGCTCCAGCAGTCCAGGGTCCTGAAATCGTTAGTGCTAAGCCTAGCATTAGGGGGGTAATCCTACCGGTCTTGTTAACGTAATATTCTTGCTCTGCTTGACTGAGAAGTCGTTGGTCATTGTCTATTTGAACAATGGTTGGGTAGCTAGAATTAGTATCTAGCACTGTTAGAAATACCGTGAAAGGGGAGAAGAGCACTTACAGTAGTATACGGCACCAACGTAAGGATGATCTTGGAAGTTCTCTCCCACTCCTGGCAAATTTATGTGTACAGGTAAGCCGAGTTGTTCAAGTATATATGACTGGCCGATGCCGGAGAGCTCAAGTATTTGAGGAGTGTGAACACTTCCTGCTGCCAGTATGACTTCTCGTGAGCATGAAATTTCACGCACGACCGTACTAAGAGAAGGTGCAACCTAAATGATGTGAGCCGAGAATTTCAGGCTAGCCTTTCAATGTAATTTAATTACCTGAATACCGGTAATCCATTGACCGGCTGGAAGGTCTCGGGCAAGAACCTCTGGAGGAGCTGAATCCATCAGAACTCTAATGACAACAAGGCCAGTGGCAACGTGTAGATTTGGGCGGTTGATAAAACCGTCATAATAACCGCGCCTCGCATCAGAACGTGTTTGGTTATCGGGTGAAAGGCTATTTGGTATCAACATTCCGCCAGCAGTTGTACCATTGTTTGGGTCGAGCAGGGTGGGGATTCCAAGCTCTCGTAGTCCATCCAGGAATAATTCTGGTGCATTGTCAGGTCTTCTTTCTTTAAGTGCGGTGAGAAGGCTAGGGTAGCTTACGAGACTGAGGATAGAAGTATTTTGGGTACGAGACATCAATATATCCGCTGGTACCATGCGTCGAAGCATCTGGATACACATATAGCTCGTGGGCAAACGCTGCATCGACATCATGGGTGTAACTCTCAGTCTGATTGAACATACGGTTAGCCAGATTTCAGCAAGGACTAGATGAGATCTTACTTTTTTGAAGTATGGTAAAAGATCATTCCATCCCCATCCAGGGTTTCCAAGAGCTACCCAGGCATCATAGTCGGCACTCCCACCTCTAGTCCAGCACATGCCATTGATGAGACTACCACCTCCCACACCCTTTCCGAGATCAATTGGCCTGGAAGAGCCATCAAGAGATGTCTGGGGTGCAGACCAAAGATTCCAGTCATAACTTGATCCAAGACCTTCTCCATCGTCAAAAGGATATATGATAAAATCTTCGTCATTATCCCTTATTCATTATTAACAGCAGCCAAGAGACAAATTTGAAAGAAACTTACAGATTACCAGCTTCAATGACCAGAACTGTTACATCAGGATCTTCTGACAATCTGTTGGCAAGGACAAGTCCAGAAACACCGCCTCCAGCAATGATGTAGTCGTAGCATGGCAAGAAGTCCGCATTGAGATCACGATGAGCGAGACGTATCGGAGATACCAATCCACTGAGCTGGACCGTAAGGAATATTAAGGAAAGCTTGTAGAATCCCATTGTAAAGGATCAAAACGTCACGAGATGTCGATATCGGACCAAGAAAATCAAAAAAGCAAAAAGCAAAAGGAGGCAAGCAAAATTGGGAGCAAGTTGTGATCAAAATCTCCGTGTAGCAAAATGGAGTGTGTTTATTTGAGGAAAAGAAGAACGGAGGTTCAAACATTTTGAGATGAAGCAATTCTTCACTGTTTACTCGCGCTTTCCCGGAGTGTTAGACCCAGGATATGATATCTATTTACAGATTTTGCGGGGAAGGAAAGAAGAAAGGATAGATCCGTGGACCAAAGTGTAGATTTTTGGTCATGGTCTAATGTTCTGAGTGAAATTGGTTATTCGAGATCAATTAAAAATGACAAAGGCCTCGAACACTACTCGTACAACCGGATCTAATGCTAGTAACAGTACTAATATTCCTATAGAAACTAGAACTATTTTATTACGGTGAGAAGTGAGTACCTATTGAGAGCTAGAGTTTGTAAATACCTACCTGTCCAGCAGGTAGGTATGTTTTGCTCCCGTTGTGCCCCTTGAAGACTTCTCGCGTTGCCGAGTTTCGTAAACTTGGCTCCCCGTGAGCTTCCGATGAACGATCATGAACTAGCACCGCAGGGATAATTTGAGTGTTTCTGCAAAGAGTTTCGAGAATACTCATTTGCCATTCCTGTCTTCATTTTTCACTAGTCCTGTACTTTCATACCTTCACTTTACTGGATTTCTAATTCATTCGAATCTGATCGGATGCTTGTCAGAATGACTGGCTGTTTATGCTTGATCATGTGTAAATTTTATTCTTGCTGTAGCATCCTCAATGCAATCCTTTGGCGTCCTCCAGGCACTTTGAGTTACGACCTTGCTACAACTTGGAATCCGGAAGTCAAATATCTACCAAGCTTTGCGACAAGAATCGAGGACTAAAAAATCAAACCCTGAAGTAATACGTATAATAAGTTTTGAACTTTATGTCCTTGCCGCATGCAATAGTGATAAAATAATGTGAAGAGAGAAATGTGTCTGGTGTAATGAGCTTGAGACCGTGTAAGGCCCTTGTACACCCTAAGATCTCGGTCTATTGTACTAGGTTCTTTTTGAACTTGTCGCCAGAAACAAAACACAGACTGCTATTATTGCAACTGCGACTGTCGTGAGAACCTACAGATGATTAAAAATCAGCATGTCCATTCGTAGTTGTCGTCTAATAACGGATAGATGGCGCTTGATTCTCCTTAGATGCCGGAAGGTCTGCATTACAGACCTTTCCAACCAGCTTTCAAAGTCTTCCCATCCTTTTTCTCAGATAGGCATTAACCACGCTACTGAGATGCTACCAGCAAATAGCTCCTCCATGAAGTTCAGGAACTGAAGACAGCAAAAGAAAAGAACAACCACTCACCCCCTGAGTCTTCCATCCACTCTGCACAATAGCCACCCTCCGACTATATTTATTAACCGTCTTCATATAATTTCCAAACCCTAAAGCCAAGCAAACGAGAGAAAGCACCCAAAAGATTATCCCAAGAGGTTGGGCCATACGCAGCTCGAGCTGTGTGGGAGTTGACTTTAGGTGGAAAGAGAGAACTATGGCTAAGGAGACAATGGTCATGTAGATGGAGAGTCGGAGGTAAGAGAGGAAGGTTCTTTCATTGGCGCAATGATCGCGACAATCACTGTCGACATTATCGAAGAGGAGGGGGCCGAAGAGCGGAGGTGTGCAGAAGACAGATTCACCGTGGTAGCTGGAAACAGTTTGTAAGCCTGATATGATAAGTTTGAGGATCTTGTAAAAGGGGATTATGGAGGTAGATGGAATTAGAATCGGGATTAAAAGACGGTGAAAAAGAAACATACTTCGCGACATCAACAGGTGCAGGACGACGGGGAAAATAAATTGGTGAATATAATTCCGGTTGAGACTCTTGATGCCCTTCCCCTTCTTCCTCTTGAACACGAGCCATTGTGGATAGGTTGGTATATTAAGAAGAAAAGTCCAAAGGTTATCAATAAAGTATGTCAAAATACCGAAAATGTTCCATCATTCAAGTTTAAGCTTCAAAGCTTCAACGATACCCCAGACTTTATTCTTAGCGTACAGAGTAGCGGATCACGAAATGACCCAAGCGGGATTCGCGATATCATTAATCCGCTCCGATTGATTTCACCTCGGATGATAACAAATTTTATTACATAGACCCTTGATGCTCTCTGGTGGCTGGTTTTTTATATTATTTTTTTTGACACATCATAATTTTCATCGCATAACATCACCCACTTATCAACTCGATCTAACTCGCCAGATCTTATCGGAATTGGTGCTCGGGAATCTTCGCATTCATTAAACCCTTTATCCCAAAGGACTTTTGTTCTTATGGGAATACCTGCCTATCAGAGTTTAGCATTCATAATTTGGATGAACATTTCCGATTGTTGAAATTTGCCATTATTGGACAGGGAATTCTTTTGCCGACAAACCTGGTGGATTTGCTTTGCTATGGCGCGGTGGACCCCCCGTTTCCGCTCAAACCATGTCAGCGGGCACATGTAAGAAGATGAAAATGGATCGATCGTTTACTGGGTTGGCCTGGACGGTGAGTGAGTGAGTGAGTGAGTCTTAACTCGATTTTCAATTGAGTTCTGCTTGTGTCGTTCTATATCTTTTGATTGATTCTACTTTTCTTCTTCATTTGTTGTCCGCGGGATACGTGTTTGTCAACGAGAACACCATTCGTTGCATTGCGTCAGTTGTTACATTATTTTGTGGTGGGAGAAGAGAAGCAAGAAAGAATCGGAACCGTAGCTCTTATCAAGCATAATCTACAATCCTTCAAAATATTTGATACTGATCAGATATATACCACCGTCGCAACAATGTCTTCTTTTCCAGTACCAATCAAATCTAGGGGTGAGGGCAACCTACGGGACTCAATCTCCAGATCTCCTTTTAGCACTTCATTCATATCTCGCTCACCTATAGCTCAAGAATCACTTGCGCGAGATTTAGCGGAATATCCCGCAGATGATGCAGAAACACCGGAGCAGAATGAATGTACTAGCTCTGGGGATGAGTCTTCAGAGGCTTCCACAATTCGCCAATCGGAGGCTCAACACGCAATGACGCATTCGTATCGGAGGCCGAGTTTTGTGGCTTTCGCTGGTACTCGTCCTGCTCTTACTCCCCAGTTCAAAGATACAGCATGGTTGAGCAAGAAGGAAAGACATGACTCGAGGAACGAGGAAAGGAGTTTATTGAGGGACAATCATCTAGCTCCACCGAAACATCCCGAGCGAGTGAAGCGAAGCGCCTTCAACCGGTTATACAGGAAATTATTTAGCACAAAAATACCAAAGCCAGCGGGCGATGAAGAAGCTGGAACGCCATCGGAGACTTCAGCATTGCTACCAAATGGGCAGCACGAGTCTGCGCGTTCGCGTCACGAGAGACTAAACAGACAATGGGAAGAAGCTGTAGCAGCAGGAAAGATCAAAACAACATGGCAACGAGAGGCGAAAACTTTACTGAGATATTCGAGCCCATTGGTTGTGACTTTTGTCCTTCAATATTCCCTTACCGTTGCCAGTATATTCACGGTCGGACATCTCGGAAAAATAGAATTGGGTGCTGTCAGTTTGGCTAGTATGACAGCGAATATTAGTGGATATGCCGTCTATCAAGGACTTGCTACAAGTTTGGATACACTTTGTGCGCAGGCATACGGGTCTGGTAGAAAAGGTCTAGTCGGATTGCAATTGCAAAGAATGGTATGGTTCCTTTGGGCTCTGACTATACCAATAGGCATAATTTGGTTGAGTGCCGAGAAAATCCTGGAAACTATCGTACCCAATAAACGTTCCGCAGAGCTGGCAGGTCTATATCTTCGAGTTTTACTATTCGGAGCTCCCGGAATGGCCCTTTTCGAAAGTGCGAAAAGATTCGTACAAGCACAAGGATTGTTCTCTGCAACCACTTACGTTTTACTCATCTGCGCACCTCTCAATGCTTTCATGAACTGGTTGTTTGTTTGGCAGTTTGAGTGGGGGTTTATTGGAGCTCCAATCGCTGTTGCTGTGACAGATAATCTCTTACCTCTTTTATTATTCCTATACGTCCGATTCGTGGATGGAAAAGATTGTTGGGATGGGTTTACATGGAGAGCTTTTCATAACTGGGGTAAGTTTTGGCTGCGCTCTGCTCATACAATTCTAACAAGTACCAGGTCCGATGATCAAACTCGCTCTTCCTGGCCTAGTCATGGTGTTGGCAGAGTACTTAGCATTTGAGGTTTTAACTTTAGCATCGAGTTACTTTTCCGTAACGCATCTTGCGGCTCAAAGTGTTCTTACTACCATAACTGCTTTAACTTTCCAAATCCCATTCTCCATTTCTATTGCAGCTTCCACCCGTGTGGCAAATCTTATTGGTGCCACACTTTCAGATGCAGCCAAAACTAGTTCGAAAGTGGTACGTAGAGCTTTAGTTTTGTGTTCCCAGATGTTGCGCATCTCCTTCTAAGAGCCGTTGAGCTAACAAGGGTTACCTGTCAGGCCATCTATGCTGCCTGCATAGTCGGACTATTCAACTTTACACTCATTTCCTCCCTACGCAATATCGTGCCCCGTCTCTTCACCGACGACCTCGACGTTATAAAAATCGTCGCCAGCGTCTTACCTCTCTGCGCCGCATTCCAACTCTTTGATGCTTTGGCGGCAAATTGTAATGGCTTGCTCAGAGGATTGGGAAGACAGGAGATAGGTGGATATGTTAATCTCTTCTGCTACTATGTATTAGCGATGCCAATTAGTTTTGGAACTGCATTTGGATTAGGATGGCAATTAGAGGGATTGTGGTTGGGTGTTGCCCTGGCGTTGGGGTTAGTGGCAGCGATTGAGGGGTGGTTCTTGGTTAGAACGGATTGGGAGCGTGCCGTGGAGGTATGTTTTTAGGCTTTCCTTGATCCAGTTGCTTATTCTGAGAAAATTACTGACGTACATGTGATCACAGGCAGCACAAGATCGAAATGCAGCAGGATGATTTAGGGTTAATGTAAATGATGTGAGGATTTCTAATTTCAGGAAAACCGAGTGATTTGGCGCC
This sequence comes from Sclerotinia sclerotiorum 1980 UF-70, assembly GCF_000146945.2. Taxonomy (NCBI): domain Eukaryota; kingdom Fungi; phylum Ascomycota; class Leotiomycetes; order Helotiales; family Sclerotiniaceae; genus Sclerotinia; species Sclerotinia sclerotiorum. The sequence continues at coordinate 1,306,336 of NW_001820825.1, forward strand.
AGGACAGAAAATTATAAAATTTATGGTGGTTCAATCTTAGAGGGGGTTGTGTATTAAGAAACCTCTACAGCTAGCTAGATTGACGGTTTGGTCTATTTATCTTTATTTGAACTTTTTTTTTGGCGAGCACGTTCTTTTTTCGTCCCGTCCTTGATTATATTGAAACCGGGCTCTTTTCTATATATGAGCGACTGGTCGTACTTGTATACTTGTATATACCCCATCTGCGATATATGAGCAAGCATGCGTATGAAATATAGCAGACAAATGATTGATATATTGAATGATTATATATAAATTTTTGAAGCTCAGCTAAGCGTACGCGTTGTTATTTTCCATATATGGTAAGATCTTATGTTGTATATTTGAAGTACTCTTCAAGGTGTGTTACGAATAGGGATCTGGGCTCTTTGATTCCTTGAAATTAATAATTAAATTTGTAATTAAGTTTAAGCTCAATATAAGATACAAGGGATCAGGATGCTGAAATCAAAAGAATATACATATAAGCAGCTAGATTGAGTATCTCTAGATGAATATATAGTATAAAATTTTATATTCTGCGGCGGATTAAGAATTCATATAATGAGAGATGTTGAAGATAAAGAGATCAAGAGAAGTGTTTAAACAGGAAGCTGAAGTAGATGAGAATCTGAACCTTTTTCAGGTTGAGTTAAACTGAGAAGGCAAAGGTTAATATAATCTTCTAGAGAAATAAACATAAGATTTTCTCTTTAATAATATAGGGAGTATATAAAACCCCCGTGATTTCAAAACACAAGAATCAATTTCCGCCATTTATCATGCATGATCTTGGGTCAGGATTTTATGTCCTTATGCCAGTGGTACTCTGTAAATATCTATTTGTAGGTGGATATCGTGGAGTTATTCACAGGTCTTTTGGTATAGTTTTTTGAGAGCTTATAGTTGCATGTTGGTTTTGGTTGTAGTTGTCGTTTTTCAAGTGATAAGATTCTAGGTAGTAATAGTAGTGTAGATATAGTATACGGTGAGAATATGCAATGAAAAGAACTAGGCGATTGAATGAATTGATAATACGCAGTTGGAAATAACAAAAAATTTCAGAAGAATAATTAGGGTTAGTTCCCGCAGGTGATTCTTTTTGAGTTAGCTGAGGGGTTTTCACTCCGTCGGAATTTGTAGTTCTAATTTGCATTGTGAGATCGATAATAGGTTATATAGTATTATGGTTATAAGCTCAGGAGGTTTTATACTCAAAAGTCCTTTGAAGTTAAGGGAGACAGATTTTGTTGACCTCCTGGGATCTTGGCAGCATATGCATATATATTGCATGATGCATATAAGGAGCAAACAAAACTCAACTTTTAATTCATTCTTTCCTTTTTGGTATACTGTTTGTTTGCTTTCAATATTTTGATTTCAAAGCACTTTAATTCCGAAGGCTGAATGCCTAACCTTATTCCTTCATTTTTTGAATATATACTCGCAGCTTAACTGCTTAGCTAGAGAATCAATCAATTCAATCTGATGCTCTTTCTGGTCTCAAGAAACCCAATAGATTTCTTTATCATTAATTTCTTGCTTTGATATTTAGCGACAGTGAATCTCGGGAGGAAAATATGGTTTTGGAGAAATAAAAGCTAGTTCTATAGTAGGAATAAAAAGGTATAGGGGCGCCATAAGCACGGGAGTTAACGTTACTATAGGCTAAGGAGGATAAGAGGCGTCTCATCTCTGACCGTGTGGCTGTGACGTGGTAAGACTACCAATGGGGAGGATTCTATTATCGTTTTGTACAAGTGGCATACTCTGGAAGTTTTGTAAGATTAGTTTAGTAAAGAGTTGACGATAGTGAGACATTTCGCAGCGTGACACTAATAAATGAATGGGAAAGTTGACATACATCCAGATAATGACAATGAAACTTCGCCGCAAGAACAAACACTACTTATTCAGAAAAAAGCCATTAGTTTCCATTCAGCTAATTGCAGTATTCATTCACGTTTGAAGGTCAGCAACCCGGAAAGTAAAGTGTTAAAGCGCAACAGCTCATAGCCGGATGTCCCACCAATATTCCTTCAATGTTGCGTCTCCAACAGAGTATGGTTCTGTGGCTTTATATACGGGAGGTGCTATGATTAGAAATTCTCTAGAGAATGATTGATATGACGACGCGGGGCTATCTAGTCATATTCACTTGATTCGATGCACGCGGTGCTAGACGGTTGACTAAGCGAGATGATACTGTTGTATCCTAGCCAGGTACCTATATGTACAATAGTATATAAGATTCTATAAATCAGAGCTTAACACCACATTGTTAATAATAAAAGCTAAATTCATAAAGAAATGGTTTCAAGAGATATTATAGACAGGAAAGCTGAAATGTATGATCTTACTATGGATTATGAGATGAGATGAGGTCACATGAAGAAGTCTATCACTCTATAAAACATAATTAGAGACACAATGAATAAAACAGAATGACAAAAAGTCTTTATGTATAAATATATTTCGGAACGATGGGGACGCGTATATAGTGTTCAAAACACAATATGAAATCAGCAGCACAAATACTGATGTAGGAGTTGAGCAAGGAACCATGCAATCTAATGCAAAGACAATGATACCGCCTCGACATTGAATACATTTCTAGTTTTAACTCAATTCAAAGCCTGCAAGTTTGTGCAAACACCTAGGCACAGAGAACTAGGAAAGAACCCAACTCTTGCTATAGATAGATAAAGTATAGATAATCCGGAGTAGCACAGAGTTAGAGACAACCGGTTTTATGGACAAATATATATACATACCTAGAAATGTATATATGAACAAGTAATCTTACTTGATACCAAGATATAATGGGAATAGACTGTATAGATAGATATTCACTAATTATATACACTCTGTCCTGAGGTCTCCCGAGATAACTTTAAGTAGGTACCTAGGCACGTGGAGCGCAAAGTACCCAGTGAATCAAAGGCTGCAATTCAGCAAGTGCTATTTATCTTGCAATTAAGGCGGAAAGTTCCCCCTATCCAACTCCACAGTTTCAATTACAACATCCTTATAGGAAAGCGCCATAGATTGCTGCAAAATAATCCGAATTACGAATGATCTATCGAGCTACTGTATACTGAAATACTCGTATGGGACGATTTGATTATATCTACAATACTCATTTGAGAAAAAATACCCAGTGGTTATCATTGACTCTGGTGACAACAGTACAACAGAGGAATGGTGACAATAAGACCATAAGATGAAACCAGCCGCAAGCCCACTTGTATTTTACCAGTTTCCGACATGATATCTCATCTTTGACAATAGAAACAGAACCAAAGCTACGGTAGCTACTAATGGGGACATACATATTGAAGAATCATAAGGATATATACATGGCACCAGACTGGCACAGCCTTTTTATATCCCAGAGTTAGAATTCCCGAGAGGAGCACGTGTACTTCTCAGTTTCGACTCTTGAAATACTCAGAACTGAAATACTCAGAACCGAAAAACGGATATGACTTCAAGGCCTCCATTTTCAATTCCTGAAGTGCTTTGATTCTAAGGAAAGTAGATCATAAATGAATCATCCCTAATGCTTCAATTATTATGCTCACATAAACAATTTATAACAACCCGGAACAGCATATTCAAACACATTTCCGTTATGGTATCATTTGATGAGTGATATATAACTACCTTAGAATTGTCTATCATTCAGGGATAAAAGTCTCTTTGACGCTTGACACAAGTACACTTTTCAAGGTCAACACTTTTGTGACCTCATTCGACCCCGCTTTTGTATTCCTCTCGAATGTATAAAGCTTCTGTACTTGGAGAGACTCCAAATAATCAATCGCCTTAACGAAATTTGTTCCAACGTGTCCAATACCATGACTATCATCAGACAATGTAAACTTCCCACCAAGGTCTCTGAATGTCTATTCTTCAGTTAGCATTTTCTCATTCCAATCTTCACACCTAATACATACCTCGCAAATCTCTCTTCCAGGGTATGGCTCCTTCAATCCCTTCCTCAACGCACTAGTATTAATTTCCAACAACCCTCCATATTCCGCCACCTCTAACAAATTTCGCAAAATCTTTTGCCAAATTCCATCCCACTCTTTCAAGTTCCTATCCGGCTTCTCGCTCAACAGTCTAATCAAATCAAAATGACCCACCACCTTCGGTTTCAACGTTTGCAACATCTTGTATTGCTGGTCAAAATAATCCCCATATAACTTCTCCTCCGAGCCTCCAGACCTCTCGATAGCTTTTGCATAAAGTGCAGCATCGTAATCAATAGGTATCTCGTTCACGTGATGTATCGAACCAATGAAGAAATCAATGATAGGATGGGAAGCAAGCTCTTTGATCAGAGGTCCATAATCCGAACGAATCCATTCTCCCTCAAAACCTATGAGGATATCAAGTTTATCCTCATATGTATCGCGAAGACGAACAGCTTCGATGAGATAAGCTTCGTGTCTTGGTATAAAAAGAGAGATATCATCTCCAGCTTCTACCTAGATTTGTTAGATTATTTGCCAAATCATGGGGGACAAGGCAAATCCTACTTCTTCGGGATATAAATCCGAGTTGGAGTTTCGCGGCATGTGTTCTGTTAATGCAAAAGTTTGCATGCCCCGGGAAATGGCGGTTTGAATCACTTCTTCTAGTGTATCTTTGGCGTGACCGGGACAAAATTGTCCAGAGTGACTGTGCATTGAAAAGGCCATGGTGCTTATGTATATCAGGTATTTATTGCAGATGAAGTATTATACTTGTAGAAGTCTATCTGGTCTAAAATCTTTCAATGCTCGAAGTGCGAAAATGATGACGGATAGGAGGGTAGCTAGTTGGTGGCCACTCCAAATTTTTAAATAACTGATGGAGGTTGTGTATCTGACACAAAAGATGTAGAACAGAAACCACAAGAAAGGAGAATCAAAGATGTATGTACAAAGATAAAAGATCAATGTAACCTTCTAAGTGCGATATGAATATTGCGTACCCCGAGTGACTATCAATGTGAGTCTTTAGATACCTAGAAAAGAGATGTCCAATACCATAACTTAGATAATGAACGTGGGGCAGCATTTGACCAATCAATTACATTTTCACATGCCGTGTCAAATGTTGTATCAGAAGCGAGCACACGTGATATAATTATCCCATAACAGCTTTGGATTATAAATTAACACAGAACCGATCAGCAAAATGTACTTGGGTGATTGGCGCAATGGTAGCGTGTGGACCTCCTATTATAGGAAGCTTTCCAGTCTAAGGTTGAGGGTTCGAGTCCCTTGTCGCTCGTAGTTAAGGCATTTTGCTTTTCATATTTATTTTTATTCTTATTTTGGAAGGTTTGAAATAAATCAAAGTGCCTACTTATTTATTATTGGATTGGGTTTCTTTCTTCTTTTCAATTTTGTTTGATATATTACGTTCTTGATGTAGAGCTAATAATATTTATTGCAAACGCCCGATATCCAAATCTACGGATGCTTTATGATGTGAGTAACTGTTTACTTGTTCACTTATTACTTACTAGCTGACTCCTATTGATAGCTTAACACTGAACATCCTTTCGGACATGATCTCCTCGGCTATGTCCTATTCACGTCATCCGAACATTTATTGGACGGTCTTTTCGGAAGTCCTGTTCAACTCCCTTTGCTGATCTCAAGGTAATTAGAAGAGAGGATATAACCAACAATCAATCAAATCTGGGACGCTATTTCGAATGATGAATTGAACCGTTCAAATGAGTCAACTCTCTCTCTAATGAGTTGTGGAAAGGAGACAAGAAAAATTAGTCTATGTATCATCCTGTAAAATCGGGAAAAGGTCCTAAATGAGTCCTCCGTGACTAAAACTGCATACCAGACGCGATGGTATACGAGGACTACGGCCACATGTAAGTCCTCCGATCTCCAACAATTATTCTTCACTCATCAAGAACCATCATTACTGCATCACTAAAGTGAAGCCTGCATTACCACAAAACTATCTGCAATTCCCTCCATGGATATGAATCTTTCATATCCCAACGATGCCCATTCACCTCAAAGTCTATCCTCACCTTCACAGCCCCAGCATCACCAACTTTGTGGATCATCACACGGTGTATGTTCTATTATAAGACCAGCTAAGCCAGCACATACCGCACATTTTACCCCCCGGGACTTGCTCATCGTTACTGGAATGTGGGGGTACATAGTTTATGTTCATGGAATAAGGAGGACGCTGTCGTATTCAAGGAAAATTCGATCTCAGTATGCCATTTCGAAGCCATTGATGATATAAGAATTGGTTTAGCGCGCATCATCTATTTTCCGCACTTTTCACATGAGGGGATAGAAGAGATGAGGTCCAGGATAGTGAAAAACGGGCAGCTCTTTATGCTTATATTTAAGTAGATTGGGTTTGGAAGCTTGAGGTAAATCAATGTTAAACTGTAGTTAGTAGACCTTTTAGAGTATTTTTCTTTACTGCCAACGGAATATCAATGTGGTGATGAATGGATGAAAGCCAGCTTGTGGGCCCGAGATTGCATAGATGAGATGTTAATGGGTCTTTGAGGCAAGTGCGTACAGGGAATCCGTGCTGGAGTGACCGGGTCTTAGGTGACCTTGAGTTGGCCACATCAACTATGGAATGCTGATACTAGCGTTCCGCATTTCCACGAACGTACAAAGGTCCTTGGTTTATCTCATTCCACCTACGCAAGGCTTCTGATTCGTAAAAAGTTTGCCGGTCTCTCGCGCTTTCCTTACTAAGGAATCTTCTCCACATAGGCGCTAACCTCCAAGGTAGCAACTAATTTGCTACTTACTTGTGTCAGGACCCAGCATGATGTTCTATAAAGGCCAGGAGACCTCATCGGGAAGTTCAAACTAATGACTGAATGTTCGAATCCATTATTCCGCTAACCAATCTTATTCAGCAGTAAGTGTCTCCTCACGTTATATTGAATTTGATTGTTGCATATAGGTACAGGGATCTGCAACACTTCACATAGACAAGTTTTCAGATACCGGTTATGGACTTTAACAAATTAGCCAAAGGCTTGAGGGGACGCACTGGTGTACTCCACGAGTAGCTACCTCCTATTAAGTTTTCACTAGTGTCCAATCCCTGTTGACTTCACACACACAATCATAGTTCGGAAATACCCCCGATTATTGCATATCTATACAAGGTTCTGTATAGGTAATATATTATTGAGAGACTAGTTCACCAAAACCGTAAATGGGTTTGACAACCCAACGGTAAGCTAAGATGATGCTACCTATTAGTTTTGTAGATAGCCCCGTTTAGCCAACATGAAACTTGTTACTGTCAAGAATAGCATCCTTTTGTTGCATGTCTGTACAAGGATCTCTATCGATAATCTAGTAATCTACCACCAAGAGACTAGTTCACCAAATACCATAAATGGGTTTGACAATCCGATGGCAAGCTGAAATGACGCTACCTACTAGTTATGTAGGCCACACAAGATTTATTAGAGTTGAGAATGGAATCCTTTTGTTGCATGGCTGTACAGGGATCTGCATGGGTAGTCTTTCACAAAAGTCCTACTAGGTAGTTCACCAAAACCGTAAATGGGTTAACAGTCCAACGACAAGCTAACATAACGCTACCCCCTAGTTGTGTAAATGGCTTCATCTAGCTTGCACAAAGCTTTCAAAGTTAAGAATTGAATTCTTTTGTTGCACGTCTGCACATGGTTTTGTATCTGTAACCTACCACTGAGAGAATAGTTTACCAAATATCGTAACTGGGTTGACAGCCCCACGACAAGCTAACATGACACTACCTACTAGTCATGAAGATAGCCTTCCTTAGCCAACAAAAACTTGCTGTAGTCTGAGAATGGCATCATTTTGTTGCATATCTGTACAGGGAGACAAAGTATAAATAGGTTTAGTATATAGTTAACTCTAGATAGTACAAAGACTACCAAGAATCGGTATTCCGGCTTTGAGGGAACGGTCAATTCTCCCCAAATAACTCTTCATCACCTCATTATCCAGATTTCCACACAGAAATGTTCATAGATTCTATATTTCAATTTGAAAATTCTTTCCGTTGCATCCGCATACAAATTCTTTTTTCCTTTATTATCCTCAAAAAGAAATGACGACACCCTCCTTTTCCAACTTCAGCAAATCGACAAGGCCATAGAAAATGAAACCATACTCATTTCCTAACTTTCCATACCATCATCGTTCTAAACCACCCAACTAATTACCCTAAACTCATTCTAGGAATTTCACCCTAAAGTCCAAAGGAATTTGTTGCATATCTACACATGTACAAGGATCTATACTACACTATTTCAAGACGAGCCATTCCTCATTATTTCTATACTATATATAAACTCCAATCTAGATTCTTCGAAGATACATTTTGTTGCAGATCTACAAATATGCAAGGATTTAATTATCTACTACTTCAAGATAAGCTATTTCTCACTACTTCTAGCCTATATATAAACTCGGAACTCTAATCTGGATTCTTCGAATGTACATTTTGTTGCATATCTACAAATGTACAAGGATCTATCCATTCCTTATTATTTCTACACTATATATAAGCTCGGAATTCCCATCTAAATTCTTCTAATATACATTTTGTTGCATATCTACTCATATGCAAGGATACATATAAAATCATAAATAGTAAGGTCGATTCTCCAGAATCCCCGGCAATTCTTAAGAAGATTTACTACTGAAACTTCTTAACAAATATATCTACCTCTACCAATTCAAGATGAACCGGTTCCTAATACTCCAACGCTATATATATAAGCTCGGAACTCCAGTCCAAGATCTTCTAATACATATATTGTTGCATATTTATCCAAGGGAGAGATATAGGATTCTATTCTATCCCTGTATTCCCTTCACATCACTAGCTAGCTACAGCCAAGTTCAAGACACATATTAGCTATGAAGAAGCTAGTGCTGTCTTGCCCAGTGGTTTTTTTTTCTCCAAGGATGAATGACTGTTAGTTGATCGCGAGATTGCGGAAACGTAAATATTGGAGAGGTTTGTTAAGTTTGAATTTGTATTTGAAATAGATCATGATTGTACGGCCGAGGATAAGGAAGATGTGATGTTGCTGTACATTGCTGATCTGTGGTTCTTGGGGACATCGTGTAGATGAAGAGAGATGTTCTTGATTTACATGTCCTTGCTTTACATCTCTACAATGGAGCTGAGAATAATTGGAAGACAAAATACAGGTTACAATATGATTTGATTATTGAGGATCGGAGAACTTTGGCCTGCTACTAGAGTCATTTACATAATGCACAAATTTCATTCCTCCACCCCATTATCTCTTGTTTTCAACTCATCAGTATCAATATTTATGAAGATTGTGGATATAACTGCTAGGAAATAACATATCTATTGTGCATTATTTGTTAGCACATCTATACCACTCAAGTAGTTTACCTTATCTACTTTACACCTCGCTAACACATCAAAAGATGAAGGATTACATACAGCAGCAACGAAGAAAGGTAAGGCGTGCCAAAAAGACGGTAGATGTAAAGTGGCGGCAAATATATGTTGCATAGAAGGGTCATTGATAGCGTGGCCGATGTTTTCGAGCACGGCTATGGAAGCGTAGAGGGTGGCGAGGGAGGAGGCGGGGATGAAATGGGATATTAGGGAGAGTGTTGAGATGCGAGAACCGACTGGAGTGGATGTTAATTGTGGGTTTCGCAAAGAAACGGAAAACAGGGATGAATATGGGTATGGATAGAATGGAATTCGAGGAATGAAGTAAAATAGTACGCACAGCCTGCGGCAAAAATAGAAACCCCTGCCTCCAAGTTAGTGATGTTCACCCGGGTATAAGGAAGAAGACCATACCAACTGGAATCCAGCCACTCGTTGGTGCCAATCCTATAGCAAGAGACCCCAGCAAAAGAAAGCTTACACTAATCCTCATAAGTGCCAGATCAATTTTCTCCGTCCTAACAGAATTTTTCGATTGTATGAAAGCGGTTACCCTCGGGAGAAGGAAAAGAAAAAGAAATATATTAATAACAGCTGTTTCGGTGTAGAACATGGCTCCTTGAGATATCTTGGTGTTGAAACGAACGGAGGAATATTGGATTAGGAGGTTAAGGGTTGTGTATCTGAGAGTTCCGACGAGGAAGACGGGGATGCAGAGGAGAACGTTGGGCTGGGTTAAGGCGTGGTTGATGGTGGTGAGAATAGTGGAACTAGGGGTGTGGTCTGTAGACTGTGGGCGGGGCGTAGTTGATGATGGGAATGTTGGAGGTGATGGTGATCTTGGCTGCGGAGAGGATTGAGTAAATGGTACTATCCATAATAAGAGCAACCCTAAGATTACAGATCCCATGGCCATACTACAGGCAATCCAAGGAGAAATATCTATAGTGATAGAAGCTAAATATGACCCTACTAGCTCTGCAATATAAAATGCAGAAAATATATAGTAGAATGCATAGCTTCTATTACACACAATCTATCAGCCTGGAATATTTCTACCAAAGAGTGTATTTACCTCTTATTTTCTGGTATGAGCGATGAAGCCATCGCCCACATTAAAGCTGCACTTGAGTATAGCCCCCCTCCACATAACAGGAAAAAGGAAGATAACCACACCCAACGCAGATTAAATATCTGTGGAAAGGCGCCTCATCAGACATTGAATTAGCAATATTCTTGTATACTAAAACAAAGTAACGATATACGTACAAACAACAAAGATTTCTACCAAAGATAATCCAACTCCAATTAAAGATAACGCCATAAGCTTCCTCCTTCCATACCGATCCCCCATATTCCAAC
>NW_001820825.1:1317305-1419214 GCF_000146945.2 Sclerotinia sclerotiorum 1980 UF-70
TCTTCCATCCTCTAATCGTAGCCCAATGGAACATGGAATCTCTGGGATTTTACAAAGCTCCAATCTCATATCATGCTGTAAAATAGTAGTAGCTGTTTCCGGAAAATTATAATAAGATTGACAGAGGGAAGATTCAAAGAGCGAGATGAGGGGAGCTACGAGTACTAATTCGCAAAAGGCGATGAGGAAGTGGAAGGTCATGAAAATAGAGGATGAGAGTTGTGAGGGATGGAGAGGGCGTGGAGCTCGAGAGGGATGATGGGGAAGAGGGAAGAGAACATGTTGAATCGATATCATCGGAATCGGGGGTAGGGATAAGAGGAGAGCGTTCATCATCTGGGATTCTAGATAGCGCGTTTGGCTTTGTGGGGGCGGAGAGCGACATCGTCACTATGAGCCCGTTGTACTAGGTGCGTGAGAGTATTGTAGGAAGCTGATGGAGACGTCGCGTGGCTGATTATACTTCATAGTCATCCGTTTGCGCCACATATTACCCTGGTTGTGGCGTCGAGCAGGATATTCCTATATCCTTCCCCCTTATTTCAGTGGTCCTGTAACTGTACCCATTAGAATTACCAACATCACCAACTTCACTAACAAATACACAACGAGAATAAGGAAACAAAAAGATCGTATCAAGTGAATTGTACCTATTGCCTCTCTGAGAATTCCAAGATGACATTTAAGATGGGATTGGGATCCTATGGAGCCTTACGACAGAAAGTGCCATACTGTTGCAATTACAAGCGATAACGTATGACAGGAGTTGGGTTTAAACCATCTGACACCTTTGAATAATTCGCGCTCTGAAATTCCCATTCAAACGCCACATTTCGAGAAGATAGACGCACTTCAAAAGGTATGGGTTGATACATTCAATACCTTACAAGTACGGAACATCCGAGAATACATTCTTAGGATCATCGATTGGTGGTCCTTTCAACATTGCAACAATTAATAGCGCTACCGAGGAGAAGAGCTATTCCACAAATACTTATTTCAAACCTTTGCAAAATCAACCAAATCTTCATCTCGTGACTAAAGCTCAAGTTGAAAAGATTATTCTCGACAAGGAATCTGGCGAGGCTATTGCCAAAGGCGTGAAAGTCACAGTCAAGGGTATCGAGACGTCGGGAAGGAGGCCATTGTCGCAGGCGGTGCTTTAGTTTCTCCCAAACTACGGGAACTGTCAGGAAGTGGTGATCCTGAACTTCTTCACTGCCTTGGTATCGATGTAAGATTACATGTCGAAAACGCTAACGTGGGAGCTCGAGAAAATCTTCCAAGATCATAATTACATCAAGTGGAATGAGTTATGATGTAGTCTATGCAATTCAAACATTGGAAACTCTTAACCGCCAAGAACCCGAAGCTATAGCAACGGCAATATCAGCATACCTATCGTACTGAAAAATTTCGTCATTCGCTGCTGCGGCATTATCCTCACTCGCTCACATATCAGTTACAGACTTCCAGACACCCGAAGACCAGGCTACGTAAGAGCATTTGCTGCTTACTCACAAACCAATAACGAGAGTGCAATATTTGAATTCGGACGCTATGTTCTTGCTAGTGCCAACAAGAGTTCTGCATGCTACTTCTCTATGCTGCCCATATGCATGGAAGTTTTGGATCTGATGCAAGCTCGGCAAAGGAGGTAACATCACCATGCATCAGCAGCGAGACTGGAAATTTTCTCACAATTACTTGGGAGCTTGGGTATATATGCACTTTCACGAGGTAGCGTGCATATCCAGTCTTTCTTTGGCGTTGGATAGTCGTATGATTGACCCCAGATACTTTAGTAACCTTATTGGCCTGGATGTTAACGCTGTAGCTGAAAGAGCGGCCGATTTGATTAAGCTGGATCATAATATCTCTTACAGATGCTTCAACTATTTGGATGGCGCATAATCTATATCACATTAGTGAGAATGAGGATGGATCATAGAAAATAAAAGATGAGTCCAATTTAATTATAAGAGAGTTATACAAATTGTAGTGGATGGTAAATAATAGGTATGTACAAGATCTTTCAGCATCTGATATTCGTATTCGTACAAGACGGGGTATTTATTTCACCATACTCGGGTCTAGATGTCTGTCTAGGATAGGAATCATAAGTCCTTCTTCATATACCGACCTCTTCCTTTTCTTTCTCTTCTCCCTCTTCTTTCTCCTCTCCCTCCTCTTCCTTTTCTTTCCTCTCTTTCATTTCTTTCAACTTTTTTTCCATCTTCCCCCTGCTGGTTCGATTAAGCTTGCTCCTAAGAGCATCCATTAACTTCACCAAACTCCTCGTCGGCTTTGTCTCAAAGTCCTTCTCAAGCTTTTTCAGTTTCTTGAGATTTCTTGCTTCCGTCGATTCCCTAACCCGCTGTTCCTCCATTCTGACCTCTTCCCATGCATCTGCCCGTCGTTGCGCATGTTGTTCGCATTCCTCTCTATTGTAACGATGGAATACATCCGTCGTCCAGAAATCCGCTCTCCAATCCCATGTCCGAATCCCTGACGCATATTCCCTCAAGATCCCCCTTAGCCATTCATCCGTTGCTACCAGTCTCAACCGACGACCTCTAATCATAGGCATTTCTTGGGACCTTTTTTTCGACAGATTTCGTAATTTATTCGCTTCCGTCTTTCGTGATAAGATTACCCAGCCGTCCATATGGCCATCTCTCGACATTTTCACGTACCCTTTCATGGCTGTACATCGTCCCTCGAAAGCTTCTACGAGTTCCTCATTTGTTGCACCAAAAGGTACCCCCTCAACACGAAGACAATTCTCGACATTCCTTTTGATGATCTTTGGATCTAAATATGATGGTAGTCCATACGTACTTTCCACTCGTCCTTCTAGCCTCGCCTGGCGATTTGCCACCCTTAATCTCTTCTCCTTCTCCTTTGCCGGATCAATGTCGATTGGAAGGCCAGTGTGGTTTGAGTTCTGTGCTAACCGTATGTTATATATATTATCCACATCTACATAATTGGCCCAACCTTCTAGGCGCTTGGTGCCACATTTCACACACTTGCGATGTTGAACACTGTTTTCAAAACCACATCCTACGGATTTACATATCCAATTACCAGAGTGAGGAACTTCAGATGGCTGTGCAAACCCACTGATAGTTTGATGGCCCTGGGGGGGTTGGTGGTTGTTCCTTTGGGACCGCTGATATGGCTGACTTCTGAGCTGAGAAACGAATCCATCATCAGACGGCGGTGCAAGCCCTTTACTATCGTGAGGATTATCGATGGGTCGGTAGTCAATCCATCGAGTACCTTTAGAATAATCTCTGGTTTGAAACCCCTTGGAGTTTCTGTTGAAGGGTTTTTGTGGATCAACATTTATGGAACTAAACGTACTTGCCGCACTCATATGGTATCTAATCGTTGGCTTTTGATTAGAAAGGAAAGAAACTTTTGAGTGAACAGGATTTGGGACTTCTGAAACATTCGGATTACTTAGGATCTGCGGGTCCTTGGCAGGAGATGAAGAAACCATTGGCTGAACAGGATTTGGGAATTCTGAAACATCCAGATTGATTTGGATCTCCGGGTCCTTGACAGGAGATGAAGGAACCACTGGCTGAACAGGATTTGAGGCTTCTAAACTGTTCGAATCCACCATGGCTTTAGGAGTTGGAATATTTGATCCACCACCTGGGGTGGAATTCATAATTTCCGATAACCTTCCCGTGATGGGAGTAATAAATTTCGTTGGTATCTTCTGAAGCGGAGTCGAAAACCTGTCCAGAGATTTTTCTGGGTTAGTGTCTTTCGAGGTTGAATCTTGAAGTGTCCATTGATGTTCTTTTCCAGACGGGAGTGATTGAGAATCATGTAAAGATAACCGTTTAATCGTCATTTCATCGAGAAGCCGTGCTAAATTGGGTTGTATCTCTTGAAGGTCTGGCGTAGTGGGAGGAGCAACGTCCTCACAAGACATGCACACAGCGGTCGCATAATCTCCGTCATGGCTTATGCTCATCGGTACAATTTGATCCTCGAATCCTGTTGTAGCTCTTATGAGTGTAATTGGCGCTCTTGATCTGAGATTGTCCAGGGACGGGTTATCAATGGTGATGTCGTGGAAATTCAACCGTCGTTTGCTGAAGGCTTTCTTTGCTGCTTCCTTTGCTGCAAAACTGAATGAAGGATAGTCAGCCAGAGCCTTCTAACATGGATTTTAGATAGACTCACCGGCCAGCTACAAATCTAGCGACTCCTTGCACATTTTCTCTCAGTTGGTTTAAAACCGATTCCTCTTCTTCTTTCGTTAATTTCTTCGGGTTTTCCTGTGTGGTATATGGAGACCATATCACAGAGCCCACAGGTTCATCATTAGCGGCAGCGCTTTTCCGCAGGGGCGTTTCTTTGGGTGCAGCAAGTCCTATCAGAGCCTCTAAGCTTTTCGCCTTCCATTCCTGTTGCTTTTCTATCTTCCCTTGGATGAATTCCCTTCGTTCCATAAAATAGAGGTATTCAATCAACGGCAGAAGTCTCGGTCGGTACCAAACTTGCTCCTGTGGAGTGAATACCCTCCGAATGAATCGATGCGCATATTTTGATTGATGCTTCGTTAGAATATCCTGAATGCGACTGATCTTGCAGATGTCGGTGCCGATATTGACGGGGAATGGGAATGCTCGTGGCATATTGTGGGGATATCGTTCATACAGCTACTATGAGGTATAATTGTCTCATACTGACGCTATACATGTCGCTTTTTCTCTATATTCACATGAGATATGGTGCGAAATCGAATTTCGATAGAGGGGGTGAAAGATCAAATGTTTTTTTTTTTCTTATCGTCGGATAAGAATCTGAAAAGCTCGGACTTGTCAGTAACCTCACTCCGTACCTGCCTCGCGAAATCATCTGATGTGGCAGGGGTATTTATTAATAACCATTTTATTTTAACAACCATCACTTTCGAAATTCCTGAATTCTAAGACCTATCTAGTAGTTGTCTTGCCAAATTCTGAAATCTGCTAATCACGATATTTGAAAGTATATAGCCAGTTTTTGTAATGATAGTATGTGGATTCTAGCAGTATCGATTGTTAAAGCATTAACTATTAGATGAAGCTAACTGTGTAGCTGATAGTCAAGTCATTTTAGATAGGCCCATGAGGTCATCACGAAGTAACATCCTGTTTTCACATACGTAGATTCAATTTATCTGATAAGCTTCAACCTAAAATTGCGATATATACCGCATTATTGCATACCTGCCGAAAACCAAAAGCAAAAACACAACGAAAGGATATCCCCCAAATCCATGCATAACACCTACTAATCCAGAGGGGTATCTCGTGACGTTATCAGCTCCCGTCCTATCTTTAAGATCCCCTACATCAATTACTTCTTGCAAATTCAACCGACTTTGAGATGTGGAGACTTCAATGGCCAAGCTGTTGAAACTATTGAAACTTAGAGCTCCATTGATTTGTCCAAATTAGTTATTGTCCAAGAGAGGAGCCCTCTCTCGATCCTCCGACCCCAGTGGAGTCTCTCTTCTGAATGAGATCTCCTTGCCGAAGATTCCAGGAATTGCAATAACCAATGTAGCTAGGAAGAGAGTACCCATTATTGTAAAAGCAAAGATCCATTGAAGGGCGAATACTTTTGTGAAGAACTGGCCAACTCCAATTGCTGCTGTGATAATACTGAGAGCAAATCCCATGGTGTAGTCCTAATAACTCGTAAGTATCCCTGAGCTTTATGACCAACCCTGCAGCTGAATTCGATTAAGACGTACCTTGTAGGCAGCAAGAAAGAACAGTCCATAGACCAAGATACCCCAGATTGCGACGTTTGCTACAATACGTGCAGGAAGGTTATGAGCACCAACCGCAATAGCACCATTCCAATACAAAGCTACGAATGTCCAAGCAAGTGGACCAGAGGTAGCTGGCATATGAATAAATCTTGGAGTGGTATTATGACGGAAGTAGAGGGAAGAAAGATTGAAGAAGTTGATGATCAACATGATTTCAGCCCATATGAAGTGTGATCGAACGAAGAGCATGACAAAGGCGAATTGGAGGAGGTTGTTGACAATAAAATGACTTCCAACTGATGCTGCGGCATTAACATGCTCAGCCTCGTCGGTGAAGAGGTGAAGAACATATCCAATCTGTAGAATAAACAGGAACAGCCTAAGTTTGTACGTTAACACTTGAAGCCTTGAAATTGCATAGAATATAAGTAACCATACCAATAAATCGAAGCAATAAAGGCGTTCATGGCAAATGGTGTATGATGTATCTTGTTCTGTTCCCAAATAGTATGACGCCAGGAGTTCTTGTCATCTTGAGGTGCATGGAAGTTGTAGTAAAAGGTCACTACTACCATCAACAGCCAGGATATAATTGTACATATTTTATATGTCCAGATTGCTTGAACTGGATGTGTATCTCTTCGCGCGAATGGATTCGCTGTATTCCATACCGTCAGTCTACATAATGGCTAAAAGGATTCCACAAGGGAAAGTACCTTGCGCAAATGATGGACTCATCGTGAAACTGTGGAGGATATATCTGCAAGAGCTCAAAAGTCACGGTGGTGCTGAATATTATTTTGCTTATGTGCGTCGTCTTTATCGAGGAGATAAATGGCCTGATTTGCGAAATAGGCTGACTGAGGGAGTTTATCTTTAGTAGCAACCTTTTGAAAAGAGGGGAAGAGACAAAAAAGGGTACATACCAAGGGAGAGATATCGACAAGACAGAGCAGAGAAAGGGTATCACAGTATCACAGTATCACGAATACGTGAAACTATCAATTGAGCTTCCGGTATTTCTCACAGGAATAAATTGAATTTAAATTATATCTCGTAAATGAAAGAACATAGACCCTATATAAATAAAGTCAAGCAATAGGAAATCAAGCTTCTAGCAAGCAAGAAATGGGGAAGTGACGTACGGGGACCCTTGAGACCTCCATGCATAACTTTACCCCGCATATCACTAAACTCAAGCGATCCTATCATCCATTTATCTCAAACTTGGATTATCGTCCCCATACGAGGATTGGTTTAATGGATGAAGGAGATCAATACTTGATGATTTTCATTTGGCAACGTGACACAGTAGCTGGCCGACTGAACAAATTAGGAGTGAGGCGCAATTGACATAGGAAAAGAGGAAAGGAAGCAAGTGCGGACACCACTCACAAAGCTAATGAGGTCCATGCATACGAAAGAGTCCATTCGATTCCGGAATTCTCTTTACATGATACCAACTCATTTATATGAAGATAACATCGCAGTCAATACCATATATGGTATATCCAAGTGATTCTCACTGACGGTACGTACTGGAAGAGAGTGTGAGTTTTTTTTTGGGTTGACTTGATATTGTCGCAACTTGGAATGATCCGGAGCCAGTGCCTGGCACATGTAGACTGGCCGGTGCTGATGGTCATGCCGGAAAAAAAAGAGATCATCGATTAACCCATCCACACCTGGACAAACGAACGAATTAGTAGGCGTCTTTCGATAGGTATCTAGGCAATTATTTCATATGCACTTTCCCGGAAGCATACCGTAAGTCTTACAATAATTCATACTTGCCTTTCTACTTTGTTGTCTTCAGGGATCTTGAATGACCGATTTACACCGATGTTGAAAAACCCTCTCAAGAATTATGAAAAGACTTGAGTTCACACAAACTGGAAATCAATATATATGGGCTTCGATCAATGGAATAGGACGCTACAGGTGTAAGGAAGCAGTCTGTATAGAAGAGGATGATCATCTAAAGCATGACACCAGCCACATTGATTATCGAAATATGGGGAAGCTAATACCTAATCCTTGACATTACATTACCGTATCAACCAAAGCATAGCCAGCTCCATCAGGTACCGTTCCTCTTATCAATAGACACCGAATCTAACAATTGGAATAATCAAAGAATCCCAACATTCATCATGAAGTTCACAAACTTATCACTCTTAGCTTTATCGGCATCTCTTGCATCTGCAAGATTTGTTGAACAACACGAAACCGATCAGGTCATCCTAAATTCTAATGCTGTGACTGATGAACGTTATCTCATCGAGACTGCCCCTGGCAAACAACAATGGGTTACAGAAGAGGAGAAATGGGAATTAAGAAGAGTATGTACAATGTGCGACACAGTGAAGCTTTGGCTAATATTTTGAAGAATGGGCAAAACTTCATGGACATCACAGAAACCCCGGAACTCGGAACTCTTAGGACTTCATCGGTGAAGGTGAAGTTTCCATCGAAACCTACACTTCAAAAAGACCTCAAACCTCTCCTGGAAGACTTGAGCAAGTCTAAAATGCACAAGAATCTCGAGACTTTCACCAGTTTTCATACTAGATATTACAAGTCTGACTACGGTCGTCAATCATCTGAATGGCTTCTCGAGCAAGTTCAAACATTGATCAAGGATGCTGGGGCCGATAAATACGGAGCTCATGCCCGTCACTTCAAACATTCATGGGGACAAAACAGCATTATTGCTACCATTCCTGGACAGAAGAATTCTACGGTTGTTATAGGAGCACATCAGGACTCAATAAACCTCTTCTTACCTTCAATTCTATCTGCGCCAGGGGCAGACGATGATGGAAGTGGAACTGTGACCATTCTCGAAGCCCTTCGCGTATTACTCACATCCAAGGATATCATTAAAGGAAAGGGGGAGAACACCATCGAGTTTCACTGGTACTCGGCTGAAGAAGGTGGACTGTTAGGTAGTCAAGCCATTTTCTCAGAATACGAGAAAACCGGCCGGGATGTCAAGGCTATGCTCCAACAAGACATGACGGGATACACGCAAAAGACTTTGGATGCTGGAGAGCCTGAGAGTGTGGGAGTCATCACTGATTTCGTCGACCCCGATTTGACAGATTTTATCAAGAAAATCGTTACCGAAGTAAGTTTCTCACAAGAATCCGAGTTACTGTCCTGTTTCCATGCTTATTAGAGTTTAGTATTGTACGATCGATTTTGTGGAAACTCGTTGCGGCTATGCTTGCAGTGACCACGCCAGTGCTTCAAAAGCCGGATACCCTTCTGCTTTCGTAATTGAGAGCGATTTCAAGTATTCTGACGATAGAATTCACACGTCAGGTGATACTTTGAATTTCTTAAACTTCGACCACATGCTTCAACATGCTCGTTTGACTCTTGGGTTGGTTTACGAGCTTGCATTTGCGAAGCTATAGGTGGTTTACATTATAGAACATAACCGTTTATTGGCTATTAATTGTGGTTATATCGTTTTGTTTGTCTTGAGATGCATAAGTGCTCGGATTGGATTGAATTTCGTGTCTGCAAGCTTCACATGTGTCATGCATCTAGATTATGCAAGAAAGATGTGTGGCGTTCAAGGTGGTTTCAATACAATTATTCAGAGAAATGAATCAAGAGAATGAAGTGATTAATACCGTTCCTCGATCGCATATTCTGTGTGCAGTTGCCAGTAGTAATCTATGGCACCTACTCTATCGGTTCCCGAATTCAGCCAATTTCAATGATGGCACGACTCAATCTCCTTATGCGTGATTGGTCCGGAGTCGATTATCCGTGCGGCCGTGCCTTATCGGCTTTCCACAGGTATGATGACTCCTTTCCTTATCAACCAATCCACATCTCTCTCCTACATACCTACCAGCTATTTAAGCAATTCTTCCCATAATTGCTTCTTCATCCTGCTATCTGTCATCTTCATACTCCATCACAGTAACAATCTCTGCGAATCTCTATCGAAAGGACTGATCATTGACTCCATTCCTTATCAATCGAGATGGCAATCTATTCATCAGTTCCACCACCGTCACAGCAGGCTTCAGCAGGCCCGGACATTGAAGCCTGGACGGTTTCGGCTTTAGAATCACTTGAAGTTTCTCCCATTGCTCGTGGCACTGGAGTTACACTTTCTATTCCTCTCGAGCGTGATGAGTCCTTGAAAGATACGACGCCGTCAAGACCTGCCGTCTACAAACCTCGCAAGGAACTTTTAAAGCGCGATAGCCAGAAACACAGAGAGTCATTGTTAAAGGGAAAGGAGGGCAGTCGCAGGCGCCAAAGATGGGAGAATGGTGAGTGCGATTGATGAACTGTGACGTGAAGAAAGTGAAACCGACGTTTCCGGCGGGCGTGTCTCAATCATCATAGCATACCTGATCATAAACGCGATACTCGGATATTGGAAAGTCCGAGTGCGAATGGCATCGATTGCTGATTAGGATTGCACTCGCAGATCATCTCCTTCATGTTCCAAATGCCCAGCCTCCGCTCCCTAGTGATTGGGAAGTTCGTCCGACCTACCCTGTTCATCATGTTCCATACTACCTGGCCCCTTTGTGGGATGCGGGTGTTCGTCATCGAGCCGAGGACATCGCCGCCGAAAAGAAAATGAATAGAGCAAAGAAGGCTGGCAGCCATGAGGAGAAAGGTCGTGTCCCACAGGATTTGAGGCAGAAGCTCAAGAAGAGTAAGGGGGCAAAGAGTCTTCTTCAAGATCTGGAGGAGGAGGTCAGAAAATTCGTTCAAGAATATGACGGTAAGCAGAAAATTTTGGGACGGATGAAGGAAGAGGAAATGGACAGTGAGGATGAGGAGATTGTGTTCATTGGAAGAAATGGCACAATGAGTGATGAGCAACGGAACTTAGTTGAAGAAGAGCTACAGAGGGAGAAGCTCATCTTCGATTCTTTGGTTGACGATACGGGAGCAAGCTTCGGGTATGCATCTTCTTGATCATTTGAGAGTTCCCTCTAACAATCTTACAGACGTTGGCTTGTCCATTCCATTGCATCTTACTACGGTCTTGCTTCTCGGTCTGTCACGGTTGGTGATCCTGCACGTCGCGAGGCATATGTCGCTATAAAGGACTTGGGTACTGGTGGACAGATTTCTCGTCTTGCGTCAGACCTTCCTCGCCCATTGTGGGGAATGATTTGATTGCAGATGATGATATTCTGCCTTGGTAAACTAACTCACCCAACATTCCAATCGGTTCCCGTTTCACGGCCACATTTTAACATTTTTTTCACATATTAATGCTCAGTATACTTTAATCTGTGCCTCACATATTACTTGCTTTTGCATGGTTTTTAGATCAATAGATGATGGATCCATCATATTAGAATACATAAAAAACCTGTGATCTTCACCATGATATTGGATTAGCCTCATCAAAAGGTGTTATACTCGCCAGTAAACCATAAGCGCTTCATTTTGAATTACTATGTATGTCAAGTGGAATCAATAGGGCCCGGTAGTATTGTTAACGTTGATATTACAATTGCAACGGTTCCTATTTATTGATAACCTTCGCCGTCCAAGAGCCGAGTCCATGTTGTTTCAGACCCTTTCCCGCATGCCCGCATGTCCGAGGTCCTTGCCTTCCGACGACCCACAATAATCATGTAGTAGTTCCGCGAACATATCTTTGGATAGATTTTATAATTAAGAATTTATAAAAACCACTAATACTACTACATAAGAGCTACTTGTCTCTTCTTCCCTTCTTTTCTTACAATATGCGCTTATAGGCTATTCTTGTTCGTTACCGGAGCATCTTGCAATTCAGTCATAATGAAATTCCGCAACGCATCGGCGCGATCCTTCCGACACTTATCAAGGAGTACATACAAAAGTCCATGGGAGAGGACGTGTATAAATAGTTCTCAGTTCACTAGAGAAAACGGGACGAGATATATCTCTGCGATCGCATTAGGTCCTAGAATTTCAACCTCAACTTCAACCGCTCGCTCGACAATACCGAGACGCTCACTGGCTTTTCCCGCATCTTTCGTTGCGGGACAGAGGAGGGGCTTCGCAATTGTTCAAAATGGTATATATATCTAATTTTCCAGACCGCAGTAAAACATTTACTAGAACGCATACAGAAAATCCGGACGATCGAGGACCTATGAAAGAATACAATGCGCGCGTTGCTTCTGGACAATTAAAGGACGATGAGCATCAAAGAGGTCAGCAACACACACCCATACTTTCATTCCCATGATGTCTGACGAAATATGCTTCTAGGCATCATACAAAATCTCCAACATCTTCACGACGAGTTACGATATTACCATGCGGCCGCTATTGTTCATCCTACCCTCGAATCTCTCAAACCCCCACCAACCTCCATGTTTGGCCGTATTTTTGGAAACAAACCCAAAGAATCGGCGTTGAAGGAAA
This sequence comes from Sclerotinia sclerotiorum 1980 UF-70, assembly GCF_000146945.2. Taxonomy (NCBI): domain Eukaryota; kingdom Fungi; phylum Ascomycota; class Leotiomycetes; order Helotiales; family Sclerotiniaceae; genus Sclerotinia; species Sclerotinia sclerotiorum. The sequence goes on from NW_001820825.1 coordinate 1,329,505, forward strand.
TACCGGAAAACCTTCCGCGAGGGCTGTATCTATATGGAGATGTAGGAAGTGGGAAGACCATGTTGATGGACATGTTTTATGAGACACTACCAAGTAGTGTTGCATCGAAAACGAGAATTCATTTTCATAATTTCATGCAGGATGTTCATAGAAGGTTGCATAAGATGAAAATGGAATACGGAAATGATATTGATGCTGTACCTTTCGTAGCAGCGGATATTGCGGAGCAAGGAAATGTATTGTGTTTTGACGAGTTTCAATGTACAGATGTAGCTGATGCTATGATTCTTCGAAGGTATTTCCCCTCTCCTTACGTGGAAGTTCTGGTCTTATTCTGACCTTCTATAGGCTTCTGGAATCTCTAATGTCCCATGGAGTCGTCCTTGTCACAACCTCTAATCGTCATCCGGATGATCTTTACCGCAACGGCATTCAACGAGAGTCCTTCATCCCCTGTATCAACCTCCTCAAGTCCCGACTACATGTAATAAATTTGGACAGTCCCACCGACTACCGGAAAATTCCCCGCCCTCCTTCCGGTGTTTACCATTCTCCTCTAGACGCTCATGCGCCTACTCATGCCGAAAAATGGTTTCGTTTTCTTGGCGACCCTGAGCAATCCGCCCCTCATTCAGAAACTCAACGTGTCTGGGGCCGTGAAATTCACGTTCCAAAAGTTAGTGGCAAAGCTGCTATGTTCACGTTTGATGAATTAATCGGAAGGCCAACCAGCGCAGCTGATTATATTGAACTGATGAGAAGCTACGATTCATTTATTGTTACTGATGTCCCCGGAATGACACATCAACAACGTGATCTCGCCCGTCGTTTTATCACATTCATTGACGCCGTCTACGAATCTCGCGCCAAACTTGTCCTAACAACTGCGGTTCCATTAACGCAACTCTTTCTATCAAAAGAAGAAATTCAAGATAGCATGAAGAAAGATGCGGAGGATAAGAGAGGGCAGAAAGAGGAGTCGGCTGAAGGAGAAGACCTTAATGATGCAATGAGAATGATGATGGATGACTTGGGTATGAATATGAATATGTTGAAGAGCAGTAGCATATTCAGTGGAGATGAAGAGAGATTTGCATTTGCGAGAGCGCTGAGTCGATTAAGTGAAATGGGAAGTCAACAATGGGTAGAGAGGGGCATGGGATTAGAGAAAGATGGGGGGAAAAGTGAGAAGGAGGGATGGCAAAAGGTTAGAAGTAAGAGGTTGGAGGATAGTATGTAGGAGGTGATAAATTTAGGGAGCGGTCTGAATTGAGATTGCGATTGCGCGAGATACCAATGAGCGTTTGTATAGACGATGATGAAAGGGATGAAATTTAGATGAGATTTCTATTTGGAAATGGGAGATTTGAGAGAGAGAATGGTGGGGAAAGGGAGGGAAAGACAAACAGAGAGAGAGATTTGAGAATTTTGAATACCATATATTGCAGTATATCCAAGCAGAATAGAAGTTAAGAATATACCCATCTATATACCAATTTATTTACATACGTTGTTACTATATCAGATGAGATGATATATGACATATAAAGGTTAAGGGTTAGAGAATATTAACCGAGTGAGTTTAAAAGGGTGCATTTGTATCCATAATTATAATCTTACCTAGTTATATTAACTTCTATCGTTTGATTCATTTATATCTTCTTTTTATTCTATTCCATTAGCAGTGAATAGGTAAGGCAAGTCTTAATTATAGAGAGAGGAAGTAATAAGAACATAGTATACTCCACACGGTATCTTGATGTCTATTCACCCTATCTAGGTACCTTATCCTACTGAAAATGCTTGAGGAACGATATAATCATCAATACCATTTCCTAAAATTTGGTATTCAACTTCCAACTCCCTTTTTCCTATCCTAAGTCCCTAACCACAAACCACAAAAGATTAAAATATAAGTAATAGCAACCTACAACTCCGTCTTAATACCACGAACAATCATATCTAACCACGCTGCAAGCCTTGAGATTTAATCAGCACTACATCTCTAAACACAGCCCCGAAGAAGAAAAAAGACATACCTATATCCCGCCCTCGCAACCTGTAGTTCCACAACCGGTATACCACTCTCGTAATATTCACCACTTAATTCCTTCCCCTGCAACACCTCTGCTCCATCCGGTATAACCGTCGTACAGATAAAGGCATTAGAATCTTTAGCCCAACCGAGCGCTGTGGTCAATGGATCACCTATATTCATATCTTCAAGCCATGATTTCGCTTGAGATTTATATATGCCGGTTTTTATGGCGGTGGTTAGCACGTTTGCCCATTCTTGGGCATCGGCCATGGAGTATCCTCCGACTAGTTCCTCGGGAATGGCAGTATCCCAGAAAGAATGCAGATTGGTTTCTTTGCCGTTGAAGGTTACTTTGATAGTATTACCTCCTATGTTGATGTTCTCGGCGTGAAGAGGTTGGTGGATATCTCCGACAAACTAGATTTATGGTGAGTTGATACGGGGGACTCTGAGGGTGGAAACTCACGTGGACGATGAACTATTTGTAGATATGTTAGTAATGCTTAAAATCAGTTCAGATATTCGTACCTTTGCAGCAATGTATTTGTGATATCTAGACACGTTTGGGTCCAGTAATTGACTCGTCTGATCTCTTGATTAGCATCGATTTCCATTACGATTTTTGGACTCATAGATATTTCTTCCATTTCACCGCGGCTCTTTGTCCTAAGTTCTCACGCTCGAAGACACTTTTAACAGTGCCAAATTCTTCAAACTCCAACCAAGCTACGGGATTTGCAGTTGAAGATAATATAAAGAATTGTCCACAACTAGCTGGAATTTCAACTCACAAAATTCAAAATAGCTCCCACCACACATCCCTCCTCCCCACAATCTCTAGCAAACTTAACTCCACAAGCTAGACAAAACCTCAACATCAGCATGACTTCCTAGATACTAAAGCTCTCATTGTCTCCGTTCCCTTCAGCTGAACCCTTGAACTCCTCTCTCAAAGAAAGTACTCACACCTAGGCACATCATCCAACGCATCAATAAAATGCCACGGGCCTGTATTATTCCCCGCCTTCGTATACCTGCATTGATCTCAGTATTAAAAAATCTTTGAAAGAGCCTCAACAGTGCAGCTAACCTATAACTATCCGCCCACTACACGAATCCCAAAAATATTAGTAAATTGACACATCTCAAAACTTCCCCAATTGGAATTCCTCTCAAATCTTCATCCATATATATGCATCAACCAATCAAAAATCAATTGCAATAGACCAAAACTCAAAATCCTTACCGTCGCGACACCCGCCAAATAACTCCCCGTATCATTCCTCAACAACATCTGAAAATAATCTCTCGTGCTCTCCGCTACAAAATTCGTAGCGACATATGCTACGGTTTGATGACCTAATGTTCCCCACGCGTTTGTTAAGGGGAGAAGTGAGTTTAAACCCAGGAGGACGAAAGGGGTGATTTTCATTTTAAATAGTAATTAGATGGGGGAAGAGCTAGATGATGGTTTTTGATAGTGGATTATTGAGGTGGGTTTTGTTGTGTTGTGATGTTTATTGTGAGGTATGATATGAAATGAAATGATATGGGATGGATGTTCAGTGTCTTGTGATGCATGGGAAATGGCGGTAGGTAGATCTAGACTAGATTAAATGGATTGAAATGATTGGTGGGTTGTTTTATTGTGGTGTCGTTTGCGGAGTAGTCCGAGCTTTGTCAAGCAGGGATCCATTCTCATCACCGGTGAGCTGTCCCGGCGCAGTTTGAATACCTTGGCACTCCCGTACTCACTGGAGTATCAAGTTTTGATCACCGGTGAGCTCATATTTTGTTTCTTAGCTTCCAATGCCGTGATATTTCTTCTTGCTGTAACGTGTTAGGTAAGAAAAAAGCTGCCATAGTAAAATAACTCCAAGAACCAGCTTCCAATGTTGTTTAATGGTCTTTCCATCATCACATGTAGGTATCTAGTTACCAAAGTCAAATGCCTTTATGAAGGAAGTGATATTAATTTCCTCAAAGAGGTATTTACATGGAAATACACGATGACGCCCCGTTGCCACTCAAGAAGAAATATTTGTGCTCAAAATATCATCAATGTTGTCCCTATACATTACCATTCATGTCGTAATTTCTTCATTTAGTCTCTCTCCGTTTTGAGCCTCGACGAATCCATAGATATTCTATCGTCCACGTCCATTGGCATTTCTTTCCTGCCACGTTTCTTGTTGGAAGGTTATATTACCGCAATTAGCGTCCGCTAGCCGTGGCTAGAGTCTCATGATATTCGTCATCGTAAACTTGATCTAATTCCTGATCAGTCATCATAGCAGCATCCTCATTCAATTCAGCATCGTCACTTTGGGCAGCTTGTTGCTCATGTTCAGCAACCATAGCCTCGACAATATTTGTCCACTGTTCATCTCCTCCATGGCATCTTCTCCACAAGGAAAACCATTCCCCAGGTCTGTCAGGATTCTCAATTGCTTCTTGCTCAATACCCGGATGCGCAACCATCAAACAAGCTTTAACAGCTTCTGCAATTTCACCTTCCAGTTTCACGGGGGAATCCTCTCGATCTAAATCTTCAATCCATGTGCGCAATGTTTTCATACAACCTTCCTGGTGTCCCGTCTCTGCTACCCTCTGAAACATATATGTATACATTTCAAACGATTGTGGTTTGGACTGACGGAGTGGCAACCTCCAAATATCCCAAAAGGCTACCCAATATCCATTTCGTGCATATAATTGCATCAATCGCATTCTAGATACATCTGAAAAAGGAGGTAAATCGAGATTTACCATGAGAGCGTGGATTCGACGTTGGATTGGTGTCATGGCTTTTGTGGGTAGTCCGAGAGAGTCGTTGATGGTTGCTTTAGGTTGAACAGTTAGGATATCGAGTTCCGAAGTACGTTCTGTAGCCTCTTGCAAAGTCACGAACATGTCTTCGGTAAGAATTTTGTGGCCTCGTCTATACATTGTTTGAATGACCATCAATGCGAGCCGGACCTTAAGGTGTGAAGGAGCGTAACTTGTGTCTGAAGGTCCTCGGGCAGGTTCAAGTATGGTACGTAAGATTTTATGGTAATATTCATCAGATACATCACCATCGTCAAATTTCTTGCTTTTAAATCTTTTGAACAAGTTTATTATTTTCACGGCCTCAAACCAAGGATGACCGATGCCTTGGGCATAATGGAATAACCAGAAAACGTAATCCCACTTGAAGGATTCGTGGTGGTGAGGTTCTCCAATATCAGCCGCAGCATATTTGAAACACTTGAGGAAGGATGTATCCCCCGCGGTATAACCGCTACCCAAATCGAGCATTGCCTGTTCTACTGAGACATGTTCAAGATACATCTTCATGTGGTGCAACAGGAAATTTTGCCAATCCAACTTCGGGTCGTTGGCACTGTATTCTAATACATCGTTTGTTGCTTTTTCGAATTTACCATAAGAGAAGTCGGAAAGTACTGATCGCTGAAGCTCTGTTAGTCTACTGTTTTCAATTTGTCCGTCTCGCTGTGGTGAGGATAAGATACCGTGTGGGTGTTCGTCCATTGTTGTGTCAGATTTTCTTTCTGCTGCAGTGTGGAATTGTCGAGTTTGTGGAACTTGAAAACCTCGAGATTTTGGGGTTGCTTTTGAAGTATGTTGTGGAGGTGGAGGAGTCATTGTAGGTATCGGCTCTCCAACCTCTACGTCTTCGACTACCTCTTTGTCTTCAACTTCCGATTGACCTGACCTTCGTAAAATTCCACCCCATAATTTCTCCAAATCGATTTCTTGTCTCTTTTCGTCCGTGAGCATTTGAACGACAACCCTAACTCCATCCGTCCGTCTTCCAAAACCCACAAACCCATCGCCCTCAGGAACAGCATTCGCATGCATATCTGGGCTCTCAACCACACCAATATCAACGCAAACCCAACCTGTTCTTATCCCATCATCGCCATTATCGTCGGCCGCACTGCCTAAAAGCTTAGCTCTCCGTGATTTGCGTCTTAACTTCAATTTCAATTCATTTCTTCCCAATAACCCATCTGCGCTTGGACGTAACTTATATGTGCTTCTCAACCATCGACATAGTCGATCCGCGGAGACGTGTAAATGCTTTTCACTTCGTGCAGTTCCAATAAGCATTATCAAATTTGCTCCCAGTGCAGGTGGAGGGTCAAGTTTTCGAAGATCTAGTAGTGTAAGATCATCAAGACCTAAATCGACGGAGATCTGTTGTAGCATAGGTTGAAGAATTGGGGGCGGCAATTCTGGTAGATCTGGAATTATTTGACGTTCGGAAAGAGTTTTTGGTGTTAGCTGAGAAGCTTCGACTTGCAGGTACCATGGTACAGAAGTAACTGAGTTCTCAACACCTCCCCCAATTGCGTTGCTCTCATCTAAGAGGTCTCGATCTTCTGGGAAATCCTCAAACTGAGAAACTTCGTCCTTGACTTCCTCCCTACCTGCTTTATCCTCATCTAAGAACTCTCCATTTTCGAAATAAGCCTCATGCTTGAAAGCTTCATCCTGTCCACTTAGTCGTATATTAGATGAAAAGCGGGTTTGCTGTCTCGCAAGTTTAGTCGCGTGGAATCTCCCAGTTGCGGGAACAGTCCGGATTGGGAGTGATATAAGATTCCTTAATAAGGATAAACGACATGAAGCACATCCAGTAGCCCTGATAGCTTTACTGACAACCATTCTGATAAGTTGATGACAGACAATGATCAATCGATGCTGAACTATGAAGGATTGAGATTCCTGTTGGCATTAGACATTCTTTTTTTCGGGGGAGTTTTAGCGAGTATCAGTAGCATCGGTAATGCACCCACGACCCCGCGCGGCTACCATGTATACCCACGTGCACTGGGCAGTTCTACATATTCAACAAGGCTGATGCGGAATAGTCGCGGTTTGTATGATTGGGTCCTGATCGACTGACACAAGGCTGAAGCCTGAAGTCAATCGACGCATGTGCAAGGCTAACATCCAGCTACTCGTGATTGGACATTGATAAAGATGAACCCTGCACTCATTTTTTGCTTATCCATTTGTTACCAGCCCAGAAGAAGAAAAAATATGTCAATTTTGCCTTCACACTTCTTCATAGATCTTTACACTCCGCAAGCATTAGACATTTACTTTACCTATACTATCCGCGGATCGTACTGACTATGAGCACCTTCATTTTGTCGTTTTATGTTTAAGCATTATCTTTCTACCAATTCCTTGTTCCAATTTATTTTGTAAATAGCTCTGATCCCCTCCTTTGACTTTACCTACCTACACATAAAAAATGCTTGTACGAGCTGCAGGGCGGAAAGCTCGTGGCAACCCAATTGTTGACAGGCTTAAACGTCAACAGACATATCTTTCATTTCTATATCCAAGCAGTAATTTGAACGAAGCTGTCTCAAGCCGCAAAATTCATGTTGACTCGGCGTCCCAAGCGACCGGCCTTCGACAAACGCGAAACTCAAGAGCAAACTCTACAAAACTTCCATCGCGGTCATTGGCAACAGCTGTAAACCAGTCATTCGAGGAACTTCCCTTTGAGGGCTTTCAAAATCTACCATCGCAAAATTATGCGTCGTTCCCGTTCAGTTTGCCCGAACTTCAACAACCAATTATAATTCCAGATGATGGAGTAATAGCTCCTATAAGACATCGACGTAGTGGTGTTGATGCGGTTGGTGGTACTCAAGATGAAGTTATAGCATTACTTTATGCCTGTCTCCAGGTTGGAAGAATAGAGCGTGCAAGTGTGATATTCAAACGTATAGCACAAATGCCAGACGTGGATAGGGAGACACTTCTACATCTACAAAATCATTACCTACGAGCTGCAGTTCACGAAATCATGATGAAACCATCGGAACAAGCAACACAATCTTTACACAAGTGGTTCGAACTCGAAGTACGAAATAAGAATCTACCACAGGATGCCTTGACGGTGGCATATATGCTCAAAGCTTCACTTCAATCACCACCGGGTCAGCGACGCGAAAGACTGGTCTCGAGATATATGGATATGGTTCAAGGGGATGCAGGTTTAGAAGTTCTCGCATGTAATGTTTTGTCACCCCACGAATTGGACATGATCAACCATATTTGCCCAAAGTACAACCTGGCAGAGGGACTTGGAGACATGAAGGATATCTTTGTCTCCGAGGCACCGGAATCCAGAGCGGTAGACCCTTCCGATGGAGTTCTACATTACCCTGATAAAATAAGCGCTTCGGTTCCAGAAGTTCGCCAAACCGATCAAAAGGGTCTCGGACTAAAGTCATTGAGGAAAACGTTGTCGCTGTTTTCCAGTTTACCATCTGCAGGTTTTGACATGTCAAAAATGACTGAGGAACAGCATCGTGATATCCAGTCACAGCTGGAAGAAGATGCTGTACAGGCTGCCATAGATCGTTGGAGAGACGAGAGCTCGAATCTGGCAAAGCTGGGATTAAATACAACACTACAATCGAAATCACTGGGTGCGAGGATGTGGAAATGGCAATTAGCTTTGACAGCAGCTTTGGAAGAAGAACTGAAAGCCATTGATGAGGCAGAAGCGAAGCAGCACAGAAGTGCGGCAGATATTAGTAGATGCGAATATGGGCCCTTTTTACGCTACCTTCCTGCTGAAAAGCTCTCGGCGCTGACCATTATAAGCCATATGCATGCTTTATCATCGTCCGGGATCGACAAAGGTCTCACTCTATCATTTGCCATCTTGCAAATCGCCAAGAGTGTAGAGGATGAGAGCATTTTTGAATCCATCCAGCAAAACAAGGCGAAGCCCCTTTTCCGCGATAGCCCAGCCGACAGGGCTCGAATGCTCCGAATACTCAAAAGTAGAGCACGTGGTGCTAGTGGGGAATCGATCGATGAAAACCACTCCACAAACCATTCATCTGAAGAATTTGTTTTATCTCAGATTCGTTCCAGGGAGTGGTCCATCGGAATTAGAGCTAAAGTTGGATCTTTCTTATTGGAATCTTTGTTGAAGGTTGCTAAAGTTCCGGTCACATTGAAACACCCTGAAACCAATGAGACGGTTACTCAGATGCAGCCTGCCTTCTCTCATGGCCAACAATACAGGTTGGGTAAAAAGCTTGGTGTTATCAATGCTAATAAAGTCATTGTAGAACTACTTAAGCGCGAGCCTGTTCACAGTCTTCTTGCAAAACATCTTCCCATGCTTGTAAAACCTGAGCCATGGACTGGGTTCAGTTCTGGTGGCTTCCTTAGACACCCCGGAAAAGTCATGCGCGTCAAGAATGGGGACCAAGATCAAAGGAATTATGCGGATGCTGCTATCGATCAGGGGAATTTGACTACGGTTTTCAGAGGCCTCAATATACTAGGAGAGCAATCGTGGAAAATAAACCAGCCAGTTTTTGATGTTATGCTAGATGCCTGGAATTCCGGGGACGCCATTGCGAATCTTGCTCCGGACAAGCCAAGACTCGAATACCCTCCCGAGCCCGAAACGTCTTCCGATCCACTCGAACGCCGAAGATGGGTCACTGCGGTTAAGAAAGTAGAAAATGCCAAAGCAGGTTTTCATTCCCAACGCTGTTTTCAAAACTTCCAACTAGAAATCGCTAGAGCTCTCCGCGATAAAACTTTCTACTTCCCACACAACGTGGATTTTCGAGGAAGAGCATATCCAATTCCTCCATACCTTAATCACATGGGAGCAGATCATTGTAGAGGACTTATGATATTTGGAGTCGGGAAGAAACTTGGCACTTCTGGTCTAAAGTGGCTCAAGGTTCACCTCGCCAACGTATATGGTTTTGACAAAGCAAGTCTTTCAGAGAGAGAAGAATTCGCAAGCAAACACATTGACGAAATTTATGATTCGGCGACGAACCCATTGGGAGGCGATAGATGGTGGCTACAGGCTGAAGATCCGTGGCAATGCTTAGCAGCATGCATGGAATTAAAGAACGCGCTTGAATCTGGAGATCCAGCTAGCTTTGTCTCATATCTACCGGTTCATCAGGATGGAACTTGTAATGGCCTTCAACATTACGCAGCCTTAGGCGGTGATGTATGGGGCGCCCAGCAAGTAAATCTCGAGCCTGGTGATCGCCCGGCGGATGTATATACTGCGGTCGCAGATCTGGTAAAGGAGAGCATCAAGAAAGATTTGCTTGAGGGGCATTCCAAAGCCAAAATTTTAGACGGAAAAATAACTCGAAAGGTTGTTAAACAAACTGTTATGACTAATGTCTATGGCGTGACCTTCATTGGAGCTAAGGCACAGGTTCGAAAGCAGCTTGTAGCAGCTCATAGGGATTTGCCAGATGATACCGAAGACAATCCCGGCACTCTAGCTTCTTATGTCGTCACCAAAATCTTTACCGCTCTCTCGACCATGTTTCGAGGAGCGCACGATATTCAGTACTGGCTCGGAGATTGTGCATCTCGGGTCTCAAGTAGCTTGACACCTGAGCAAGTTAACCGCATAGTTGAACATGCCTCCAAGCAAAGCGCACGTCCTTCTAAGGGCGATGCATCAAAATTAGAGGAGATGTCTCAATTCAAATCAAGTGTCATATGGACTACACCATTGAACCTGCCAGTGGTTCAACCTTACCGAACCAACAAATCACGGCTAGTACGCACGAGCCTTCAACTTCTCAGCTTAGCTGAACCACATCGGTCGGATCCCGTGAGCAGTCGTAAACAACTTCAAGGATTTCCACCAAATTTCATTCACTCCCTTGATGCAACGCATATGCTTCTCTCAGCTGTGAAATCCAACGAAGCAAAGCTATCGTTTGCTGCTGTCCACGATTCGTTTTGGACGCATGCCGCTGATGTTGATACAATGAATACAATCTTGAGAGATGCTTTCGTCGAAATACACAGCGACGATGTCATTGGGCGCTTGGCAGCAGAGATGGCTACCCGGTACAAGGATTACATGCAACTTGTGAAAGTCAAGTCGGGAACACTAGCACATCGTAAAATTTTTCAATATCGCAAATCCCTCAAGCCATCCAAGAGAGGAAAGATCCACGAGTTATTGATAGAGGTGGAGAGACGGCGTCTTCTTCGTTCATCCAACCCGGAGGAAGTAGAAGAAGGTAAGCGCATGGTTACACCAGCCAGTATATACGAAGCAATGACGGAAGAGGTCGAGCTTGATCCGGAAATGGATGTTAAAACCGTAGGTTTAGGAAATATGGTCAACTCGAGGTCAGCCACAGAGCATGATACTGTCAGCACATGGGACACTGGCGCCACAGATGAAGCTTTGGAAGAGGCTCTAGAAGATAACCCAGCCATTGAATTGGAGGCAGCAGAGGAAATTTCAGAAGAGGCAGAGTCAACGATCGTACACACATCCGGTTTTGAGGCAACAATGAAGCCAAAGTCTCGGGGGCAAGCCCGCAGTGAGCTTCCTCAGTTGGTTTGGCTTCCACTGAAGTTCGCTCCCGTTCCTAAGAAGGTAAGCAAACTCTAAACTATAACGCTAGCTGAAGATTAACTGTCATACAGGGGGCTTTCGATGTGACACGCCTTAAGCAAAGTCAATACTTCTTCTCCTGATTGAGATAACTGATCTGGACTTGTTTTCTTCTGGTATTTCGGGTCTCGGCTGCATTCCTGGAGCAGGCTTGTGGGGTACAAATTTTGGGATTCTGGATTGGATTCCTCGGTGAATCCTCTTTTAGCACGGCGAGATGGTTGCATTAAAAGGCGTTGAAGACTAATGAAATGGCTGGTAATGTATGATTAACGTGTAAGCTAAAGTTTGAGGCTTTATATAAAGGAATTATATAGAACGGACAAGACTAAAAAATATATATATTGACCACATTAATGGAGAAATCTCCCGGTTTACAGTTTTAGTATTGAGTATTTATTGCTTCGCAATTTGAGCCTCCATACCACGAATCGAGTTTCCCTATAGTTCATAAATCCAGCGTACTATGATGAATAACAAATATGATGACAACTCTTGAGAATGGTCTTGGTGTTACGCAATACAGTTGGAATACGAGAATTAATTCGTGTAAGCAGTGTGAAGATCTCATGACACAAATAACAAGATCTTACGAGATTCTTCAGCTGACGACATAGCTCACAAAGCAAAAGCCTGATACGTAAGTCTGTTCCCTCGTTGTGTAGTTATGTTCCGACGTTGAGTTTGGTTTGTGAATGCGATGATCCATTCCGCGAAGTAGCGAGAGATGATTCGTGGAAGGAACGAAGCTGATGTTGTATATGTATGTATATATACCCTCTCATCTTCTCTGCAATATTTCCCTGTCAACCCAGATAACCTTTACGCAATAAACTCTAGGACAAGACTTCCAATATGAATCACCTTTATACAATCGGTCTTCTTTTGTTGACTGCAGTGTAAGCAGTACTTGAGTTCCTTCTTCACTACCAAAATGTACAGATACTTACATTGCCCTTAGGCAAAACGTCTACTGTCTTCCAGACGCCCTTCGTCATCGTTCCGAAACATGTGCCCCAAGCTTGATAACCACGACATACATTAGTACCATTTCAACAGTGAAGACTGTCCCTCATTCTTGCTATACCCGTACAATTACCACCATTCAAAGCTCCTTCCGTATGTTACCAAGCTTTCCTCAAGTAGTATCAGCGAACTAATGATGCGATAGCTTGCTCGGGAACAAAATCCTTCAACTCTGCCACCTGTGGACCCGGTACGTAAAATCAATCACAAATGTGTAATCGCACGAATCTAACAAAAAGTTAAGTTCCCCTATGTATCCTTCTGTCAACAACAACTATAACCGTTCCACCCAGCACCAGCTGCTGCCGCGCAACTCCGACCATAACCGTTCCTGGCGCATGCGCAAAATGCCAAACAGGATGTGCCACGGATCTGACGACGGTGACTGTCACTGAAGGTGCAAAACCGCTATCCTACAACCCAGGCGGTCCTCAATTACCCCCAACCAAGAGGCAAGGGAGTCCCATAATTTCATGCACATCTACCTTGAGCCAATTGAAACAGTTTACCCATGGGCCTACAAAGACTCTCTTCCCATCTACCATTACAGCGACAAGTAGTGTGGACTGCGCTGGGTGCGGTGCTTTAAGCGTTCAGCTAATCGGCGGCGTTGGTCCTGCTGTGAGATTTACAACAACGGTGGAAGCAGGTGTGCCAACTACTACTACGGCTTTTGTTTGCTCCTCAACACCCGCATAAGTTTTGAAATGTTTTTTTGGGGGAATTTTCGGATTTGCTTTGGATGTTTATTTTATGCTTGGACCTTGGCTCACTGCTACACTCGTTTTGCAATACAGGAAGAGAGGGAAATTTTTGATCATAAAATTTGCAATGCAGTTCTGTACCGTTACTTTTACAAATTTAAGCTTCAACCCCTTTTGACTTGGCAATGCAATCAATGTCCAATGTTCTTGGAAGAATGACTCTTGTGACCTCATACTGGATGCGAAATACTTCTGCTCGTATCTTGGCTTAAATCAAGGGAGAAATATTTCGAATAATAATTATCGATAATGACATTCCGACGTGGAAAAATGTTGTTTCCGCTTGCTCCGAGGAAGAACATGAAGGCACTAGATTACAATTATGCAAATTGCGTATCACCGCCCCTAAACAAACATAGTTTGACCTGGCGATGCTACTACATGCCTTTCAGGTGAGATCAGCGGACGTTGGGAAGCAGAATATCACGTGATTTTAATACGCCGTAAACCTCACGCTAGTGATTGACAAGGTCCCAAGATTTATTTCTCGCGACTCAAGCTTCCAGGCGCATCAACATTAACCAGAGACAAGGCAAGACAAAATAAACATCTTCAGACGCCATAATGCCTGTCGTCAAAGGTGGAGTTTGGACTAATATTGAAGATGAAATTCTAAAAGCAAGTGTTTCGAAGTATGGGTTGAATCAATGGGCTCGAGTTTCCTCACTTCTCGCAAGAAAGACACCGAAGCAATGTAAAGCAAGATGGAGCGAATGGTTGGATCCAGGAATTCGTAAAATTGAATGGAGCAAGGAAGAGGATGAAAAGTTGTTACATTTGGCAAAATTGATGCCAACACAATGGCGAACTATTGCTCCGATCGTTGGACGAACCGCTACTCAGTGTCTCGAAAGATATCAGAAATTACTCGATGAAGCGGAACAAAAGGAAGCTGGAGAGTTTGGACTCGGTGGACCTGACGGCGGAGAGACCAAAGCACCATCTGCGGATGACGTACGAAGATTGCGACCCGGAGAAGTCGACCCAGATCCCGAATCGAAACCTGCGAGACCAGATACTGTCGACTTGGATGAGGACGAAAAGGAAATGTTGAGCGAAGCCCGTGCTCGTTTGGCAAATACACAGGGTAAAAAGGCGAAGAGAAAAGCTCGTGAACGTCAATTGGAGGAGTCGAGGAGGTTGGCCGTGTTACAAAAGCGCAGAGAGCTTAAAAATGCTGGCATTAATATCAAGGTTGTCAATCGAAAGAAGGGAATGATGGATTACAATGCCGACATACCTTTCGAAAAAGCGCCCGCTCCTGGATTTTATGATACTGGTGATGAATCCATACAAAATGAAAAGCAGAGAGCAGCTTTCGATCCACGAAAACAACAACTTGCGATCAAGCGCAAAGGCGACCAAGATGATAATCAGGATCTAAAACGACAAAAGAGTGACAAAAATGCCCCATCAGCATCATATCAAGCAGCCATAAAAGCTGGGCAGATGCAGAAGATTCGAGAGGCAGAGCAGAGTAGTAAGAGACGGGCTCTAGTGTTGCCAGCACCTCAGGTTGGTGAAGGGGAGCTTGAAGAAATTGTAAAAATGGGTATGATAGGAGAGAGGGCAAATATAATGGCGAGGTCGAGCGAGAATGACGCAACGAGAGGACTTGTGAATACCTATTCTACTATCAATAGTGGAGCACCAATTCGAACACCGCGAGCTCCAGCACAGGAGGACCACATCGCCAACGAAATCCGAAATATTAGAGCTCTGACTGAGACGCAATCATCACTTCTAGGAGGGGAAAATACACCCCTACACGAAGGACCCGGTAGCACAGGATTTGATGGGGTTACTCCTCGAAGGCAACAAATGGAAACACCTAATCCCATGGCAACCCCTTTCCGTGCAAATGGAATTGGTGCAACTCCTGCGAGAAATGGTGTAGGAGCCACGCCAATGCGAACTCCTCGAGATAGTTTTGCATTAAATGCAGATGGCGAGATGGAGTTGGTTGGAAGGACACCCCAGGATGTCAAACTAAGGGATATGACACTCAAAAACTCATTGAGAGCTGGTTTAGCGTCTTTGCCGAAGCCAAAGGATACCGAATGGGAGCTGGAGCTACCTGAAGAGCAACAAGAAAATTTTGGTATTCAAGAATTATCCGAGGAAGATGCAGAGCTGAGGGACAGGCGGAATCGCCAAATCCGAGAAGCTCAAGAACAGTTAGAATTCAAAAGACGGACACAAGTCTTACAAAAAGGTTTACCTCGTCCATCAGTCATTGATATCAACGCATTAATGAAAACTGTGGCGAATATTGAAGATACAATTGAAGGTTCCATTGAAAGGGAAGCAGCTTTATTGATTGCAAATGACGCCCTCAAGTATCCCACGCCTGGAGCTAAAGTCAAGGGCACCTCACAAGCCATTGAAGTGTTCGAGGACGATGCGCTTTCGCAAGCACGATTACAGCTACTGATGGAAGTTCCTAAAGATTTGGTAGAGCAAGGATCGGATGCTTTTAGAGCGGCATGGGATAACGCCCATAAATCCTCATTATTACCTGGATTAAGTGGATACGATTCCGATGATGAGATTGATGAGCATCAGATGCTTCTAGATGCTTTTGATGTAAGCCCCTGTTTCCCAAGTTCGTCCCTTCAATCACTAACCAATCCCCAGAATGTTCAAGAATCAATCGTAGTCGCCGCTGAAAAGGGTAACAAATCCGAAAAGAAACTCGCTCTCCATCTAGGAGGTTATCAACAAAGAGCCAAAGTGTTACGCCAAAAAATCGGTGAAGCAGCTGATGCTCTATCGAAAGCTAGTTATTCTTTAGATGCGTTTAAAACGCTACAGATCTCGGAAGATGTAGCCATTTCGAGGAGATTGGAAGATTTGAGGGAGAGAGTGGGATTTGTTTCCAAGCGTGAGAGAGAAGCCCAAGAGCTATACAAACAAAGGAAAGAGGAGTTGACGGACTTGACGGATGGGTTAAATGGGTTTCATTGAGGCATAGGCTGAAATTGAGATATTTGTATTATATGGAGACATTGTCTCTAATGAACGGCATGGACATGAATAATTTAAGATTCAGGCTTGGTAAATTGGAAGCAGAGTATAGCGAGCAAGCCACGGCATATAAATGCATTCAATGTATGATATCCCCATATGTTTATATATTTTTTATATTACAAGATCACTTGTTTTAAAATTGTGCATGAGTATGAGTCTGAGTACTTAGGTAAGTGATGTGGATTGTTTAGGGTTTGTCTCTATCTATATTTGTTTACCCCTTCTGTCTTTCTGTTTGTGTGCGGGTCGTTATTCTCATGTCTCATTTCAACTTATCTCATCTCATGTCTAGCTCCACATATATCCAGATATGTGTGCGAGTACCTACTCCCTGTTTTGTGTAAATACCTACGCAAATGCTCATATTATTGCTCACATTCATATTCATGCCCACCATTCATTCATTTCCCAAACTAAGCCAAGGGGAAAGAAAACGACGCATTCTTTTCCCTCGCTTTGATTCTCATTCTCATCCTCATCCTCATTCCCATTCCTACCGGAACCTCACAGCAAGATCCCAAAATCCCACACACATACTAACCCACCACTCCCACCGCCGCATCCTCAACCGCACATCTTTCTCTCCTCCTCCATACACTCTACCGTGCCCGCCAAAATGCCCGCTCCAATAATACTACCATACATACAAGCCTCGAGCACGATTCTCTTTCCGCCCTTATCGGGACCGTGTTCCTTGCGCATGATATCTTCGAGATAAGCCTGGCAATCTGCGAGGTAGTCTTGGAAATGGGAGATGCAGGAGCCGGTGTAGCCTACGAGGAGTTCTGAGATTTTATCCTCGTGGGGTTGGATGGTTTTGGTGTTTTGGGGACTTTCTTGGGGGCTTGTGTGGGAGGAGGATAGTTGGATTTCGTTGGCTGTGGTTAGGAGGCCGATTATTGCGGCTGCTAGCATGCCTGCTGCGCGTTTTTGGATCGTTTTGGCTATTTGTACTACGATGTCTGCCATTTCGGGGGTCCATTTTTTCTGTTTGCCGGTTTTTGAGTCTACTGGGAATGGGATTGCGAGATCGAGTGGCTGACATAGTTGGTCTTCTCTTCCTACTTTGGCAAGTATACTTGCATCCAGTGCATTACGTTTGCGGAGAACAGGAGGAATTGTCTCGATGGGTAGCTGGAGTTGGGTGGTGAAATAGTCGAGGATTATGAGACGGCCTAGTTCACCGAGGTATTTGCCGCCCGTCATGTATTCGAAGGGCATGAAACCTGGGGCTTCGCTGTTGACGTCGAGAATAGTGTCCCATTTTGTGATGAAGTTAAGGTCGCGGAGGGGAGAAGCGGTGCCGTTGATAGACCATTCTGTGTTGATGATGATTTTGGTGTCGTTTCGGTTGTGATCGTCGGATTTGAGGATGGCGGAGGGCTGTTTGGTGGAATGGAGCTTGGAGATTGAGAGGGGTATAGTGGCATTGCAGCCAGTGCCGACGATGAGACCCATGGAGGCCTTTTGGTGAGGTGTATTTCGATGTTGATGGGCGAATGATATTAGAGTTGCCACGGAATCATTCACTATGGCGGTTATTTTGATGCGGGGAAGATGGGGCTTGGATGATGCAGCTGATATTTCGTAGCCTTTTAGGAGCTGCTGACCAAGGTTGAGATTTGAGGTTATAGCAAATCCCTTGCCCATTGACATCAACATTGCTTCTGACAATGAATTTTGGCTGTCCAAATGTTAGTGATCGTTCTCTATAGATAATAAAGGGGTATCAAACATCATTGGAAAACTCATCGTCACACCCGTTGGTAATACAGAAGGCAGCTGTAAACCCCATTTATCGACTCCATCCTGAACAACTTCTGCAATGCACTTTCCAATCCATACGAACAGCTCATCCGCATTATTCGATTTGTGATCTTCACCAATTTGCCATGACTTTTCAAGTAGTCTATTGATTTTGCCTGGCAATACCACACCACCTTCAGTAGACGATCCGGAAAGTTCAATAAATCCAGCTCTCAAATTTGAACCTCCGCTGTTGTATGTCAGTTTCAGGAATTCTTTCAGTCTGATCTTTGTGAACTCACATATCGATTGCCAAATATCTTCCCTCCTTCTCCTTCTCTGGTCTTAACACTTCTTCAGAGATAGGAGTTTGCAAAAACTGATTTGTGGATTCCTTTGCCAACTTCTTAAACGTCTCACAAAGACTCTTAGCTAATGCATGAATCTTATTAATATCAACATCCAAAGGTTGAAGGAACAAAGTGATTGGTGAATCTGAAGTCATGATGATAAGCGAGCTCAGAATGTGAGATAGATAGATAGTATTGATGAGAAGATTTATTTTGACAAATATACTTGTATGCTGTGCAATTGTTGATTTTGATGTTTATCAAGAACGGAGTCAGGTTTCTTTTAGACAGAAATATTCTAGGAAACTTTAAGAAGATGGGGATGGAGCCGTATATCTCGGTAGTGCATATTGAAGGAGAGTGAATGAGAAGGTCTCGGCCCGAGTGAACGCAATCCCTATGTTTATATATGGAGTAGTGAATGAGATGATCTTTATTCTGATGTTAGTGGTCCAGAGTTTAACATGGTAATATTACAGATGAACCATCTAGATGATCTAGGTGAATAAGGAAATAATGAAACAATGAAATAATTTCTTTGGATATTTTCCGAAATTAGACACATGAGGTAGAAAGAATGAGGACCAGCTATTGACTCCTTTTCGTGAATGACTGCTTAGGTCAGCCGATCAGATATGGGATCAGATCAGATACTCGGTATGTGGATGCTCGGCATTTAGCCAGAGATATCCCGAACCTTTATCTCAAGCTCCATCAGCATTTAAAAGCTTCATCAACTTCATTATATTTATCAGTACTTTATGGATCCATCAAAATGAAGGATTCCTTACCGACGATCAATACAAATTTCGAATATCAAAGTATGGATAACGAGAAAACGGAAAGAATGTTAACAGGACCACCGCCGCGAAGGGCTAGACCTCTTGTTTTTGGAGCTCTAACGGTTGCTCTATTTTATTTCCTTTGGACCGCGAATTTCCATCAGTTGTTTATGGGATGTGGTATGAAGCTGCAATCTACGGAGATGAAACCTGTGACGGATGTTGTATCTATATCGGATCATAAACTCGTACCGTTGGAAGCGCACATAATGAGTGTAAGCTTATGTATACTCCTGTTATT
Organism: Sclerotinia sclerotiorum 1980 UF-70; assembly: GCF_000146945.2. Classification (NCBI taxonomy): domain Eukaryota; kingdom Fungi; phylum Ascomycota; class Leotiomycetes; order Helotiales; family Sclerotiniaceae; genus Sclerotinia; species Sclerotinia sclerotiorum. The sequence goes on from NW_001820825.1 coordinate 1,348,993, forward strand.
CTTCAACACCGCTTGAATTCTTGTTTACTTTGAAATATTCCCTTATAAGACTTTATTGACTTCTTATCTATAGAAATGTCCTGATGCACAGGTTCGTTTTAGCTATCTGTTGATTGATAGCACATCTCTAACTGAATCTAGGATTGTTTGAAGATGATGGTATTACCAGCTATGCAGAGGGTATATGATAAAGTTAACTTCACACTCTCTTTCATTGGCGCGTAAGTTTCATCCGTCCGCAAGGCTCGCATTAAAAAGCTAACGGACAATCTTTCGCAGGCCTACGGACAATGATGGAGTAGCCTGTAAACATGGCCCGCAAGAATGCATGGGCAATATTCTCGAATTATGTGCTGCGAGCCTATATCCCGATCCAAAAATCTATCTTGGATTTACCATGTGTTTAACCAGAGATTACAAGGATATTCCGGAGAGAAGTTTAGTGGAAGATTGCGCATTAGAGCACGGAATGGATTTCAGTAAGCTCAATGAGTGTACAGCGGAGGATGATGGAGGGTATGGTATGGGAATGTTGAGGGATAGTGTCAGAAGGAGCATTGAGGTATGTGTGGAGAAACAGGAGTGCCAAGTCATACTATAAAGACTCATGCTAATCGATAATTGTAGGCCGGTGTCACAAAATCTTGCACGGTCAGACTCAACGAAGAAATCTTTTGTGTACGTGATGGAAGGAAATGGACGGATTGCCCTGGAGGGTCGGAAGTAAACGATCTTATTCTTGCCGTGGAGAAACTGTACAACCAGTCTTAATAGGTTCGAATATATCCGTCCATAACTCACTCGCTTCTCCAACAGTGTAGTTCAAGGACACTTTATCCATCCCCGCTTCTTCGTTGCCCTCCATCGTCTCCAATTGCTCGATTATACTCTCCAATCCGATCGCTTTTCCAGTTGCTTGTGTTGCACCAGCCTCCAATGCGACATGTACAATATGCACATGGAAATGATAGTAGGTCGGTTGATAATGAACATACAACTTCAACTGATCCTCCTCTAATCCTTCGTATGATTTCACCGTAGCCTCCACAAACTTTTCTCTCATATGTCTCAACCATTTTATGTGTTTCTTCTTCAAATCTCGCAAGCTCCATATATCTCTCCTCTCTACTAGTCCTAGCAAATGAAGCCCTTCCATCGTTTTCCGATCCCAATTGAGATCCGGTAATAAAAGGAACCCCTCATCCCCATCACGACCTTGCGGGGTTCTATATATAACATCTTCTACTTCAGTCTTTCCGTCTATTATGTTGTATATCCAATTTAATCTACCTCCATCTCGTTTCGCTTGCATGTAGGGGCGTATCTTCTCGCTGTAAATTTTGGGCGTCTCGGTGACCATGCGAACTCCCTGCTTCCTATATTTCTTAATATGCTGTTCCGTGCATGGATATATGAGATTAATCTTGAGGTCTGTAGGTTCGGTGGTTTGTGAAGGACCATTATTGGCCAAGTACCAGAAGTAAATATCGTTTGCGCCGAGATTCTCAAGGGACTCGAGAGTGGATGGAAGGGATGACAGATAAGTTGTGGAAGTGGGAAATGGAGCGCGTTCGAGGATTAAAACACATGGCTTGGAATTAATGTGACCGTAGAGAACAGAACGGCGCCCTGCTTGATCTTTGTGGGGAGGCTAGTTAGAGGTGGAATGCATGAAGGAAGCAGACTGGATGTTGAGGAATACCTTGATTCAGCAGACGATCAAATTTGAAATCTCGAATCAGAGATGTGGGCTGAGAAGATTCTTCTGCCATGATTGGAGTGAGTGTTAGAACTTGGTGTAGCAAGATTTAAGGTTGGGTACCAAGTAGGTATTGAAAGTCGTACAAACGAAATGCGGGATATTTTAAAGTCTACCGCCTTTCGGCAGAATGGCGGAACGTTGTTTAGCAATGTCACACACTGGTACGTACACGGTACTAGACTAGTTCAACTCTATTTGAACATTCAAGTATACCATTCTCAATTCTTTGAACCAAGCTTATTGACATGCGACAAAAGCTTCGACAATGCCAAGAAGTAACATGATTTGCACAAGGCACGGCCCGACAAATCTATACTGTGGATACGAATCTGATAACGAACTTAACTGGCCGTCATGCATGAAATAAATCACAATATCTAGGCATTTGATTTGAGAGAGTATTCACGGGTTATCAGACCACAATGATCTGTCTCTAGCATGCGACTTAAAAGCGTCCATCACAGACCATTCACAATCCCAAAAGAAGTTTTCTTGACTAACATCATCGTCTACCACTCATTAGTGAATTGTGGGTCACGATGCAAGCAATTACCAAGCTTCAGCATTGCAGGGGAAGTCTTGCAATCGGAGCTTAAGCTGACGTACTCCTTCCAGCGACAGATCGTCTCTCGCGGTGTTCCCTTACCCGTTGATTCCTATTTGCGAGCACTGCATGCATTCACACAATAACAGCCACAGGATTGGACATGCGAGCGATAACCTTCTTCAGACGACCAGACCGTGCGTATCTTCGAAGCATATCTACATTGCCATTACCCCTTGCCCCCTAGACTTCCACTTGCTGCTCGTCACGATCCACCACGCCACATCTTAGTTTAAACTCCGAGGCTAGATTTTTGCTATTCAGAAGCGGACTTAAGAGCGTTGTTGCCGATACGGATCACATGACTGAGTACAGAAATTTGTTTACCGCTTCCCGAGGTGTGTCGACGTGCCGATATCCGTTCGTGAAGAGAGCAGTGGAGGAAAAGAACCCAGTTTACCTTGTCTAGATGCCTAACACTACCTCTCGTGTTTGAAAATTGGTTAGAGAGCGGTCAATCGGCATGTTCTTATAGCCTATTACATATCTCCAATCTCCATCAAGCATGAAGAAAGCGGGGAGTAAATATATTTCCTATATTAAAGGTTCCGGTAGGTCCTTCATTTTGAAATCCTTTATGATTACACTTTGATTTTCAGTTGAAGTCTCATATGACTTATGAGGCCTTTTTTCTACTGATATTTATTAATCTAATACTTCCTCGTTTCTGTTTGATGATTTCTTTTCCTTCTTACTTCTGAGTTCTCTTTCGCCACAATAAAAAGTGAAGAGATTACAACAACAGATAAGCACCAGGGATATCGAAAATACTACAAGTGCGTCTATGTCCAAAATGATAGATTCAATAACGAGGCAAGAGACACGCAAGTCAGGTGCATCAAGACCTGATTCGTCGCCTGGGCTAAATCGATGCTTGTCTGGAAATCACCTCGATGACACCTCGTACTATACCGGACACCCTAATACTCAAGGAACAATAGATCAAGAGACGGAGCACGCTTCTACAGTTGATTCGGAAGATACAGATACCGATGGTGTTTCTACTATATCGCCAGAAGTCATAGATGGGATCGAGGTTGAGAGGGATGTTGAGTTGGGGAGAGAAAAGACCCGAAAGAGCTTGAAAAGTGTTAGGGATTTAAACTTAGTTTCCTGGGAAGGACCGGATGATCCAGAGAACCCTAAGAATTGGAAAATCGGACGTAAATGGGCTGCTGTATTGGTAGTCTCGAGTTTCACCTTTATATCCCCCGTTTCCTCCTCGATGGTAGCACCAGCTCTTGCTTCGATATCTGCAGATTTACATATTGTGAATTCTATAGAGCAAAGTTTGGTGCTGTCTATTTTTGTCCTGGCTTATGCCGTTGGTAAGTCGATTCTCTTGTCCCAACTATGGACGGCCACTGACACTGAAGTAGGCCCGCTCTTCCTTGGTCCCCTAAGTGAAATGTTTGGACGAGTGATTGTATTGCAAATAAGCAACCTCGTATACTTGTTTTTCAATCTTGGCTGTGGTCTGGCGCATACTAAGGGACAACTGATTGCTTTCCGATTTCTGGCCGGTCTAGGTGGCTCCGCGCCTTTGGCTCTTGGAGGTGGAGTGCTCAGTGATTTATTCACGGCCGAAGAACGTGGCAAAGCAATCTCTGTATACTCCCTCGCTCCGCTGCTAGGGCCGGCAATAGGGCCAATAGCAGGCGGGTTTATAGCTGAGAATACTACGTGGAGATGGGTATTTTATGCTACCACTATAGCTGATGCAGTCATTCAAACTATAGGATTATTCTTTCTTCAAGAAACGTTTGCGCCTGTTTTGCTGGGACGCAAGAAGAACAAGCTTATCCAGGAAACAGGAAATCAAGATCTGCACACAGAATGGGATGTACCAAACCGAACCATTACTACGACCCTCAAGATTAGTTTAACGCGACCATTCAAATTACTTGGTATGCTTAAGCGTTTCATTAAATCCTTTGTTCTTATTATTCTGGCACACACTCCACACAGGCATTGCAAAGTCTCAAAGATAAACAAGTTGATGAGGACTTTGCTGAGGAAGAAAGTATCTTCCTCAAAGAATCATTGCTCATATAGAAGGCAATGGTCTCATAGTGAATTCACTATGACAAGCCCCCCGCAGAACATTTTCCCCTCAAATCTTCCCTGTACTGACTCTCGGATTTAGGAACGCAAGTGATTATACAGGTTCTGGCTGTATATATGGCTTACCTCTATGGTATAATGTATCTCGTACTCTCTACATTTCCAGGACTGTGGGAAGGTGTATACGGCGAAAGTACTGCAATTGGTGGACTGAACTACATTTCTTTGGGCACTGGTTTCTTCCTAGGTACGCAGATATGTGCGCCTGCACAAGACAGGATTTATCGAGCCTTAAAAGCACGTAACAATGGAGTCGGAAAGCCCGAATTTCGAGTTCCTCTAATGATTCCTGGTGCCTTCCTTGTGCCAGTCGGGCTCTTCTGGTACGGATGGAGTGCTCAAGCCCAAACTCACTGGATAGTGCCAAATATTGGAGCGGCAATCTTCGCGGCAGGAACTATCATTGGATTTCAATGCATTCAAACGTATATTGTCGATTCCTACACCAAATACGCTGCAAGTGCTGTAGGTGCAGCCACCGTCATGAGAAGTTTGGCTGGTTTCGGATTCCCATTGTTTGCACCATACATGTACGCAGCGTTAGATTATGGTTGGGGCAACAGTTTGCTTGGATTTATTGCGATTGGGCTGGGATGGCCGGCTCCCATCTTGTTGTGGTTGTATGGAGAGAAGCTCCGCATGAGAAGTACATTTGCAGCTGGATAAGACAAACACAAAAATATACGAGGGCGAGGGCGAGAAGGATGCGTGGTGCTGGGTTCTTTGTTGGACGCGATCGTACGAGTGAGCGAAAAATACCATGCATGAATAATGTGGAGTTACTGGGGGTTTTCAAGGTCAAACGGCGACGTAAAATACCCCTATTGCGGATCAACTTAATGAGTACATGGAAATAGTAATAGGATTGTCATTGAAAAAGAAAATTACTGTGCACGTTGTTTCTGAATGCCCTAATAGCGTCATGACAATCAAGTGCTCGAATACCTTTGCCAGCACTTGTAGGATAGATGTGGAGGCTTACATAGCTAGAAACGCGGCTTGGAAGCGGGTTTGGCAAGCTATCAACAAATGATTATCATAAGGCCATCATGCAAGGTTAGGCACGGGGAGGAAGAAGCGTAGCACAAATGGAAATGGAGCCGCCTCCATTAAGTGCTGACAAGCAGTACAGCAGTTATACATTAATAGATGGCAGGCGCACCTTCAAAATCACGAGAACTAGGAAGGATGTTGATGAAAATGAAGACAATGATGGCTCGCCAATTGAGAAACTACGACGACAAGCTGGTAGTAGGTAAGACATGATCAAATAGCATCCATTCTCATCAATGCGGAGAGTTGGATCTTTCATTTGCCAAAAGTCAATATTGAGTAACATTGAAATTGGAAAAAGTATTATTGGTGTAATATTAGATATTAAAGTCGAATGATTATATGTATGTAAAATGCTGAACAAGAGAGGGGGATTTTCATAGGTCCAATCATTGATGTTTACTCTGACCAATCAAATCGATGTATTAGAAATTTCCCCAAATACGTAAGAAGGGTTAAAATCATCTCCACCTTCTGTATCCCCAATCTCGAACCAATCACCTTGACGATTCATCCAAAGTATTAATGGCAAACAACGTTCCTGCTTTTCCTTTCCTTAGGCATCGTGCTTCATAGACCATATGGAATTATCTTCGAAAAATCATTACTTCAACCTCCAGGAAAACTGTTCGAAGGAGAATTCTCTTTCTACATTCTTGATCACGGCTGGAAATCCCATGGAACGTGCAGCCAGAATATTGATAAGAATCCGAGCATATTTGGTAGAGAGAGGAAAACAACTTTGCTTACGATAGCACTAGGTTACACTCTATAACTGAACTGCTCACAATCTCAAAAGTCTTGGTAGGTGCGTGGTAGGGTTCTCTCTTGTTCTTATTTCCCCGAGGACTTGGAGCCGCGCGTGTGCAAATACTTATCTGATAAGCATTGTCTATCGGCTGGAGACCCGCACCGCACCGCACCGCACCACTGTACACCGCATCAATCCCTATCCACGGGTTCGATACCGGGTAACGTCAGAGCATAAACTGAGGATCGCGCCCCTCTCCCCCGGATGGCTGGCGTACGGGATGCGGGTCATATGTATGGAGGGACGTCGTCCTCATTGACTGATATCAAAATCAAACCGGATCATGAGCGTATTGCGACCATTGATAGGGATAGTCCAGTCCCGAACAAAAGGCCGAGGAGTAGTAGAGATGTAGCCGCGATGAAGAGGAGGTGTGTTTCCACAGCTTGCGTCGCATGTAGGAAACGCAAGTCCAAATGCGATGGGAATACGCCAAGTTGCGCAGCTTGCTCAAGTGTATATGGGACTGGTATGCTCATTTGATATCTTGTATTGATTCAATGTCCATTGGACATTCAAACCTAGTTGGGTTCCTGAGCTGACATTTTGGATCAACAGAATGTGTATACGATCCGTTATCGGACCATAGAAGGAAAGGGGTATACAAAGACAAGATCGATAGTCTCAAGACCCGCAATTCCACTTTACAAACTTTGATACAAGCGATATTGAACGCCGCTGAGGAGGATGTACCAGACCTAGTTCGCCAAATTCGAACGTGTGAAAGTCTCGATGATGTAGCAGAGAACATTTTGAAGCAGGAGCAAGCACTCGAAGAGGGAGACGACGATATTTACGATAACACGTCATATACGACAACTAATTTGCCGAATTTCGAGAGTCAGTTGTCGGGGAAGATGGGTGAATTGAGATTGGAAAATGGTTCGGTAAGGTTTTTGGGGGGCACCTCAAATTTGATCTATCTTGATGCAGCAGATGTTGAGGATGGGGATGCGTTAGAAACCACCCAACAAGACGAACCTCTCTTGTCGTGGACAACAGTCACGAACGATACAGAGGTTATCGTGCATTTGATTAATATGTATTTCACATGGCATTATCCATACTTTACGACATTGAGCAAATCTCTGTAAGGTTTTCTTTTCCATACTCCTCAGCCCACACTCCGCCCCTTTTTCATTCCCTCACTACTTCCTCTTTTTGCTCTAGGAATTACTGACTTCTTGGTGTCGCCAGGTTCTATCAAGACTTCCTTTTGGTATGCCTTCTCCTGTCCCTGATTTTCACTTGTTTGCCTACTTGCTCTCATTTCCTCTTCTCCTGGACCGTGTTTCTTGAAACAAGTCTAATGGTTTCTGGATTTAGGGCAAACCTCCAGGCAACCCAAAAAGAACAATGCATTGTTCATCATTATTGGTTAGTGAAGATTCAACTCTCTATTCCAACATCTTCTCACTTCTCCAGGTTAATGCTATGCTGGCTTTGGGGTGTCATTTTACGAATTCTCCCCAGGCTTGTGCTGATCCAGGGGATACAGCAACTAAAGGTGATCATTATTTTGCGGAAGCTAAACGACTGATTTTTGAAAACGATGAGTACGAAAAGCCAAGATTGACCACGATACAAGCACTTTGGTGAGTTATCATCCCGCGTTTCTATATGCGTTTCTAACATCGCTTAGCCTTATGTCGGTTCGTGAGGCTGGCGGAGGGCGAGAAGGCAAGGGATGGGTTTACTCTGGAATGGCATTTCGAATGGCTCAGGATATGGGTCTCCATCTGGATCCTGGAATCAGTAAAAGCAATACGAACGATTGTCCTATTGATGAGAAGGAGATTGATGTCAGAAGAGTCACATTCTGGGGCTGGTATGTTTGTCTAATCGCTTCAGTACATCCTTTGTCACATCTAATTTGTTGCTCTATGTGTCTCAATCTCTCTTTTGCCCCCCTAACAGCCTTAATTTCTCACTTTTCTTATGAAAATTAAATTGAGACAGTAGCTAAATTTTCCCCATAGCTTTCTGTTCGATAAATGTTTCTCGAATTACTTAGGTAGACTTCCTCAGCTATCGGTGACTGAGATTACGGTCCCTAAATATGATGTAAAAAAATTCGACGATGATGAAATTTGGTCACCCTACACAGATAATGGAATAGGCCAATTACATTCCCAACCATCAAGGACAAGAGCTGTAGCTTTACAAATTTCCAGTCTCTGTGAGATTAGTAGTGATCTTCTTACATTTTTTTATCACCCACAACGTGTGGAAAGGGGTGTTGGAAGATCTCAGGAGCTGAAGAAGCTTAGCGAGTTACAAACGAGACTCGAGGCTTGGAAAAGAGATTTACCAAAGGAATTTGAAGCGAAAGAAGGACAATTACCTAATGTCCTTCTAATGCAGTATGTGTTACCTAATGTATCCACTGTACTCAATACTGATATGAAATAGCATGTTCTTCCATCTTCTCTACATCCACCTGTTCCGTCCTTTTCTCAAATACAATCCAAGTACATCACCTTTACCGACACATGTATCTCCTCGAAAACTTTGCACGCAAGCGGCCGGTTCAATATCCAAATTGATGCGCCTGTACAAGCGCATATATGGACTTCGACAAATTTGCAATATAGCAGTTTACATTGTTCACTCTGCTTGTACGATTCACCTCCTAAATCTTCCTGAAAAGACTGCAAAGAGAGACATAATTCACGGAATCAAACATCTCGAGGAAATTGCCGATGATTGGCTCTGTGCACGTCGCACTCTCTCAATACTCTCTGTGTTGGCTCGGAAATGGAATATCGATCTTCCCGCGGAAGCATCCTCTATATTCTCCCGTACTGATAGCAGGTTTGGGCACTTCTCGACAGCCGATGTTCCGTCACCAAAAGCAGAAGTAATAGTACAAACACCATCATCAGCATCATCACCTACTCATTTCCAGACATCTCCGCATCCACAATCACTTGCAAGGAGTCAAAGCCACTTACAAAAGAGCCTCTATAGCTATCCTACCGATTCGAAAGTCCCACCTACTAATAACTTGATGAACGACATATCAACAGAGTCTTCACTCACCGGAATCCACAGTACCGTGTCGGTACAACGAGATCATCCAGATCCTATTTCATATTCTACACAAGTTTCACCCGTCTCTGCATATCACCCTTCTCATACAATGTATCCCCATCAAGCTCAGTCTTTCGGTCCCAGTATCGCAAATGGCGCTTCTAGAAGTAACATTAGTCCATTGACTAGTGGGAATAGACATGTTAGCCCGAGCACGATGTTTGGGGGTGTGGAGCAGTTAGTTCAGAGTCAGGATTGGTGGTTGCAGGATCAAGTGAGTTTAGCAGTTGGTTTTGAGAACTGGATGGGTGGAGGTATTGGTGTTAGTGCTCCTGGGCACGGGCATGGCCATATTAATAGTCATAGCTTGAGTGGTGATGTAAGTGATGGGACGGCGGATCCATTTTATCATAATCACAGCACGAATTCTGGAGATGGAGGGGGTAACGCGGGTGCGGGGAATGAAAGGGGCGCTAATGGTTTTTGGGGGTGACGAGCGATTCTCGTGGTCGCCATAAGTGTTTTTATATGATATGACAACAACCATATGGATGTCGAGAAAGAATTTTGTCGGGGGTTTGCAAGGGTGGTTATGGTCATGATGACATGTCCGGAGCGGGAACAGGAGTATGTATTCAGCGTCGGAGTTTTTGGCTTGCTTCGTAACTTGTTATACTGGGATCATTATCAAGGATTGAAATGAGGTATGGAATGTATCAATTAAATATATATAGATGTCTCATAGGGATGGTGGTATAGGAAAGGATGGAGCTTATTAGTAACATATTCGGAATAGAAAAAGCATTTGATTTTCTATTTCTTTTATCTTTGAATTTGAAATGGGTTGCTTTTTAAAGAAAATAATGATGATGGTTTATTGTTTTTCTCTGTATCGGAATACGAAATTAGTGGATGGAGGGTTGATATAATTTACTAGGTTTGGTGGAAATATAGTAAGACTTACGATTACCGGGTCAAAATATTCGGGTGGGTGGTTGATAGCTTTAAGTTAGATATGTTCTTGTACCATCCTTATATTCTAGGGGTATTGAGAATGGAAAATGTTCCTGATATAGTATTTCAATGCTAGTCGAACAATGAGGGGAACTAATCCAGAGTAAAGCTCACTTTATTTTTAATCGTGCTGCTGGGAAGTGAGATTGTAAGATCGGGAGAATTGATCAGAAATAAAATTTCGACGGTTGTTTGTAGAGTTTTATACCTCAATATGTTAGTTTGTATATGGATTATTATTAAAGTATGCGCTACTTTATGGGGTTGAAGTAAAGTATCAAGTGAAGTGAGGTACGGAGTGGGAAATATAGAATGGTGGGGTAAAATAGAAATTTTGATTGTTGACTCAAAAAATAAACAAACACAACAAACATCCATCCATCTCAACCCCTCCAAACCACCAACCATCAAACTGTATTTCCCACGTCTCATCACCCGCGCCATCGCCAGGGCAAACACTAAATTTTTCAGAACCATGGCCACATTCTCCTCTATCAAATATACTCCCGCCGAGGAAACCGAGCTCAAACAATGGACCCTCACATCAGAGCGTCTGAAGACCTCCAGTCCTGAAACCAAATCCCTCCTCGATTCCTTAAACACCCATTTAGCATCGCGAACAACGCTTCTTGGTTCCAAACCCTCTGCTGCCGATATTGCCATTTACGAGAGTTTGGCACCCCAGGTTGCGAAATGGAGTAGTGAGGAGCGAACGGGAGAAAAGGGTCATCCAAATATTGTGCGCCATGTGGATTTTGTCCAGAATTCGCCTATATTTGGCTTGAATGTTGAGGAGGAGAAGAAAGTCAAGGTTGATCCCGAGGAGATTTTATATGTTAAGCCTCCTGTTGATGCTAAAGCCGAGAAGGAGCGTTTGAAGAAAGAGAAAGCTGCTGCTGCTGCCGCTGCAGCAGGAGGTGAACAAAAGGAATTGGCGGATCGAACTAAGGAAAAGGGTGATAAGGGAGTTATTGCCCAAGTTGCCGAAAAGGTTGCAGAGGCAAAAGATACAGTTGTTGCGGCTGTGACAGGCGAACAGGCACAACAACCCAAGCAAAAGAAAGAGAAGAAGGAGAAGGCACCAAAACCTCAAAAGGCTCCTGCTCCATCTGCTCCTCTTTCTCCATGTTTGATTGATCTCCGTGTCGGTCATATCTTAAAAGCTATCAAGCATCCAGAAGCCGACTCTCTATTTGTCTCCACTATTGCTATGGGTGACAAGCCCGGAACCGATGATACATCTGAATACGAAGGACAAGTTGTGCGAACAGTCTGCTCGGGTCTCAATGGTCTCGTTCCTCTCGAAGAAATGCAAGGTCGTAAAGTAGTAGTCGTCTGCAATCTGAAACCCGTGAAGATGCGCGGTATCAAATCATGCGCCATGGTCCTCGCCGCATCTCCCAAACTAAAGGAAGGAGAAGAAGATCACCACGCCGGGCCAGTTGAACTTGTTACTCCACCAGCCGAAGCTAAGGCCGGTGAACGCGTCTTCTTCGAGGGCTGGAAGGGAGAGCCTGAGGGAGTTTTGAACCCAAAGAAGAAAGTTTGGGAGATGATCCAACCGGGTTTTACTACAACTGTTGATTTGGAAGCTGCGTTTGATGCGGGTGTTGTCAAGGAGTTGAGTAAAGAGGGAGAGGATCCTAAGACTGGCGTCGGAAAATTGGTCACTGAGAGTGGTGGTGTTTGCAAGGTTAAATCTTTGGCTGGAGCTATCATTAGATAGATGGCACAAGGGGGGCGGCGCGAACTGCGAACTGGAAAATCGATGGCTTATGCTTAGATGGAAATTTCTCAAAGGGAGGAATAAAAAGTCATGTAGCTAGAAACAGACCCCGTACATGATTACATGAACGATCTATATACATAAATATAGATGATTGAGTGTTGCCGTATTCTAAGCCATCAAGATCTACTTGTACATAACATGAGATAAAACGTGATACAATATGATAAGATAATTGACATTATTGAGTTATATAGTATTTAAATATATCAACCTCCATCCCGTTTCCGTATAATGCAAAATACTTTTCCTCCCCCACGCCCATCCCCATGCTAATCAAAATCAAAATCAATGAATATCCTCATCTCATCCATCACCTCATCCAGTAATTCCCTCCATCCAACTCAAATACCCATCGCCCAAACCACAGATCTATATGCTGTGCACCCTAAAAAATGCCAATATTCGCATATATAAATATAAAAAGATATCTCTGTACTATATTTTCCAAAGCGTATAAAATCCCATGTATAACTAATCCTCACCTATCATTCAAAGAGTCGCATCAGTTCACAATCGAAGATCCCAACTCCAAAACAACTCCGAGATTTTAGATTTTCGCAAAAGTCAAGGGAAGGAAAGGGAAGTCTTGATGCTATGCTGCCATCCAAAATGTATGTACTGAAATATTCAGTACGCGACGTCCCCTGAGCGCTTAAAGACCAATTTTCTCGGATCAAAAGTATCATTATCATCATCTTCATCATCCACTTCCATATCATCATCAACCTCCAACACGACAGGTCCATCTTGAATCGGAGCTATTGGCGGTATGAATTTCGTTCCATTAGTATGTGCATCCTCCTCCGCCTTCAAAGACATCGAGATAGAAACTTCATCCTTCCTTTCCAATTCCTGCTCCTTCCTCAATTTTTCCATCTTCTTCTCGGCAATCTCTCGTACCTCCGCAAGTCTCTTTTTGATATTCTCGATTTCGGTGCTGCATTCTCCGTCACGTAGGAATTGGTGTGCTGCATGTTCGCATTGTCCTTGACACCATTCGAGTCCCTTGTCTAGCTCGTCAAATATATCCGTGGCGCTTCCTCCGGTTCCTCCTGCCCCGGTTCGTCGGTATCCTCGTAGCACATTCATGGTGTTTCCAACTGTCATGCGGTCGCGAGATGCACCCATGTTTCTCGTCGAGGTGAATTTTAGTTTCGTTCCTGCTCCGGTATCTCCCCCATTCAGCTGTGCTCCGTTCGATGTTTCTTGCGAAGCGACTTGGTGATGTAATGAAGGTTTGGGTAATGCACTGCCTAGAGCTTTTGAAGCCTCGGACTCGGATTCATCGTCGCTTTCCTCCTCGGCTTCCATCTCCGCAGCTCGTCTCATTTCCGCCATTTTAGCTGCCATTTTTCCCTTTCTCATGGCATTTCGATTCCCGCTCACAAATTTGACGAGTTCTTCAAAGGCGGTTTGCACGGCGCTGTCGTAGTATACTATTATCATTGATCTGGTTCTGTATCTTGGGGCTTGAGAAGTCCCCGATGCGAGGGATTCCGTCTTTCGTTTTCGGAGGACGGCCGGAGCCCGTGGTAGTGGTTCAGTTTGGGGTGGAGGTTGCGATGATTGTCGAGCTAAGGCGGTGGGTGATGCTCGCGGAGTAAGGGGCTTCGGTGATTGCGATTGTGGTTCGGATGGGGGTTGGTTGTATTCGAGAGCTGCGGCAGCAGCAGCTCGAGCTACTGACGGGGAATTGGGTCGTGCTTTTGCGGGAGTCTCATTTTGAGCAGATTTAGGGGATCCGGTAAGAGGTGAGGACTTTTCTATGATGTCCTGGACTTCGCTGATGATCTCCTCTCCATCTTTTGGTCGTAGTGATTCGGTGGAACCTTTGTTCTTCAAGGAGCGTGCGGGTTTGGTGTCTACCAATCGTGCAAGCTCGATTTGTCGTAATGCTATTTGACTATTTAGGTCGTCTAGTCGTGTGTTCCAATCTGGTATGGCTTGGGTGAGGTTTGTCAATGCCTCCAATGTTGAAAATATCGGCATGGTGAATATGGATAAAGATAAGTTAAGAGCGGTCTGATATGAGTGGTATATTGCTAGCAGATAGTGTTACTCGGCGTATACTGATCGCGGTAGAATAAATGGTTTATTCGAATGGAGAGTTAAAAGCTTCGAGGTAGTCAAGTAGTCAATAGATGGTCATAATACTAGTACCATCATCACAGCGTCATAAGGAGAATAGTACGAAAATGAATAGTTGGACAATGCGTGCGACTCTTCGCGCGGAGCATAGGAGATTGAAGTAAAGTAGTTCTGATCTCTTTGCTTCAATTACAAGACCTGGGGGACTTTATTAACCAAGAGCGTGATCTGTGAATGAAGAATATATGGAGTATTCAATGTATATCTCGGATCAAAATAATTGAGTGCTCACTACCTGCAGGTCTGAATTGGCGATTGTAAGAGAATGCGCGTACCGACCTATATCTATAAGAGTTATATGCATGAAACTGCCGTGAACTTACATGTAACCTTACATAGGGTGATAAAAAAAATTAAAGGGCGGGTATTATATTTTATTATTTTATTTTATTTTATTTTATTTTTTCCAACTCGATGCAGACTTTGAGTGTGGTGTGGATGAATGGATGGATGAATGAGGGTAGACAAGCTACCTTCAATGGAATGGAGTACAATCCTAGCATATCGCACGCTAATGATATTCAGGGATTCTTCGGATCTTGTGGACCCCTTCATTTTCAACGACCAACAAGCGAATTATCAACCTCATTTTTCTTATACCCTTAATTAACCCACAATATTGAAACAAATCGGAGGTGCACCAGCACTTCCTGCAAAGAAAAAGAAACGGTACGATGGATTATTATTGGAGGGCACCGACGGCTCTATCCGTTCAGAAGCACATCTTCCCTGAACCTTCACTTTGAATCGTGATCAATATTCACTTTGCATATGAAAAGTCATTGGGGATACGAAAATGGGAAAATCGAATTCAAAGGAGTTACAGAACACGTAATAACATGCAACAAGAGTAAAGTAGATCACCGAGCGGTTATTATGTGAGAAAACACGGCACTTTTCTCATTTCGACCATGTCGTCGGTAGCTTTACAACAACATGATAGATTCAGATTCGATGTAATTTTATATACATCGGGCAGGTGCAGAATAACTGATATTGTTGTTGTTGTCGTTGCTGCTGTGGTGTCAGTGTAGATGAAGGAGATGTGATTTCACTGTTGATATCCTATCCGTAGTACGATCTCGAAATCCTGATAGGTCCCAAGTCCTTTCAATCATTCATCCCTTTCAAAGAAACTGATATTCAAACCATGCTGCCGTGTCAATGTGAACGAGAAGATTTTCTTGAAATGTGAATCCGAATATCTGATAGGTCCTACAAACTCCCTCCCAGCCTCCTCTTCCCTTCTTCGTCTTATACTGCATCCATAGACTGAGAATTTGTTGGTTTTCATCTCGGAACCTTGCCAATGCCATATATGTTACAGTATAGCGTCACCGCGTACCTAAGTATTTCGTCTCCTGCATCCTCTATCCACGCCTTAGTGCATCACGATATTCACGAAGCAACCCCTCGGTAGATCTTACGCGGAAAATAAATCACAACCACTGCACTGCTGCAAAATACCTCGGCTTTCATGCGAGTTTGTGGAACATACATACACTTACAATAAATACTACCCACCCATATGTCAATGTCAACAGTTATCACCAACTAGGTACCTACTACCTACCGAGTACTCCGTAATCAAACCATCAACCTCTTCAAACTGTTGCACATTTAAAATTTTACTTCCCTTCAACAGACTCTTAAAACTTCACTAATATAGGACTTCCCATCATCCTCATAGCTCCTCGAGTAAATGATCCCACCCCGTCCCACTCCTTTTTCCAAACGGTGAGCCATTTCGAGAATCCAACTAGAAGCATAATCATCACTTTGTCTCGTGGCATTTAGTCAATTTAGCCCATTTAGTCAATTGACCAGGACAGGCCGACAGGGGAAGACAAGAATTTTTTTAGCTGAGACTTTTTAGCTCTTCCCGTTCCTTGTCACACGTGCTTCATGCAGAAAAACGGCCGCCATTACTTTTTCCTCATGCATGGATTAGAAAACGGCCGAAGTGTTCGATGGATGGAGTATGGGTGAAAATGATGGTAAATGTACTTAAATATACTATATGGGGTTAGTTGATTACGATAATTGTAGTTCATATAATACACGATGAACTTACCGCTATTTTATGAGGTTTTTTACCCAACCATAGGTGTGTGTAGACAATTGTAATTTTCAAGGATTTTGCATTGTGAAACTCGAAACTCAAAAGGGAAAAGAAAAGGAAACTGGGTTTAGAATATTTTATTAACTTCGATTACGACATTTGCGGCAAAGTCATGCCAGTATCATTGTTGAATCGAAGATCTAACTCGTTTATGGCCAAAGCTCTTCTTTCTTCCATTCGCCAATTTTCTCTCCTCCCTCTCCCGCATCTCCACTGGGGCCAATGTAAGTGAATCTCCATCTTCTTGCTTTGTCAGGTTCAGTCAAATCAAGCTGTTCGACTTCAATGGGTTTGATAATGACGACCCTGAAATTCTTTCTGGCAGCTTCATCGTTTAGATCTGATACCTTTTGACCCAAAGCCCAATTAGGATCGCTTGGGGTTTGCGAAACGGGAGTTCCAGGGATAGGATTTTTGAAACTGCCTATAGATATAAAATTAGTCGGACAGTTCATCTGATTACCATTTAAACTTTACCTCTCATCCCCGGACTCAGATTACCAAAATGTGCCGTGAGTTCTTTTTCCCAGCTCCAATTCTCTTTCCCATCTTCCTTCACAACTCTCATTCTCTCTCCGATCTTCGTCTTCACAGTTCGTGTTCCACTTGATTCTTGACCCGTTCCTTCGATGTCTTGACCAACAATATATGCTTCACCCTTGATTCTCCATTGTGTCATGACTTCCTTCACCCAAAATACCGCCTCAATAGGCCCACCACCTCCACTACCCTGGCTCTGTTCAACCTCACCATGACCCTGTGAACTAGCAAATATCTCCGGAACCTTCTCCATACGCACATCTGTAGTGAAAGTTGGGAGATCACTCTCGTAGACCCGATCATTCAAAGGAGCTTCATTACGTTTGTTCTCTGGGAGCTCAGCCCACATTCCTCTATAAATACAGTAGCGAGCTCGAGGAAGATAGGGAGTTGGAGAATCCTTATCGTTACTTGGATGCAATGATGACAGAACGAATTCTGGTGAATCCATCTTTGCGAGATGGGATAAGAAGAGAGCGCGCCATGGGGCGGGACCAATGGATGCTGGTGTGGTGGTTGATGTAGACATTGTGCGAGCGAGACGCAAAAGACGTGAAGAGGCTTGAGAAGCTATTTTGATTGATTTTCCTATTTGTATTATTGGCGGTTGAGATGTAGGTATGTATATGTAGCTTTTGAGTAAAAGTGGCGAGGTAATGGCAGTGTGCTTTCTGTTCTGTGTGAAAGTTGATGACGCATTGATAGAAAGCAGCTCAAGTATAGTATTTGAGCTATCGAAGCTTATGGTGGGGTGATTGCAATCGCTCCATGTGCGTGCATCCCACCAAAACCAGTATTTCTAGTCTTTCCTTCCATACCTACATAAGTAGTAATTTTAGTATCGTCAATCCAGCAGGCGCCATCAAAATTCATTCTTCAAACTTACAATCAGTCGTTAGTACTTTCTTACATCTGGGAATAGCTTCAATATCTGATTCTCACATCTCACATCTCAAAAATGAGATCATTTGTCGGCTGATAAGCAACCCCACATTCGGTGCATCATACCGCCGAAACCCCATCATTTCAAAGATCCTCTTCCAAGCTAGTAAACATGGGGAAAGCTCGTGTGTGTGGTTAAGTTTCCTGAAAGTTATTTTACCTCCAATTGAGGACCTGGCTTGTGTTATTTTGGGGAATGGGAGCGATGAATTGCCGCGGATGAATGCAAAATGCAATCATCGGTATGGAGGGAAATGTGTGTATATATTTCCAATATGTCTTCATTACAAAGTCCTTCTTGTTTGGTGTTACTGGATCTACGAGTTTGAAGGTGTTTTTCCTATTTCTTCTGTATATATTGAAGCATTGAGATTTCATATTGCCAGTTCATATATTTCACTTATTTTCTTTTTCCTCTGGTGCAGTATTGCAATATGCGTCCCATCATCACCACCACAATAGCACTCTTCTCTACTCTCATAGCTGCAGAAGGGAATCGAGGCTATGATGTTATTCCTATCCGTCCGCGCAGCATTCAGAAGAAGACTTGCACTGTTCTTTCCCTCGGAAACCAGATAGACGATACACCTCAAATTCTCAAAGCATTTTCAGACTGCAATCATGGTGGTACCGTCGTTTTCCCCAAAGATCAGGTATACTGGATAGGAACGAGGATGAATCCGGTTATCGACGATGTGACGATTGATTGGCAAGGTACTTGGACTGTACGTTTGGCTTCCTTCTCCAACTATGTACAGAGTATTAATGAATGACAGTTGTCGGATAATCTCACGTACTGGCGCGAAAACTCCTACCCCGTCGTTTTCCAAAATCACGCTGCAGGAATTGTCTTCACAGGAGATCGTATACAAATTAGCGGGAAAGGCGGTGGTGGTATCAATGGGAACGGAAATGCCTGGTATAATGTCGAGAAAGCAGACACGCAGCCCCGACGCCCTATGCCTTTTGTTTTCTGGAACGTTAGTGAAGTGACCGTTGAGCAGTGTATGTCTCATCTCTCCCATATTCTTTCTATGAAAAGTTTAGTAGCTAACAGATGCTTCTGAAAATAAAGTCACTATAAAAGATTCTCCTCTTTGGGCAATAAATATCATGAACGGTACCAACATGTCGTTTAAAGATATGCTCGTCAACAACACCGCTGTAAACGCGCCATACGGAACGAATTGGGTGCAGAATACCGATGGTTTTGATACGATGGATGCCAGAAACATCAAATTAACCAATTTTTACTATCAGGGAGGTGATGATTGCATTGCAATTAAACCTAGATCATACAACATTTACGCTCAAAATGTACCTCTCCTTCCACAAACTCTTCTCAAACTCAAGCACATGACTAACAAAGTGAAATAGGTAACATGCCACGGCGGTAACGGCATAGCAATCGGTTCTCTAGGCCAATATGTCGAAGACTCATCTGTAATCAATGTCACGGTAAAAGATGTAAACATCATCAGCTATAACCTAGACATGCATAACTCGGCATACATCAAAACATGGGTGGGAGCATTAGTTCCGCAATCTGGATACGAAAGTGCAGGACAAGCCCAAGGCGACGGCTGGTACTTATCCCTTTCTTTTCTCCTTCCTCTCTTCCCCACATCTCCCCCCTAAAACATCCCAACAAAACCCCAACTAACCTAAAAACCAGGGGCAACGTAACCTCGATCCTCTTCGAAAACTTCCACATAGAAGGCGCCGCCATCGGAGCTGCCATATCTCAAAACTCCGGTAACAACGGTTCCTTCACCGGCACCTCCAAATTCCTAGTCTCAGACATCACATTCCGCAATTTCTCAGGCTATCTTACTGGTGCAAAGGGTGATAGAACAGCAAGTATTAGTTGTAGTAATGTGTATCCCTGTACGGATATCGCGTTTGAGGATTTTCACGTCGCGTATCAGCTGAATGGGACGGAGGCGCCTGCGACGGGTACGTGTAGTATGGTTGCTAAGGGGGGGGTGGAGGGGATGGTGGGGAGTGGGTGTGTGTGATTTTTGAGATGGGGGTGGGTAAGGGGGTGAGGGGGTGAAGGGGTAGTTGCAGAGGTGGGGGAGGGGGTTTGTAGATATTTATGTATGTATGTGTTTATTGGAAATTTGAAGGAAGGGAACACTGCTATGCCATTCTATTTCTGTGATATATTTCTGGTTTCGGTGATGGTGTATGGGATACCTTAGTTTGTGACTGTGATTCAAGGCCCAAGGGGCAAAATCGTTTGAGAAGCGAATCGAATTATGAAAGTTTGTATGTTGTTGAACGTTATTAGTTCTATGGTGTTATGCTATTATGCAATTTATGATACCGTCCTATTATATCTAGTATAATAGGTAGGTATATTCTCATCATACCGTCTACCTAAAAAGCCTATTCCAAACGCATCCATACCATATTACGCATTGATAAACTACTTAGCGAGAAATATTATTCAATCATCATCCCTCTTTCGACCCTTTTCAAAACTCCTGATCCTCATCACCCTTTCCGCGGCCTAACATTGTCTGAAAAAATCATTTCCGTCAACGACTTTCGGAGGGTCCTCTCCGCCCTCGAGAAGGACCCTTAACTTCCACTCTAGCTCCATGACTACTATCATGGGTCCCTCCCCTCTATCCATCAACTCCTTTCTCTCTCGATATTTATCCTCATTTTTGCTTTCCTCGGGCGCCTTCTCTCCTTGGATGACAGGGGTGGTGAGCAAGGCAGAAGGGACAGTTAATTATCACTCCAATTGATCTTTTTACCCCGCCATTCCTATGTTTTTACATCTCCAAGCTCTTTAGCTTGAGGATCTGCTTTTGCCCATACTCAATACATCCGTCTCTTCCATTGCAAACTCCCATGTCCTAGCTCACTCTACAATCGCAATCAGTTCCTCTCTCTTATCTTCGCTTATTTCGAAATCTTTCTTGAATACTCCGTACCTCAAATTTTGACTTATGGCGAAGTGCAGTTCCCCGTTTACCAGCAAGCCAATTTGGTTGTTCACCTCATCTCTAACACTTCATGTCTTGGCGTATTTGGAAGATCTTTGCATTTCCCCTATGGAAATTTATGCCAATAGATCATTTCATTTATTTGATCACCAGTCTCCCTTTCTAATTGTTATTTTGAGAGAAGTGATGTTTTGGAGAAATGTCCGGTCAGTTAAGTGGGGGAAAGAATCTTCGAGCTAGTAGCGTTGTGCATGTATGTGAATAGATTTGATAGACAGAAATTGCTAATCCGGGAGATATGAGAAATAGTTGTTAGCAGTAGGGGCAGGAGGGCCACGCGCGTGCCAGAATACGTGAGAAATGGATGTTGGGGGAAGGTGATAGGTTTGGAGATAAACGCGTCACATGTTCGTAAGAGAGAAGGGAGGTGTGAAGTTTGGTGCGACAAGTAAAACTAGGTCGTGTACAATGTGTGTTGAGATCGTATTGTGTATCTGGGATTGGAGTGGGAGTGAGAACATAGGAGAGGATTAAGAGGCGGACTTCGGTTGGGATGATGCCGGAATAGAAGGGGAAATAGTTTTGGAGGCGAGGAGTGGTGGATTTGAGGTGGATGACGATTGGGTTAGTGACGCGAGACCCGAAGATTCTGTCACAGTCAAGGCCTCCAAAGAGGTAATGAAAGGGAGGGAGGTCATTGCGGTCTGGTTGTCTATGGTTGAGCTGTGGTTCGATGGTTTTGAGCATTTGATGATCGTTTGTTGTTATTTTGAGGGACAACTTCCCCTAATATTGCTGTGTGAAGGCATGTGAGAGTGTTAAAGAGGGAAATATGATTAGAATGCTCTATATAAGAGTCCCGATTCAGTAGGCCTATATGAGAGACTAACTCATATCGATATACCGTGCCATAGACATACATGCGAAGTTGGTTGCCTAAAGATTCATCAATGTGACGGAGAAGAAATCTCTTCTGCCGTTGCTCAAGTACAGCGTAGAGCAAGGCGAAGAAGATTACTCTAGCATAATCAGTTACTCTTTCAAAAGCCAATTACATCCAGTAAGCCGATGATATTGGACAATCAATTCAAACAGGTTGTTGATAAATTTAGAAGGTACAAATAGAAGGAGGGAGGTACGAAAGGAAAGCATGTAGCTGCTACGATATCACCTGGTGAAACTAATCATCATCATCATCTCGAGCTTGAACTACCCAACTACCTAGTACCTACTTAGGTAACACTCACCCTCACTCAAACATAAAAATTCCCCCTTTAAATGATTTTCATGACTAGATATCTACTAGATACCCAATATGCAGCAATATCATAGTATTTGATGCCCAGCACCTCCCAATTCAACCCTCCATTATTCATCTACTCCTCAATCCATCCATGCACCCATCAACACAACAACAACAGCAAAATATAACCGCATCAAGCACAAACAGACGAACAGAAAACTTCTTCATTAATCATGATAAGAAATGCCAAGTAAGTGATGAACCGGGATTAAATGAGGGCCTATATCTAATTATACACATCTTCATATTAACCTTTCCCTATCCCAGCCGTCATGTTCACGTGTGTATACGACGTTGTAGATATATGAGCGCTAGGAGTTATAACTTTGGCTAGTTGTCGTGCCGTGTGCACCTAGACACCCTAGCTTTTCCCTCTGCAGATGCAGATATCTATCATGCTGCTTGCTAGCTAGGTGGCTTGCGCGTCTCTTGTAGTAATCCCTTATATGTGCCTGAGCGATGTTGAAGAGACCGTTACGCTAATTTTGGGAGGGGGGAATGTGTAATTATGATTTTATTTTGTTTTGTTTTGTTTTGATGCGACGGAAGGTTCATGACTTAGTTCCATGACCGAGGTACGAGTATAGTGATCAAAAAGAGTATCGGTTGCGAGATCTAGCGATTATAGAGTCTCATCATCTAAATCATATATAGATGGATGTATTTTAAAAAAAAATGCAAAAATATAATAATCAAATCCACTTTTTGCTCAAGGTACTGAATATGTAGTTAGTATCTTAGGGCTACAGTGCCGGCAGTTTAAATGGTTGGTGGTTGAAGATGTCGCATATTGTGGCTTCGGTAGTGTCGGTCAATTCGTATATGTCGCTATTGTTTTTCTGGTAGATTAAATATGGAGTGTGATGTGCTTTTTGGCTGTACTGAGGAGAATATTCCTTGGGGAATACGGGCTTGAGGTTTTAGAACTCGGTACCTAGATAGATATGAAAAGAAGATGGAATTTTTCGTGGTGCTTTTTAACCTCGGAACTTTATATGATGGAGATGATTGCTGATGGAAGGGTTATTTGAGTTTTTATTAGTTTGGATTTTTAGAATGTTACGGTATAATCTATATATAAATGAATTATTTAATAATTCTTTCTTTTTTATAGTTGTGAAAATACAGAATATAAAATATAAAATATAATAATATGTGACGGAAATCCCTGCTTTCCTCCCACCCTTATTATATAAGAAACCTCAGGTACATTAACCATGTCCACACATGATACGATTACTCGAGATTAGTATACGATTTAGGTGACCTGAGGATCAGATCCGGACAAGTACTAGGTATCAATGGTTATCGGTAAAGTAAGATCATTGGAGGAATAAATATGACTTCTTTTTGCCTAGCCATTTGCGGCTAGACTATTCATTTGTGTATATATAGAGTAGCTATCCCCATCTACAGGTGCTCTTCACCTGTAGATTCTAAGTTAAATACAATTGCTGGTCTATAAACACCCTTTTGGTCACATAATAATAATAATAATAATAATAATAATAATAATAATAATAATAATAATAATAATAATAATAATAATAATAATAATAATAATAATAATAATAATAATAATAATAATAATAATAATAATAATAATAATAATAATAATAATAATAAGGTGAGACGCTGTGACACACTTAGCGGTACTTTAGTTACACCACTTCCAACCTTTTAGGGTCTAGATTGGTCGAAATATTAAGGTAGCCACTAAACTCACCCTGTGGATCTCTTGGATCTTTCCTCAAGGGTTTGTTTAGCTTTCTTAACGGAGGGGAAGTTTTTATTTTTGAAAATTCAGCATATGATAGTTATCGAAAATCAGATTGTGACCGAAATCAATTCTTGTCCACTTGCAAAGAGAAAAAGAGTGGCATAATTTGGTATTACTATCATACGGAATACACTCTTACAATAAAAATAAAAGAGGATCGAAACATTTTTGACAGCAGAAGAAAAAGAGAAAAAGGTCTCAAGCAATTCAAGGATCCTGCAGCCTTCATTCATTCATTCACCGAATGCATTTTCATTTCATTCATACAACAGATACTACCTACTTATTACTACTCGAGTACTCCGTACAGTGAAGAAATAAGCTTCAAATCTCCTCGAATCCCCTTCATCCAGGGTTGATCTATCATTCGTTTGCTCAGTGTAAAAACACTCTTGGTACTGTTGATTTTGATTGCACATTTTCTCTTCCCCCTCCAAAAGTTTTCACTCTTTCAACTGCTGTCTTTCTTTTCATCCAGTCGATTGATACCCACCTCTCGAAACCGATTTTCGAAATAATTCACAAAAAATACCTTGACAACTCACTACACCAAAGCCGACATCCTCACTTACTTACATTTTCGCTTCAAAGATCTCCCATACATACATACGCTCACTATCCCCCCGACGGACCTCCAACCCAACCCCAACTCCCACCATTATGTTAAGACGCTAGCTCCTTTCTTTATCTCACAACAAACACCCACAAATATCCCACTGCCGAAATACCCCTCCATCTACAAATTCGAATTGGACATTGGCAGAGGAAGTAATTCTTCAACATCTTGTGCTGATGGACCTGCGAACCCGCTGAAGAATACATAAACATTCGATGTCACCAAGGTCAAGAAAGGCCCAAAAACTCATGCTTTCTGACTCACCAACCCACACACAATCGCCCTTAAGAGATGCCGAATATTCAAAATCCAGAGATAATGAGGAGGATTTACTAGATTCAGAATATGAGGCTCCGGAGGAATATGAAGAGCTCGACACAATAGGTCTTACAGACTTTCTCGATTTCGACCCTAAACCCACCTTGATATTCGATGTTCTGCGACATAATGCCTTCGGAGACAGCTTGGAGGCGGTATACACAAATAAAGCTTTCAAATCTAATACTTATCTGACACTCGCCATATCGAACTCTAGAGAGTCGACTTCTCCAACGAATCATCCTGAAGAGCCTCCCTTCACAACTTTCAGGTCTCTGATCAAGGATTTTATTCAAAACCAAGCCGGTCAAAATTCTCAAGGCCAACCATTTTCATACAATGGGTTCCTGTGGTCTGGGTTTACTATCCGGGAGAGATGGGTCTTAATTTGTGGTAACAAGGTCGATGATGAGTTGCGAGATCCCGTATTTAGTAATTATCCTCAGAACCAAAAGGGATCTTTGAGCACTACATTCTCCGACAAGACAATTGCGGCCTTGAAAGATGTTCAAGTATCTAATCTCAATAGTCCAGCAAGCGGCGCACAAAAGGAAGATACAATTATGTGTGAACTTGCCAGTAGTCCACCAGATTGGACCACAGAGTCTCCCGTTGTAGACTGGACCGTCGAGTGTCCTGTTGGTTATCTGTCTGATCACATTGTCTACACTCGAAGTGTCGACTGGTCTTCGACACCTTTAGGGCCAATGATTAGCTGGACGCCGGAGTTTCGTCAAATTGTAAACATGGTGATGGCTAATCCCCATCCTGCTGCTATTTTCTGGGGCGAAGAATTAACGGTATTATACAATCAAGCATACGCGGAAACTGTAGCTGGTCAAAAGCATCCACATCTGATGGGTACAGGCGCCAGAGGGCCATTTGCTGAAGTGTGGGAGCAGTAGGTGCAGTCTCTTTTTGATATAACCCGCGGCAGATAAAATTTGGCTTTTCACCCTGCCACTTTCTTTGATACACCTAAAATCTCATACTAACATCTCGCAAAAGGGTCGGAGAAGTCTTCAATGAATGTCGACGAACAGGGAGGGGACTCGCAATGGCAGATCAGATGTAAGGACAGCACGTACCATCAACAATCCCCTATTGAACTAAATCCTCGTTCTTGACTTTGTTATGCTCTCATCCTACCTATATTTTGGTGTGGGTACCGAAAATTTGGAGAGCCATGTCTCAAGCACATCTTTATGTATTTCCTTCAAACACTCTCTCCTTGGCATCTTTGTGACATCTTCAAATTCTAATACTACTTGTTACCTTTGGCTCACCATACGGTAGCTTAATTTATAATTACATACTGACCTCCACATCATTAGGCTGCCCTTACAGCGTCGAGGGTTCGTCGAAGAGACTTTTTATGTAAGTAACGCCATTTAATTGTCACAGCTTGGACCCAAGATCTTGAAAAACACGCTTCTTCTTATTTAAGAGCCTATTTCTTTCCCGTTCCCTAGCTTCTTCATTAAAGTATGCCACTAACTCTATGGTTTCCGGCAGTCTTGGACCTTAACTCCGATATGGAACGCCAGCAGCACCCCTGAACTTCTAGGTGTTTACAATGCCCCTTTTGAGACAACTGAAAAGGTGGTCAGCAATCGCAGGATGAGAACACTTCTAAAAGTCAGTGAAGAAACAGCCCTTGCTCAATCTGTGCCTGATTTCTGGCAATTGATTCTCGGTGGACTTGTGGAGAACGAACATGACTTCCCATTTGTTTTACTTTACTCAGTACTCGATGACGTCGAGAATGATGCGACATCCTCCAGAGGTTCTATTTCTTCAGATAGTTCTACAAGTATCAAATCTGTTATTCTAGAAGGCTCGTTAGGTGTTCCCGAAGGACACATATCAGCTCAAAGTAGACTTGATCTAAAAAGACATCTGGGAGGATACGTGCCAGCCTTGAGAGAAGCTATGAAAACACGCCAACCAACTTTACTGTCACTTTCGAGTAGCATGCTTCCAGTTGATCTGACGCGAGGATACAACTGGAGGGGATGTGGCGAGCCATCACGAGAGGCTGTGGTATTGCCATTGAGACCAACCAATGCTGAAAGTACTTTGGGTTTTCTAGTCATTGGAGTGAACCCCCGGAGACCGTATGACGCCGACTACGAGTCATTTGTTAAAATATTGAACAGACAATTGGCGAACTCCTTAGCTTCAGTTACACTTTTCCAGGACGAGATTCAACGTGGTACCGATGCTGCAGAAATTGCTGCTGCCGAGCGTATAAAATTATCTGAAGAGTTGGCTTTTCAGAAAAGTCGACTCCAACGCATCGCTGAAGTTTCGCCAGTTGGAATGTTCTCGGTTGATTCTGATGGCATATTACTCGAAGCTAATGATCGTTATTACGAGATTACGAATCTTCCCCGCGATACTGCTGCTAAAATGTCTTGGATGGATACGATTGCTCCATCTAGCATCCCAACTATGATGAAGGGTTGGGAGAAACTCACCATTCGTAATCAGCCGTGGTCAGGTGAACTGCAACTCGTCAAGCCATGGTACGATCCTGTGTCGGGCGATAAGTTTGATAATTGGATTTTGGCGAGTTATCAGCATGAGTTTTCACCAGATGGAAGCATCAAAAGCATAATGGGATACTGTACGGATATCACACTTCAAAAAAGGTTTGCCAGAGAAATGGAGGATCGTGCAGAGCTCTCTGAACAACTTTTACTTCGCACCAATCAAGCCAATGAAATTGAACGAAACTTCAGACGATTCAGTGACCTTGCTCCTGGTGGCCTAGCGATTCTGGATCCAGAAGGTAGACTAACATACGCAAATGAGCAATGGTTTCAGATTTCGGGCCTGCCAAAGAATGAGGTACCTGGAAGCCCGTTCTCATGGATGGCTGCAATAGATGAGCTGGACCGTCCAAAATTTAGGTCGCAATGGCTATCGTTGATTAAAAACACTACTCCCTTCGTGACAGAAACACGTATGAAACAGCCTTGGGTTGGGGATATTGCCGGAACTACACTCACAATTCAGCGCTGGGTTTTAGGTACATTCGCAGCAGAGAATGATGAAAATGGGAAATTGAAGAATGTGATGGGCTGTAAGTCATATTTATTTTAAATCTATCTTGTCATATAACGAATCAGCAAAAGAAATATCTCGTTCGCATACAGCTACATGACAGGTTGAACAGAACAGCTTTGTTCACCTCTAGCTAGGGCAGAATAGGTGGCATTTATAATGGTAGATCACTGACATAAAATAGGCTGTACAGATATCTCAAGGATCAAGTGGGCGGAGGACCTTCAAGATCGAAGGTTGAAAGACTATGAAGAAACAAGAAGGCAGCAAAATTCGTTTATTGACATAACAAGCCATGAAATGCGCAATCCACTTAGCGCTATTGTTCAGTGTGCAGATGGTATCTCATCATCCTTAAAACAATACAAATCTGCAAAGGAAAATCTAGATGAGGAGATCTTGACTATCATCAAGGACGGTATAGATGCCGCCGAAACGATTCAACTTTGTGCTCAGCACCAAAAGTCAATCGTCGATGACGTTTTGACGATTTCCAAATTAGATTCAAACCTTCTTGTGATCACGCCAGTCTCTACCAAGCCAGTAGAGGTGGTCAAGCTCGGGCTGAAGATGTTCGCAGGGGAATGTCAAATGAATACCATATGTCTCAACCTAGAGATCAAACAGTCCTTCCGAGATTTAAAAGTCGACAGTGTCATGCTCGATTCCAGCAGGTTGACTCAAGTCTTAATCAACCTCATGACGAACGCTATCAAATTTACCAAGAACGAGAAAAGACGCGAAATCCATGTTTCCATAAGTGCGTCACCGGAACCACCTCTATTCGAGTCATTAGCTGATTTTGAATACTTTCCGTCTCCTACTAGGCTTGCAAAAGCCAACGTCACTGCTAGTGAGGAGTGGGGAAGAGGCCAAATCATCTATCTTCGATTCGAAGTAAAAGACACAGGTTGTGGATTAACGCCTGCCGAAAAGAAAAATCTGTTTACTCGTTTTTCTCAAGCATCACCACGGACTCATGTACACTACGGAGGATCCGGTCTTGGACTATTTATCTCACGCCAACTTATAGAGTTACAAGGGGGAGAAATTGGTGTGGCGTCGCAATATGGAGTTGGGAGTACCTTTGCTTTTTACATCAAGTGCCGTCGTGCATTGAATCGGGCAAATACTATGGATATTGAATCGCAGATGCACTCAGACCTAGAAGCAAACGGAAGATTGGCAACGAATGTTCCAAAAAGCATCAAGGACCATGAAGAAAAGATGCTGAATCAGCTCTTAGACTTGAAGGAGAAGGGAAGATTGCCTACTAATCGTAATTCGTTTGAATTCGAGGAGGAGGATAGTCAACATTTGAGACCGACTAAAAATCCGGATTTTCTATCGCCTAGTTCGTGGAGTGTATTGATCGTGGAGGATAATTTAGTTAACCAGAAAGTTCTGGCAGCGCAGATGAAAAGGTTGGGATGCAAGGTTCACGTAGCGAATCATGGGAAGGAGGCCATTGAGTTTGTGAGGAAGACTGATTTTTGGTTTGGTGGCGCGTCGGATTCTGTGCATGGGTCTGTGGCACCTAGGGTAAGGCTTTTCTTTTTCACATCTTTCCTCTTCGTATTTTCCCCATCCTAACATCTAGCGCACAGAACACCTCCGTTTCCGCGCAAAGTCAAGAACCTCCAGAATCGCATCAGCAATTACAATCTAATTCTTCATCACACAAACTCCCCATCCCACTAACCCTTATTCTCCTCGACATAGAAATGCCCGTTATGGACGGTCTTACTTGCGCCCGAGAATTGCGCAAAATGGAAAAGAAAGGAGAACTGAAGGGTCATGTACCAGTTATAGCGGTAACGGCTAATGCAAGAGCGGAACAGATTCAGCAGGCGTTGGAAGCGGGTATGGATGAGGTTATGACGAAACCTTTTAGAATCACGGAGTTGGTGCCGGTTATTGAAGGGGTTTTGGTGAGAGTTGGGGGTAGGGGAAAAAGAGAGCGAGGAATGGGATGAGTGAAGATGAGGAATGTGGATAAAATAAGGCAGTGGGAGAGGAAGAGGAAGAGAAGTGGTGTGAAGTGGGTTAGTATGGGAGGGGATTTGCGAACAGAGTTGATGAAGGGGGAGTGGAATGGGTCATAAAAGTTAAGATGACCTAAAAGTATCTCAAAAAAGAAAGTCATGCGAGTCACGAAGGGAAGACGATCACAAAACAAACAACCGAAAAAACAAGAGACGTCAGAGGATGAAACTATCAAGCAAAGCACGCACAAAACGATACGATACGATACCCTCATGAAATATATGGGAAGGAAGGGTTGACGGAATTCTTTTCTTTTACTTTCACTTTTACGGCATTGCATTGCGTGGTACATAGCGATGGATTGGATATGGATATTGATTATTGATTGGTTTATTGGTTTATAATAATACCCATTTTTGCATTTTTGCATTGCATGTATGTATGTATGTATGTATGTATGTAACGAATTGGATTGAGAGGTGCGTTTATAAAGTGAAAGGGGGGAAGGTAGGAAGGAGGAAGGAGTGAGATAACAAGGGAATAAAATACATAAAAGGTTATAAGATGTATGAGGCTATGAGCATATGGATTGGATTGGATTGGATTGTTAGATGAGTTTTATTTATTGTTGAGTTTTGTGTTAGGAAAGGGGGAGAGTGTGCAGGGGAAGATGGAAGGGAGATGGCTTGGGATGGGATGGGATGGAATGAGAGTGAGTGGAGCGGAGGTAGGTTAAAATAGGATAGGTAGGTAGATAGTAAGATTGCTGATAAAAAAGGAGATTTGAGTTGCTTGTTCGTTTGTTTCATTGTTTTATTTACTGACTCATTTACTGATCCATTCATTCATTCATTTATTCATCTTGAGGTATTCATCTATCTTGAAATAAAAATCAAAGTTGAATTTAATCTATACATATATATGTGACGGAAAAGTCGTAAACGGAGTCAATTCAATTACTTAGAATCTAAAACTAAAGAACTAAGAAGATTCTAAGTAAGAAGGTCTTTATATACAGGGCTAGTGCACGTGAGCCACTAGTGGGGTAACAACCGTCACGTAACATATATATAAATAAATCATTTTTAAAAAGAAATTATGTTTTTATTTATTGAGATAGAAATAAAAAATAAAATAAAGAAAATTATTATTAGCATAATATTAATAATTTAAGAATATAATTTATTTATTACGTAATTTGATTTTATGATTTTTTTTTACATTATTTAATTTGAAGAAGATTTTGAATTTTGAATTTTAACTTTTAAATTTCATTAATTGAGATAGATAAAAAAAATGATATTATTATCAACAACATCCCTATATTCTCCCTCCCTACCTCCCTCCCTCCCTACCTCCCTCCCTCCCTACTTACCAACCTATCCAAAAACCCTCCCATACAACCCCCCATCCTCCACCCTCACACCATCCATCTCCCCCTTCACATCCAACAACTTGACCTTTCCCCAGCCCTTCAAAAACTTCCGCAACGCATCCATCGTCTCCACATCATCCCTCACCAACAACACAATCGCATCATAACCACCTGCACCAGGTACGACTCCTCCTAGTACCCCCTCCACTTGCGCAGTAACTTCATCGAGGAGTTTAGTTTGTTCTGGTGGTTCGATGGGGACATTTGAGAGAGTACCCATTTCTCTTATTTTTTCACGGATGGCAGAGAAGGCTTCTGGAGCGTGGGAGAGATCGCCTGAGGAGAGGATGGATGCGAGGTTTTCGTTGCGGGATTGAAGTGAGTTCCAGAGGGTTTGGGAGGTTGATGGATTGTTTTTGCGCCAGCTGAGGACTTGTTTTACCATTCCCACGGTTTGCGAGCCGCAGTCTACGTCGCACATTACGAGGGCCATGCCGGTTGGGATGGTGATTTTACCTTTTTCGATTTGGGTGTCCCATTTTTCGGGGGAGGTGTTTTGCACGGTGGATTTGAGACGTTGGGAGAATCCGGGGGTGGTGGGTTCGCCGAGGGAAGTGAGGATTGAGGGGGAGAAGCGTCGGTAGAGGGAGGTGCCGTAGACGGCGGTGGCGATGTCGAAACCTGAGCCGACTTTTCCTTGGGCGGCGCAGTGGGCGGCTTGGGCTAGGTTGTGGAGTTGAGATTGTCCTTCTTGGGTTTGGAGGGAGAAGATGGAGGGGGGGAGGTAGTGGGAGAGGATTGCGCCGGTGAAGGCGGTTACTAGGGCGGCGGAGGAACCGAGACCGGTTTTATGGGCATCTTGGAGGCGGACGCCGAAGTCGAGAAATTGATGGTGTGCGTCTCTGGCGATGGGGGTGCTGGAGGGATTGGAGTAGTAGTCTTTGTCTGCTAGAATGGTGATGGAGGTTGGTTTGATGATTTGGGTGGGGAGAACCGAGGATATGTAGGTTAGGGCGTAGAGGAGTGCTGTTTCTACGAAGGGATTTCGTGAAGCTGTAGCGGATGGAGAGCTAGATGAATATGGAATGAGTAAAGATGTTTGTTAGAAGCTAGATTTATTTGATCAAGATGATATGAATATAAATTCCCACGTGACAACGAGAAGATCTACACGGGAAAGTAAATAGGGAAAGAGTAGAAGCGAGAAACAAAAGGAGAAAAAGATATGCCTTCAAAAATACATCAAATAAACTGTATACATCTCACTCACCCTTGTAACTGCGTAACTTCAATGCCACCATCATCCTTTGTCAAATGATAACCATAATTCCACGCCGCCTCTCGAAACTGCGGACTCTTGACTATAATCTCGGATAGCTGCACGCCAGATGTCGTATCGATATCCTGAACTAACACGTGAATACGCGCACTAAGTCCAAATACCAACGCGGTGTATTCACGATCTAATACTAGGTAGCCTCCTGCTAGGAAAACTTTGCCTGGGGCGGAAATGGCGGTCGTGTGGTTTGTCATCCTGGGTGTATGTACGTGTATGTGTATGTAAGCTGGGAGATGGATCGATCGATCGGAGAATGGAAGCTGGATAGTTGATTATTGTGATGGTTGATTAGTGTACAACTACTGTACGTGTGAGGTTGAAACTCAATCGGATAGAATTGCAGCCGATTCCCGAAGCATGAGATTTGAGAATTGAGGATTTAAGGTTTGGGACCCCACATTTAAGAGAATGTCGGGAACTTTTGTAGTAGTTTGTGCGGGTTTTTGTTTGTTTGATTGATTTTTTTTTCGCGCTTGCTTGCTTGCTTGCAGACAGTTTACTACTGGGCTGAAATAATGTGGCTCTAATTGTGGAGTGGAGCTTAGCTAATCAAACTATCTACGACCACCAGGGCTTCTACCGGGTTCCATGGGTTTTCTTTAATAGTTTAACTGCGAATCCCGTGTGGAGTTCCACTACTAGTCTACTACCCATCAATTGATCGATCACCTGCTTGGATTACGATACACATCTCAAGGGGAATGGTTATCGTGATTTAGGATCTTTGGTGGTAGTATAAGAAGAGGATGAGCCACCACCAGATTGGCACCAGTATTTATATGACAAGGAGATGGCTTGTAGTTGATACTTGCAGACTCGAGAGATCACGCTTGAGCTGAGTCATTATTTGCTCTGTGGAGTTGATGACAGATTTACTTAACTACCTATCTCTGTAGGTACATTGGAAGGTAATAGCAGGAGGAAGAATGTTCATGTACGTACGGTAATGTAAGATTTGTGTATTATCTTGGACACTTTTATCATCGAGACCTTTCCTTTCCTTTTCTTTTCCTCTCTCACTAACCTCGGTCCCGACTCCCGAGTAAATAGACCTGTTCCTGAATATCGGTCTACTCTAGTTTCCGATCCGTAAATACTCCGTAAAAAGGTTGATCTCATGTACTCCATATCCATAGTCCAGACAAACTTATATTATTAATATAGATATCAGACCTCCCTCTTACCGGTAGTTGTGGAAAAACCACCCAGCTAACCCAGATTCGCATTCAACATTAAATCCGTTCTCCGTCATCCCCCATGAAAGAAAACGGGAATAAAATATTAAATGTATGACATCGATATCAACCAACCAATAGGGATTCAACCTTTTACGTTTGGTGGAGTCCAACGCTAGAATTAGACCCGCGTTCTTTTGGATTGATGGAATTTCAACGCTTGACTCAAATAGTTTAATTCGCCAGGATGATACCGGGATCATAAACACATTTTTATCATTTGGGATTTTTCTATGCCGAAACATTATCGCCTCTCGTAGAATTTTTTTAAAATCGAGAAGGGACGAAGGATTGATTTGCTGGGGGAAGATTCTTGACGCGCACAAAAAATACCTGTGATTGAATGCGATAATAATACTCGTAATCTTAAATCCGTTAACTCAATTCAACTCAACTCAATTCAATTCAATTCAATTCAATTCAATTCACTCCAATTCATTCCACCCTCCTCTATTTGTCCGTCTTTTATTCGTCTGAAATCTCATTGGGGAATTGCATATGACCTTGAGGAGAAAAATACCCGGTTCACTTTTAAAGAAATTCAATCAGGGCCAATTGACTGGGTCATCCAAGCAAGCAAAAGTATCCTTCGTCCTGCATGTGAAGTTGATCATCCGAAGGCATCAACCTCAATATATCAATTCGTCATCTATCTGACTTTGAAAGCCTTTTGCTTACCTGAGTGGGAAAAAGAAAGATACTACAACTTATCTTACATCTATTTCATACTTCCTACCTCGACTCAACCTTATTTGAATACATTTATCAAATACAAATACACCATCTTAGGTTTTTTATCATTCAGAAGCGCCACCCTTCAATTCCTAGGTTCAGAAGAGAAGTCGGTACTTGGGACTTTCAAAGAATATCGAATATCAAAAGTCAACCTCACTTTATTTCCCCTCACACACTCTCCCCTCCAAACTTCAAACAGCGCGTTTGTTTGACGGCATAGCTGTCAAATGAACCTGCAATTGTTTACTTTTTGAGATTTTGAAGTAAGTTTTGGGATGTTTTTTTTTAAGATTGGTGTAAACTCTGAGTCATAAAATGACTTCTTGCGCTTTTTTTGCGAAAAAACTTCTACACCCAAAATTAGCAAGAAGCTGACATAAATCTTTTCATAGTCTCCTCTCAACCAATCCTGAGAGGTCAAACCATCCCTAAATGCCCATCTACAATAGTCTTTATTCGAATCTTGCACGTCAAGGATTCGCAAAATCGGTCACTCACGGTTACGCTCAATCAGTCGTTGCCGCAACTCATCCTCAAACTTTAGCAAACCAAAATCGATCTGGTCGCGGTTTACAACGTCGAACGAGTAAGCTTGGTCATTTACCAACTTATACCTTTCAAAATGCTTTTCACACAAGCTCCAATTCGACTGTTACGACTGTTCAGGATAGACCAGAAGGATTAGAAATATTATCGGATGCCTGGAAGGCAAATGAACTAGCGAAGGAAGACAAGAAAGGCTTATTTCCAAAATGTATCGAATGGAAGCCAGCTTCTATTCAGGTGGATGGAGAAGGGAAGAGCAATATTGTGGCAAGTGATGCAGTGAAGGATACCCCTAAGCAAGCCGAGAGGACGTATGGCACTAGTGCTGTAGATGATATTAAGCAAGTTCATTTTGAGGACGAGGAGGAAGCTGCTTTGGCGAAAATCGATGCGGCTATCGAAAAGGAGATCCAATCGAGAGAGGATCAAGCTGCATTTGAGGCCGAATTGAGTGTGGTTGCAGCACGTGTACCAACTCCTCCTATTGCGCCAGTTCAGTCACCTGCTTTCACAGTCGAGACTAACTTCGAAAAATCGGAACTATCGCGATCGCCTGTTAGTTCTACCACATCAATCACCTCAACGTCCGACCTTCAATCACTGAGCTATGCCGAACATCTCACCAAACTTGCTCACGGTGGCAGATATGCTGAGATTCCTGCGGTTTTTGAGGCCATGCTTGTTGGAGGTATCAAACCAACGGCAACTGCATACAACGCTCTTCTTGACGCCGCAATTCATCTTCCTTCGGAACAAATTCAAGTGGTTCCAAAGGCTCTTGATGTTTATTCCGACATGCTTAGACGAAAGATATTGCCAGATACTTCAACGTACAGCACACTCATTAAACTGATTGCTTCTCGATCGATGACTGTAACTTCATTGAAACAGACATTGGAAGAAAAACGCGTTAGATATGGTGGGATGGAGGAAGCTGGCAAATTTATGTTTGCTTCCAACGAATTAGAGTTTGCTATTCTCGCCGAAGATGACAGGTTAGATCTTGCTGTCAGGTTGTTTGATGCATCAATCTCGTACCACACGGATCGTTCATTCCCAGCAGAAACATATCATCAGCTCATATCCGCATGTGCTGATGCTGGTCGGATCCCAGATATGGTACGATTGTATGAACATATGGAGACTAGCAAGGTTGTACCATTGGCTGCTACTTTCTCGCACATGATCAAGGGTTTCGCTCAATCAGGTGATCTAAGTAGTGCTGTCGAATGTTACAATGAGTACAAGGAGCTGGCTGTCGCGGATGACACTGGCAAACTTCAATTATTTGATCGTCAAGACGCACACATCTACGCCTCTGTTGTCAAAGCTTACGTCACTTCCGATAAAATGGACGGTGCCATGAAGTTTTACAACAGAATTGTGGAAGGATATGGTGAAAATGTTGAAGCCTTCCGCGACGTACTTATTGATGAAGGTTTCGTTCAAGGTCTTCTTGAACGCAACATGTTGCCTGAAGCACTTAGCTGGGCTGAGAGTCTACAAACTGCCACTAAGTCATTGGTCATGAGCACCATCTCTATGCGTGCTGCCGACAAGGGAGAAAGATCCATTGCTGTTGCAGCTTTCTCTCACATCAACCCTGATCCATCAATCGCCAAGCCAACCATGGCATTATTGGCCTTGAGTGTTCGCAGTGGTGATGTTGCCGCAGCTCAAAGATACTGGGGTATACTTACTGCAGCTGAAATGCCTGTATCGTCCGCTTTCATTGAACCAACTGCCATGTTCGCCGTTGCCATGATTGGTTCTGGACAGGTCGTCGAAGGTCTTACACAATCTGAACAAATGTTCTCTAGAATCAGAGAATCTTCTACAGACGTCAATCTTCACTTGGCGGATGAGATTGAAGAGGGTACTGAGTTTATTGCTCGATTCATGAAGTCACATAACATTGTTGATCCTCGTGATGCAGCAGTGGCCGAAGCTATGTATCAACAAAACTTCCAACCTGCTGTATATGTAGCACCACCTACATTCGAGGATACTTTTGATCCTTATGCCGCTTCTACCGATTTCAAAGGTTCAGCTCTTATCGCTGATGAACTCGAGAGAGGAGCTAGTCGTGGCAAGGGATCTAAGCTCAATGATGCTTTGGGTCGATTCAGAAATATGCGTCGCGCTGGTCGTCATCCAAGATACATTACTTATGCTAAATTAATTTCTGCTGCTGCTCGCGAGGAACGGATGCCCTTGGTTAATGATATTCTTGGTATGGCACGATCTGATGTACCTTTACTTGTACAATATCCTGTTGTTCGATATGGTTGGGTTTCAATCCTTGATGCAATGGTTGGTGCTTGCTTAACTCTTGGCAACCGCAACCTTGCTGCTCAATACCACCAAGAACTTCTCGACATGGGAGCTGCACCAACTGCAAACACTTTCGGTCTTTATATTACAACTTTGAAGGAATCAACAAAGACTTTTGATGAAGCCTCAGAAGCTGTCAAAATTTTCCACCGTGCTAAGACGGAAGGTGTTGAACCTTCATCCTTCTTGTATAATGCTCTGATCGGTAAACTCGGGAAGGCTCGTCGTATTGATGATTGTCTTTTCTACTTTGCTGAGATGCGTGCTCTTGGTATTCGACCAACCAGTGTCACTTATGGTACTATTGTCAATGCTCTTTGCCGTGTTAGTGACGAAAAGTTTGCCGAAGAGTTGTTTGAAGAAATGGAATCTATGCCAAACTATAAAGCTAGACCTGCTCCTTACAACAGCTTGATGCAATTTTTCCTCACTACCAAGCGTGACAAGAGCAAGGTTCTCGCATACTACGAACGAATGAAGTCTAAGGGTATTCAACCAACCAATCATACCTACAAATTACTTGTCGACACTCATGCTACTCTCGAGCCTGTTAACATGGCAGCCGCTGAAGCCATTCTTGATATCATTCGTAATAATGGTGAAAAGCCGGAAGCTGTTCACTACTCTTCATTGATTCATGCCAAGGGTTGTGTTATGCATGATATGGAAGGTGCTCGCAAGGTTTTCGATTCAGTTATGGCTGATTCTTCCATTCGTCCTCAAGCATGTCTTTACCAAGCTTTGTTTGAATCCATGGTTGCTAATCATAACGTCGCTGATACCGAATCTGTTCTTTCCGATATGTCTGCTAGAGGTGTTGCAATGACTCCTTATATTGCCAATACTCTAATTCATGGATGGGCTAATGAGCGCAATATTGAAAAGAGTAAAGCAATTTTTGCAACTGTCGGTCGTGAAAAGAGAGAACCAAGTACTTATGAAGCTATGACTCGAGCTTACCTTGCTGTTGAGGATAGAGAAAGTGCTAAGAATGTTGTTCAAGAAATGCTTAGCAGAGGATATCCAGGAGCTGTTTCAAATAAGATTTTGGAATTACTCGGTGGTGGTCATGCTGAGACTGTTCAGGTTTAGGTGATTCGTATCATCTAGCCTTGACACTCTGATTCATTTTTCGACTCAACCTCTGTGGTTCATTTATTTCGATTGTCTATTTCACATTTCATCGTTCTTATGAATTGTGTTTAGACAATCACATCTTCAATAGAACCCGAATATTCTTTTCTTTTGTTCAAGTATGTTATGATACCCGTGCTATGGCACATCAAATGATGGTGGTGGATTATGGGTATCAAGGTCTAGTCTAGTAGTTGAGTTAGCTTGATTTTTTTGCTATCTGGCTCGGCTGGCTGGTCAGACATAGAGTTTCAGTTTTCTTTTTATTTGTTTATTTATTACATAATAAAATATCAAGTCTCTTTTGAGATTGTAGATTTTACACTCTACGATGTCGAGAACTAGATAATGGCGTTTTGGGATAAGAGGGGTTTGGTTTGATGGTTACTGGAATTATTTGCATACATACATGCATGCAATGTTGGCGTTTTGGGAGCGAGCGTAAATGGATTTTATGATTCGCATGGTGTTTTGGATGTGGTATATGCATGCGTTAAAAGATAAATCTCAACTCTTAGAAGGTGGATGGATGGGAAAAGGAAGAAGAAAGAAGAAGAATGCTATAATGGTGATTTATGGATGAAACTATAGATTATCTAGGTAGCTGGCTTGATCATTGATCATTGATCATTGTGATTGGTGGTGGTGGAGAAATTACACATACATATATACAATACATACATACATACATACATACATGGTAGATATTTATATACCTATGCAATAATAAATTAAAAAGATTACAACAAGTGTTTTTTAAACAAACTTAATTCATTTCTGTATTGGATTGTGTAGGGCTTAGGTATTACTATAAGATAAGATTATAATATAATACAATATAGTACCCCTTCATTTATATTAACTGATATCTAATTTTACACCAAAAATAATTAAATTATATCATTTTCACTCAAAGATTTTGATATAGTAAATGTTAAAAGGAATGACCTTACACAGGGAATAGTGGGAAGCTGACAGGGCAGAACTGAGGCTATATTGGGCTTTTTATATGAATCACACATTGTCTCTATTCTATAGAAGTGCGAAGCTCTTCTATAGAGAGCTTCTCAATCTAGTCCTAATAGGACTAGTGCCTTGTGCACGTGCTACGCAGAAACCATCCACTTTAACAGTAAAGAACTTTTATAATTTATTCTTTTTATAATATTAATTAGCTTGATTATAAGGATTATAATATAATACAATTTTGAAATTTTGGGAAAAAAATTTATTAATTGAATAATAATCATTTATAAAAATCGATTTTATGTTAAAAGTGAATGGGTTCCTGCGTAAGCACGTGCACAGGGGCACTAGTCCTATTAGGACTAGATTGAGAAGCTCTCTGTAAGAGAGCTTCGCACTTCCGCAGAACTTAGAAGAGAGATTAACCTACTAGACCAATATTACCTCAGTTCTGCCCTATCAGCTTCCCACTATTCCCTGTGTGAGGTCATTCCTTTTAACAATTTATATATTTTTCTTGATTTTCCTTACAAAAATCAAATCAAAATTATTTTTTTCAATTTTCTATTCTGATTATATAATTTAAATGTTACGAGGTTTGCCGTCTAGATCACGTGGAAGTGCTCCAGGCTCTCGAGGTGGTTTATAACTAGGCGTCAAGCAGGGACTTAAAGTAATGACAATAATAATATGCTATTCGTAACTAATAGTAGAGTATACTAAATGATTGATCTTGAGCACGAAGCTCTATACAAAGGAAATCCATCTTGATTATATAGACCATCGTGGCATGCGTCCCAGTGCTCCCAGTTGTCCCAGTTGTACTGGGACAGCTGAGCCTACTGGGATCCTCATATCACATGATGCTAATCACGTGATGTTAGGTATATGAGATCCGTTGTAACATTAAAAAGATAATAAAAATAAATTTTAAAATTTTAATCATTGATCTAAATCGAAATGTTCAATATATCAATTTCGAATAACATTTTATTATTAAATAAAATTTTAATAATTTATTGAAGTAACTGACTTTTGGTGTAGCAACTGTTACGATAGTAACAACTGACTAATTAGGAGAGCTTGGGCCTTGTGCAAAAGCGATCAGATTTCATCGAATTAATATGTGATCTGGGTGTGACGGAAAAGTCGTAAACGGAGTCAATTCAATTACTTAGAATCTAAAACTAAAGAATTAAGAAGATTCTAAGTAAGAAGGTCTTTATATACAGGGCTAGTGCACGTGAGCCACTAGTGGGATAACAACGTCACGTAACACTGGGCCACCTTAAGATCGTATGTGCACGCACGGTCAGAAAACACGTGACTTGGAGCCTTTGGAGCTTAGGATCCAAAAGGATCCAAGGGAGCATGAATATCTATATAACCAAGATGGATTCCCTTTGTATAGAGCTTCGTGCTCAAGATCAATCATTTAGTATACTCTACTATTAGTTACGAATAGCATATTATTATTGTCATTACTTTAAGTCCCTGCTTGACGCCTAGTTATAAACCACCTCGAGAGCCTAGAGCACTTCCACGTGATCTAGACGGCAAACCTCGTAACAGCAACCTCACCCAGCAAATAGCCGTGGTCTAGTACTGTAAATGCGTTCCAAACAAAACTAACTACTAACTACTTTAATCTATAATTAAACTAGAAAGGGAATAAATAATAAGAGGAATGATTTGAAAACCTAGCCAGACCTGGAAGAGCGGAAAGATTTGGGATATTTATATCGACTTTGGTTTGTATTTGTATTTGTATTTCCATCTGCATATTGAATGCGAACGCAATCAGGAGGTCAGAAGGTCGGGAGATAGATTAGATGGGATTTTTGTTTGTAGGTTAGATTGTAGAGGTTTATGTATTTTATTTAATGATTAAAATCGAGACTATAAAGAAGATGAAGATGATGAAGAAGAAGATGTTTATAAAGGAGAAAAAGAAGAAGAGGACAAAAATATCGAAATATCTAGTTCTTGGTAGGGACCTGTGGGGTGAGAGGGGTAGAGGATGATGTGTGGGTTTGTGTTGGGGTTGGGATTTTGGTTTGGGGGTGCGGGTGCGGGTGCGGGTGCGGGTGTATTTTGGTGTGGATTTGAATCAGATGTTGAAGCATTTTTGAGGTTTTTGGAGGTTGTTGATGTTGAGTTGGGGATTCTGAGGGTTTTGAGAGGTTTGAGGGGTTTGAGGGGTTTGAGTGAGGATGGTGAGGATGGTAAGGATGGTGGTTTGTTGATTAGGTTCTGCCGTCTTTGCTTTGATGGTTGTTTTGGTAGATGTGGTTGTAGTTCCTCGTTTGTGGTGATGTATATATCGGATGAGATGTCAAATGGGATATCTCCCTTTGTAGTCATGACATCTTCGTGACCATAAACACGACCACAAGAAGTAAATAAAATGGGTATCTTTCCTCTACCCTCAGTATCAGAACTCCTCTCTAAATCAGAACTCCTCTCTAAATCAGAACTCCTCTCTAAATCAGAAGAAGAATGTGCATTAAATCCGAGATGTGAAACTAGCGGTCTATGTCCTTGTTCGGAAGGAGGTTTTTTTGATTTTGATATCGATATTGATGTTGATTTTGAAGAGATGGAGATGGAGATGGGGGTTTTGGTTTTGGAGTTGGGATTGGGATTGGGATTGGGATTGGGATTGGAGTTGGAGTTGGAGTTGGAGTCGAGATCGGAATCTAATGGTTCGTCCATGGCGATGAGATCATCGTTTTTGAAGTCATTGGCAAATTTGTAGTCATTTTCGAAGTCGGATTGGTGGTTGGATCTCTGGGGGATTTGGTTGGGTGCGAGGATGTGCATTGGGAGGGGATCTGTGGTATTCGAAGTGCGTTTGAGATGAGAAGCCGAGGTCGAGGTGAACTTGGAGGTTCTACAAGAATGTAAACTGCCCCTTGAAACTTTGTAACTACTTGACCGAGGAAAAATATCCAAATTTCCCGATTTCAAAACCGAATTAATATCGATGATTTCGCATTCGGATCCGTAATCAGAATCCGAATCCGAATCTAAAGGCACATCCATAGCTATGTGATATGTATCTATAAAATCGACATCTTCACCCGCGGTTACAAAATGAGGGAGAGATGCTGAAGTTTTTGATATCCGGTTAATTTTGATATCCGAGCGGAGATTCGTGGCAGGATTTTGGGTTGTGCGGGATGAGGAAGTGGTATTTATTGGTGGTGGTTTGATTTTATGATTATGATGGGTGGTTTTGGATGATTTTGGGGGTTTGATGGATTTTATTGCTCTTTCTCCTATGTTGGTGTGGTGATCTTGTTGTGGTTTTTGGTCGTTGGGAATGTTGGGTCGGGAGCTTGAATGGGGTGGTTTGAGAGGTTGTGGTTTTGGTTCTGTGGGTAAAGGTTCGTCAGGAAGATTTTCATCTATGTCTTCATATATGGAAGTGTCAAAAGATATTTGTTCTTTTGGTACCGCGGTTCGATGATGTGGTGTCAATGTCGGTGTCGGCGGAGGTGAAATTGAAATTCTAGATTTCTTAATTCGTGTTCTATCTTCTAGGATAGTTCGTCGAGGCGAAAGAGATCGTCTTCTGCTATTGGAAATACGGCTTTCGAGTTCGCCTTCAGACTCAGATGCCATTGTTGTATCACAATCTGGTCCCATCACATACTTGATAATACATGTTAATAAATCTCTCCCCTCAACCGTTGGTTCCGTACCCCAAGGTAATTCATAACGTTTCCAACGATTCGGGCGTTTCTTATTCAAATCCCCAATACACCTATCCACCCATTCTCTCCCTAAAGATGTAACAGCAAATAATGAATACCACACCTTACATTTGAATCCAAATTCCATATATGTAAGATTATACACATCCATATTCGAATTTCCATCCCGGTCGAAAGAAGTGAGAGATTTCGTGAGGAGAGATTTCGTGAGGAGAGATTTCGTGAGGAGAGATTTCGTGAGGAGAGATTTCGTGAGGAGAGATTTCGTGAGGAGAATCGGAATAACATAGTCGATATATTTATCAATTCCCCAATTAAACTTTTCGACGAAAAAAGTTTGTAATTTTTTCTCATCAATCTTCCCCTTCCAAATATTCTCCTCCAATTTCTTCAATCTCTCAACTGAAGATATAACCGGCGAATTATAAAGACCCCAAATTCTCCTATCCGGAAAACTTCCCGGAATACTAACACCTGTTTTCGAGCCGATGAAATATTTCCGTAAATTATTTCTCCAAGTATCAAGATCTCCAGATATCTCCATCGCGCGACAAAGTTCCTTTCCAAATCCCATCTCTAAAACTTTACTTGACCTTCCAACTCCACAATCCTGTAATCCTTTCCCATAATCTCCTCCGCTCAATAACACAAAAAGTACCAAACCCTCCCTATCAAATCCCGGA
The DNA here is from genome assembly GCF_000146945.2 of Sclerotinia sclerotiorum 1980 UF-70. NCBI lineage: Eukaryota > Fungi > Ascomycota > Leotiomycetes > Helotiales > Sclerotiniaceae > Sclerotinia > Sclerotinia sclerotiorum. The sequence continues at coordinate 1,393,033 of NW_001820825.1, forward strand.
TGTTTGGCTTGAATAGTATCGGCTCTATACAACACCACTCTATCCAAATCCTTCATTCCTCCTCTTTTAGCCGTCCACACACCACTACTCTTTGCTTTTCCCTTCCCATTTTCCTTCTCATTCTCATTCTCATTCTCCTCCCCCTCTCCCTCTCCCTCACCCCCATAACAAAACCTCACCAACCCCCCACACCCAAACATCAACGCATCCCCATCCTCCGTCCACACCCAATCCACCGTCCCCCTCCTCTGCAAAACCGCACATTCTGCCTCCGCCTCCCCAGGAGCATCATGCCACTTCACCCCCAACAACCTCAACGCCTCTTGCAAAACATTATTTTTAAACTTCCACACTCCAGCTCCTTTACCTTTATTTTTCTCACAAGGTTTTTGAGGACCATCTGCTACGAATATGAGTTGGATATTTAAATTTAGGAGACGTAGAACGAAGGTTATGAGATTTCGTTCGTTGAGGTGGATGGTGGAGTATTCTTGGGGGTTTTGTTAGTTTGGGTATTTATATTTATGATTTATAAATGTGAATTTGAATGTGAGTTTGAATATGAATATGAATATAAAAGAATAATAAAAAAGCAAAATAAATACTTTTACAAAGTTTTCCCTTATTACTAATAAATAATTTATGTCTCCAAGTAGCTTCATCAACAGCTATTCTCAACGGTCTTTTATGATGTTCAAAATGTGTGGTAGCTAGTTCGGCGAGTGAGATAATTTCTTTGCAATCGGCGATGAGATCCCATAGTCTAGTTGTACATGATTTGTTAGTGATATATCGTGATTGACAAGAGATTATTATATAAATAAATGGAAAACTTACCCTGGGATACCCATCTTGAGTTCTGGGTGACCAGGTGCACGGAGATTGTGGGGTGGGAGGAACTAAATTGGGAATATGATAGAGATTAGAGATTTGTTTGTGGATGCTCATGTACGATGTAACAAACTCGGGATTTCAACTAGATGAGAGCGGGTCGTAGTAATTACATAGAATTCTCAGACGAGTCATTTTATTCAATATGTGTCCTCTGATATAATATGTAAACAATATTCCTATCATAAAATTATTAAGCCATTTCAATAATTATGAGACAAACAACTTGACCCTTTCTGACCAAACCATTTCATTGGTTAATTTGGTCAACATGTAAATAGCGCTAAATTTTTCATAGAGGGAACAATCCAAATATTACAAGTTTGTTGATGAAGCTAGATTCCAGGAATTGTTTTTTCTTCGGATCGAAAATGATTGGAAGAGCAGAAAAACAAAAAAGCAATACATGATCAACGTTGTTTGCTCTCAAAATATTTCTTGTACATGATCTTATCTCCACCGAAGCCCTTAAAATTTCAACCTCAATCTCGTCCAGTCAATATACATGATTAAACATCATTTGAAAGCATCAAATAAGTCACGTGTAAAACACAAATATCAAATCAAACAGGTGGGTATAAGATTATCCAAAACCAAAAACCTGCTAATGCTTTACGCTCAAGGGATAAAATTCCCCGGACAGGAAAGCAAACTATAACCCCGCAATCCCATTAACTCATCAAATACACTAAAAAAAAATCCATCAAAATCTTCCTCCTTCATACCCTGAGGAAGAGATTTCTTAGCTAGGGGCGAGGATTGGGATTCTATGCGGCTATTTGGCGACGCTCCGAAACTAGATTGTTGGGCGGTTGATATAGATGCCTGCTTCCGCATATCAGAACCGAAATGCCGAAACCGAGCTTCACGGTTTGTACTCGTTGGTGAGGTTTGTGATGAAGATGATTTTGATGTATGAGTTTGAGCACTTGTTACGGGAATTGGGTTCTCTTCGTCTGAATCATCGAGCATGAGGTCGATGGTTAGTACGGAAGATTTCTTTACATCTCTCTGCCTAGGATGTTTCTCGGACTCCGACTCACGACGCTGTTCCGGGCTCATTCGGTCCCTAGCTACTTCAGGTATATCACGAATTGGAGTTTTCTTGGTAGATGAAGAAGTCTTTCGAGGCTGAAATGTTATTTCAGTGTGGTGTGGAGATACAGGTTCCATGAGAGCTTTGGAAGGTGGTGTCGATCTTGATGACTGGCCCGGAATACTTTTAACTCTCTTTGAGGGAGGCTGTTCTTGCGAGGAAGACGACGCCTTGTTCGGAACTATTGATCCGGCACGTTTTTTGTTTTTGAACATCATCTCAGGAGATACAATGTTCCTATCATGTTCGTATGATGGTGTATTTGGTAAGAGTGCCTTTTCAATACCATGATCAATAATACACGACAACAAATCCTTACACTCGACCATTTCATCGACTGGCAATACTTCCTCCTCCTGAAAGACTTTTGTAAACTCTGCTTTCCAAGCTGGTATATCCATGGATGTTACCGCCGAAAGTAGCACCTCTACATTCTTCCGTAACACAGGCGTTTTCTTCTTGGTCTTGACATGAAGCTTGTAACAGTTATTACTCGCTTCTTGTCCTGGCTGTGTAGATGCAAGAGAACGGATGAGAAGGATTGGTATTATATCTCTGATGTATTCATTCACCCAAAAATTAAACCTCGGAGCGATCAATTTTTGTAATCCCATTTCGTTGAAAGAGGGATTCCAGAACTTTCCAATGTTACTTATGATCTTCTCGGACGAAACTAAAGGTTTGTTGTATAGATGAATAATTCGAGGATCCGGAAAGGTATCTAGCACTTCAATCCAAATATTGGATTTTCTGAGGTATTCACGAAGTCGGTTTCTCCAAGCAGGGAAATCTGCATTAGCTGCATTGCATAGATCTTTGCCAAAATCTTCCTTCGCGTTTGCGATCTTTATCGCTGATAGTGTTCCACAATTCGTAAGACTTTTGCCATTCTAACTGTAATCGCCGCCTTTTAAGACAGCGAACAAGACAAGACCATCTCTAGTCAAGCCGGGAATTTTTTCTTGTATTTTGTCCGCTCGATAAACAACGATATTATCAATATCAACTCTACGCGTTGTCTCATCAGGTTCACCAACTCAATTTTCATTCCTTCGAGATTTCTTCACTTTGCGTTTATCAACATAGCAGAATCGAATGAGCAATGTAGTTTCAAACATGAAGGCATCCGAATCTTCCGTCCAAACAGCATCAACCACTCCACGACTTTGCAAGGCTGCACACTCGGCCTCGGCTTCTCCTGGCGCTTCATGCCATTTTGCACCCAAGGAGGTCACAGTCTGTCTAAGAAGTGTATCGTCCTGAGAATAATATTTATACCAGGGTGGTTGCGCACCATATTTCTCTTTTGGACGGTTTTTACCATCCGCGACGAAAATTAACTGAATTTTAAGTTCCAAAAGTGTCAAAATCTTACGGAGAATATTTTTCTCATTGGGATTTGCGGCTGGAGTCTCTAAAGACAACCGACAAAAGTTAGCAAAAGGACATTGATGTGAGATTATATATTGATATAAGCAAGACAGATAGATATACGTCTACGAATAGCAGCCACTTCCTCTTTTCCCTGGTAACACTTGCGTTTCCAGATAGATATATCAACAGCAATTCGAAGCGGTCTTCGTTCCTTTTCGAAATGTTGCGCAGCGAACGCAGCGGTTGAGATATTCTCGCCGACTCCGGCTTCGTCGAATTGCTGCCAGAGTCTAAATTAAATATATTAGCCAGGAATGATGCCATACAGATATATTAACTTACTCTGGAATACCCATTGTGTACGGACTTGAATTATCAGATGCCAAGCCTCAGTTATGCGTGGGGAAGAATGAGGGTTTATGGGGAGAAACATTGGGGTTGCGGCGGGTCGCGTATTTAGATAGCACAAACCTTTCGCGACCGCGTGTCAGTCAGTCAATCAATCACGTGCACTCGTGCTTTCCACCGAGAGAAAGTGTCCGGAAGCATTAGGTTTCGCTGTACTAAAGAGGTACAGAGTTGAAGCAATATTGTCGCTAAGTCTCCTTATTCTTTGCCGGAGCCCGACTCTGTGCGGAATAAATATATACATATATATACGTAAAGAAAAAGCGCATCTAGATCTCTCTCCATCCCTACGTCCTTGCCACATATCTAAAAACCACATCCTGCGGCCTATTAACCTGCAGAGTCAATTTCGGCGAACTATCCTCCAAAATCTCCATCAATCTCCTCCTCGCATCCTCCATCGTCTCCCCATCCCATCTCACAATTTCTACCTTCCACTTCCGAAAAATTTCATACAGCACCCCTACAAATTCCACCTGTGACATTTTCATCCCGGGACAATAGCGCGGTCCGTGAGACCAGGCTAGGAATGTGCCTTTGGGAGGCTCACGGAAGGTTTCTGTCTCAGAAGATGGAGATGATTCGAGAAAGCGTGAGGGTCGGAAGTCCAGAGAATCTCGTCCCCATATTGAGGGTAAGGTGTGGATTACCGTGGTGTTTAGGTGGACTTCGGTTTCAGGGGCGAAGTTGATGTTTTTGATGGTTTGTGGGTGAGGTGTTTTGCGGGCGATGGTGGGGACGAGTGTGTAGAGACGGAGAGTTTCGTACTATTTTACAATGCCATGAGTCAACTCTTGATTTTGAGAGTGTTTGGGTTGAAAGAGTGATGATTAACTTGAGGGATTGATACATACCATTATTGCTAGAGAGCGTGTAAGAAGAGGAAAAGTGGTTGAGTAATCAGAGTCCGGGTACAATTCTTGGACTTTGTCGATCTCGGCCACAATCCACTCTTGCCATATTGGATGAAGTGCTAAGCACATAATAGAGTATGAAAGCGTATTTGCAGTTGTATCAAAACCTGGTAGTAAATTAGAACTAGATCGTAAGAGATATAAAATACCGTGAATCTTATTCAGACAATATATTTGTAAAAGAGCAACGGGTGGAAACGCTCACCTCCAATCGACATAGCGAACAAATTGCCGGTTATATCTTCCTCATTCAAGTATGTTGAGGTCTTTGAGAGTAACGACTTTGTATCCTGATCGGCAATCTTCACCAAAGAAGTTAGGAGAGAATTGCGAGAACTAGGTGAACGTCTTTCTTCGGCTATACTTTGGTTTAGGTGAAGCGGAAATTCTCTTTTCGCAATACCGATCTTCTTGATACTATCTGGCATGAAGGATAAAGTAAGGTACTTTGTAGGTAAGAAGACGGTTGCAAATAAGTTGTCGACTATAGTCAAGACAGAGGACATAAATGTAGTTTGGAACCCTTCTGCGGGTATCTTCGCACTCGCAGCTTCTCCCCATGATCGATGAGTACCGAAGCAAACGAATCCAATCACATTAATAGTAATGGTCCTCAAGCCTTCAAATGTGACATTCTTCGAGCTTGACTCATTACTCATAGATGGCTTTGATAATGCAGAAATCATATCTTGAGTCTGTGTTAAAGTTTCATTCCAAACTTCCTTCATGATCCGTTCATTCAGAGCAGGCGCTACAATTCTTCGATGTCGTTGCCAATCTTCTTTATCGCTAGCACTGATATTTGGCCCAAAAACATCCATTACTTCTACACCCAAATCAGCTCATGTATCCGTACGAGAAATATTGGGAAAGGCACCCACGAAGAGCAATTTCATTTTTCGTAAAATCTTTCCGCCTTGTTAAAACCTGCTCAGCTACTTCAGGGTCTCCGACAAAGATCGTGTTCTTTTCAGGTGAAACAAGAATGAATGAAGTTCCCCATTTTTCATGGACAAAATACTTGCAATAGTGCTCCCATGCTGGAATAGTGATCTTAATTCGATCGAATATAAAAGGGGGTAAAAACTTTTCGAAAGTAGAATAATGAACAATTGAAGAGATTATAAGCCATAGGGGATTTGCTGAACCCCATATACCGAATCTGATAGGTAGTCCGGATTTCTTCGCATCAAGATAATTGCGTGGAAGTGCAGATAGATACCATATTGAGAGAAATACGACCACCAGCAGCGAGATCAGAAGAACTCCCATTTTCAATATGTTGCTTGAATGTTGTGACACTTGACATTGTCAGATTCTGGATATGCACTTTATATCGTGTGTCGCTTAACACTAACCAACATCATTCCAACATGACTTACTGTGTTGGCACTCGGCTGCATAGATTTGCATGCAGGTACTTTGCAAGGACTTAAAACCGGTTGAGCCCCGATTAAAACATGTATTTAGCCCCTCTGGTGAAGGTTAGAGCAACTTTGCTCGATAAGCGACACCCCTCTTCGACCTTAATACAGTGGTGTCATTGGCCCTGTTTGAGCCCAATATCTTGACTTTTGGCATCAAATGTTATCACAAGAACAGTGCAATAGCGGAAATGCTGTGGCAAACCTTACACTTCTGAGAAAATGGCCATGAAGAATTAAAGGATTGATTGCGGACGAAACCCCTGATACGGATAAGTCGTTTACAGGGTCGGTTGGGTAAAGTACGGTTAAACAAAACAGATGCATGACCCAACCAATCAATCTTTCGGAACCGAGCCACCGGTATCAAAACAACCCTTCTTCATCGCTTACAATTCCGACATCATTTACCACATACAAAGTGAAGAGAAAATAATAGCCCTCTTCTCCATTTTGTACTCAGTGTGCAGTGGTAGCGCCTTTAAATTGATGAGGCCCAAGAACATTCAACCAACAGTGTGGTTTGAGTGAGATCAGATTCCACGGGAGATGAAGATACCAAAATTCAATCAAAAATGTGTGAAATTATGTCACGGTTGGAACATACAATTCGTATAGCCGCTACATCGAGTCGATTAACGTTTCCTTTCATAACCGGAAAGCAAAATGAAATACACAAGTTATTGGCGGACATCAAAATTTGAGTGCCGGTAACACAATTCAGGTGATATTCCCCAGAATATTTCAAACATATCAATGCGTCTTCCATCATGAGTTGAACGGCTGTACAAAGTCAAGCTCACACCTCGAGTATTGTTCCATCGAAAAGTTTTAAATTGTTTTTTTGTGCTGAAGTCATATTTTTCAGCAGGGACTAATACGGAAAATAGATGTTGAAGTGCGGAAGTATATGGTCCTACATCACCAAATTCCTTCTATCTTGAGTGAGTAGACCTTGCATCCTTCGCACGTCATGAAATAAGTTGAGATTGACCGTTGATGGTGATTGATGCTAATTGGGTAGTACTATGCTCACTTCGGCGCTCTCTTCACCACGGATTGCATCAGCCCAGGCCAAAATTTGAAAGAACCCAAAGAGTAATCTGTATAGTTTAGACAGTCTCAAAAATGAGTGAGGAAACGAAGCGCAACACCAAAGAAAAAAAGTGCTATGGCGTCGAACACTTGATCACAATTGGATATGCACAATAATCGTGGTATGGTAAGATAAACCAGAAGAATTTTTCTATTGATGGGACGCTGGCCATCGCACGTAGATATGATAAAAGAAGAAAGTGACTAGGACGCATGCTTTTCAAGTGCTCCTTGCCGTTGAACCAACTGTGGAACCTTTCCAAAGAGAAGTAGATTGTGAACAACAATTTTCAGCATGGAGCCGAAATTGCAGTCACATAGCATCGCATCAGCTTTGTGCAAGCATACAAATATCAGGCAAATATGAGAGATATATCGTTGTAAGTCTAACCACTTCATCGAAGCGAACAGACGATTAGCTCAAATCAGCTGGTCAGTACGAGTTGTGGATAAGATGTGGATGAAAAGTGGCCGACGACAAAGTAACACAATCTCGTATACCGACAACACCGTTTGCAACAGGAAACACCACCGAGAATTTCCTTGGCCCTTCCCGGGATAGGTTTTTGTTTTCTAGTGTTAGGGCTACTACTTGATTCTCTTTTGAATTTGAGGTTGATGATGATGTTTCCCCTGGTTAGGTAGATGTGCTAGCGAGGTGAAGTAAAGGCTGGTGGGTGAAATAATATCTGAGATATAGGAGAACGACTTCTCGATTTTTAAAATTCATTGTTGTGAGAATTTGACGAGTAACGACTGCTACGAATGTGGCTCAGGCAAGAGGGTTGTTTTGGCCGATAGAGGAATGTGTGTCATCCTGAATTTGAACGTGATTGGAATAGGCCATGTCGGGCGCAATGCCTACCATTTAGATACAGCCATTCGATAGCATTTGTTATATGTATTTGTTTTTCCATGTAGTCTTCCCAGCTTATATACCTAGTAGTTCGATGCGACATGTATGTATCAGAATTAAGTTCCCATGGGAGATGAACTTAAAGTCTTGAACCCTAGCCATGGGTGAAGTGGCCTGTATCATGTATAAGGCTGAAACCTTCTTTGCATGCCGTCTAATACTGCTCAGACCATGTTGCACCGCAAACAAATGCTAAAGATAAACATGAGGATTAAAGATCCATATATATGAGCTGCAATACTAACTGCTACCTACCTAGCGAGCTTACATAATACAATCCATCCTTACATAAGGATAATCATCCTTTCCGAAACTCTCCGTTCTTTTCTTGAAAACCCAAACCACCCCTCCATAAAAACTAACGGAATGTTCGGGTTCGCATTTGTCCGTCAAAAGAAAAAATGATTTGTCTTTCGTCCGACTCTTTGGCCGAGAGTAAAATCCGTGAATTCATAATCACCTCTTTTACTCTTCCCACAAACAGATCATGCATAGGGGTATTGAGATGATAAGCTTCTCAAGCTTTCTGTCAGTTGACACGTGCATATCAGATGTTTACTCGGCGCATGGTAACCTCGTGGCTTTGCAATTCGCGTTTGAAACTTTCCCCAACGTTTGAGCCCCCGCTCGATATTCAGAGTCAAAGTTTTGAAAAGTCAAAACTCCGCATTAAATCGATATTGATGAATTTGGGGGAGGAAGACGAAACGAACTACAGTATTCCAGCATACAGTTTAAAGTAAATCTCAGTTGCCTGGCCTTCAGAAACAAAGTTGTTTATTTGATTAGTCGAGTATACGTAGTCTTGCGGATTTTACCAACTTTCTCCGCGTGCACCAATGATCTTTGAATCCTTTCCAAAGTAACGGTAAACGGATTTCGGACAACATCTACTCATAATGATGCTAGTTGAAAATCTTCATTTGTCGGATTCCCGGAACTAACCATGTGCCGATCCGTAATCACACCGAAAAAAGTTTGACATACCTTGGAATCCCAGGATCCCAGGATCTCGTGTGCATCGCTGCTTCTTCGAAGTTTGTTCTCGTGGTCAGTGTTTTTTGACCGTTTGAAAATTTCAGGCTACCGTGAACTAGATCACTTTTCACGGAGGGAATGGCGTTCCATGTCCGCCTTGATAGACCGTGAGTCAAAATATCTTTATGTAGTATTTGTATATGTACCAGGGGATTCCGCCTGAATGGCTCATCCAAATAAGCTTAATCACTTCCTTGTCACGTCAAAGTTTCTATAATATATTACAGGTCTTTGTACAAAGACCACACATCATACCATTAAGAATGGGAAACATAACTTCCCATCATCACCACGACCACCTTGGGTCAAGGACAAATTCTGGACTTTCAAGCAACACAACATCCACCTCATCCTCACCAATATGCCGCTCAAGATCAACTAGAGCTCCCTCAACACCGCGAAAATTCCTTGGTCGCCGTTCGCGCTCGTTAAACGCTTCACATAAAGTCCGAGAGCAGAACAACCAAGAGCCGGAACCGAGGCCTCCGATTAGGATTGGATATCCTTATTATGAGGAGGTTACGCTATTAGCGGAGAAGGACGAGAAGAGGCATAAGAGGCACAGTTTGAGACGGTCCATGAAATCTGCGTGATTGGAGTAATTGGTGGGAAGTTGAACTTTCCGAGCTGGATACCGGGTAGCATTACTGGATTGATGAGGAAGATGTGGCGAGGAGGACCATGACGAAGAACACGATGAAGTTGTTGATGCAAACTATCCAGAGGATGGGATATTCTGGGAATAAAGAGCAACCTGGGACGAGAATAATAGAAAGAGTAGATGATTTGGAACACTGGACGATATATTGATACCCACTCATTTTGCATTTATTCGGCGTTCAATATATCGAAAGAGCGTCAGGCGCGAAACATAAACATTAAGTTATATACTCTATATAATTCTAAAAATTTGAGAATATGACACAACCATGCGACCGAATCAAGTCCAACTTCTGCAAGAACGTGATATTGCACCTCCAATTATGAAAATCTAAGATAATAACCATAGTAAGCCTTCAACTAAATCCCCCACATCAAGTCAAACTGAAAGCATGGAAATTATCTTCAAGCAAGCGCTGCCCACGGTCCAAAAATACCCCAAGGACCAACAGGGGCTTGCAGTAAAGCCAACAGTGCATCAGCAACCATAGTTCCCATCGCCGCAATAGCCCTGGGATTAATAAGAGTCGTCAAGACATCGCTACTAGTGCAGCCGGATTTCGCAGCAACACCATTGAATCTATCGATGAGAAAGAGAAACGCATCACCGGCGGTAGTGATTGCTTCAGTATTATGTTCCCCAAGCATATCTCGAACATATTCGATATTGGCACCCTGAGAGCAGAGCTTGTTGAAAACTGCGTCCGTATCTTCAATTACTGAAACCTGGTCTTTAATAGCTTTGTATAGGAATATTGGCATCTCTGGGGTGCCATGTATACCCATTTGTCCAGTAATATCTAAAACCTCTCTTGGATAATCGGAGAGGAAAGAAACTATGTCGCTGTCTAAATACGAGCTTATGTCCTGATCCTTATAGGTCGATGTATTATTGAAGAAGCATTGAGAGGATGCTCTGTAGAAATCAGAAGCTTTTGATGGCAAGACGTGTTCATGGACAAACTCTTTGAGTTTCGGGTAAGCATTCGTGAGGCCGATAATTCCAGCGGGAATCAGACCAGTGAAGAAACTTTTGTTGGTGGAGAGTAGCACAGATGTGATGTTTGGCACAAGACCACCTATAGCAGTTCCCTTAAAGCTAAGCTCTGGCGCGTAGGAAGGTTGAAGCTCTGCCGCCCATTCAGAAGCCAAAGATCCTCCGGAATAACCCCACATTTGATACTCGGCTTCAGGTGAAATGCTAGTCAAATCCCCAGACGACAGAGCTGCACGAACAGAATCGAGCGTCGCCCTGCCGGCTTGTAAACCAGATACGAAAGCAGCCTTAAGGCCCTCGTAATCAGGAAGGTTGACTATCCAACCTTGATCGAGAGCAGCGATGACGTGCAGAGTCTCAATACTACCAATACCTCCACTATCGGGATTGGACCCTAACTGTATTGCGTAAGATGGTGCGCAATTAGCCCATGCAGCATCTGTTGCAAATTGGTATGAAAGCACTCTTGATACATTTGCATTGTATGGCACAACGATCGTAGTAACTGCTGCTGAGGCATTACCCAAGCTATCCGTCGTTTTATACAGAAGTTGATATGTGGCTTTGGCTCGGAATGGCACAGGACCCACGAATGCAAGAGCACCTATTGATCTGCTGCGTAAGATTGTTCCCGGCTGAAAATCCTCGAGGCCTGTTGGCGGCACATAAAAGGGGTCATCTGTGGGAGGTAATGGATGCGTACGCTGCACAAGTTGATCATTGACGGGGAATGAAAGTGTAGTAGCAATCCAAAGGAAGAAGTATCCAGCCGCTGTGAGATACCTCATGTTGACAAGTTGCAGACAAATGAATGCGCTTCAAACGATGGGTACAGCGGTGGTAGCAAGTGGAAGAAAGGGGAAAAATGACAGTAACGGCATGATTCAAATCAGGAGCATATTGGTGTTATTTGAGAACCTGATGCCCAAGCTAGGCCGTCGCTAGCATATAACTAGATATACCAGAGTCTACTACATCAACAAGATGTCATTACTTCTTCTAGTATTTGATGTGCGCCGACCGTGCAGATGTTATCATAAGTAGATCGCACTTTGACCTGGCAGAAGGGTTTGTGAGGCATTGTCACTGTGCTGGGGAATCTAGACCTTTGGTAAATATAAATTTTCAAGGAATATGCACTTGGCGAGAGGTTAAGCATGCGGAAATTGAAAGGTACCGTGTAGATCTGCACTTAACGGATAATTCTCGATCACGTGGATTTATAGAAGGTGAAGGGCGTGAGAACTCAGCACTGCTGAATTGGAATAGCTCAAACTTACATTCCGCGGAGTCGACGGCATCGGGAATAGAGATAGAACCTTCTTCCTAGCTCATGCCAATGAGACCAAAGGGAGCTTGCATTGTATACACGATGGGCTTGAGTATTCACAAACTGAACGTGATTACATGACACCACCTTAATGCTTGAAGCCTCGTACATTCCGAAAGAGGAACGAGCGTCATTCCATTGCCCAGGTTGGATTTGGCCATCAAAACATTGCAACTGCAAGCGAGGCACTACCGACCTCCCTTCAATGTTTAATGCTGGTATGCGTTGTCTCAAGCCTCCCAAACGACCTCGCTGGAAGGGGTCCGGTAATGGGGAGACCTCGGACCGTAGGAAGGGGAGGTCCGATCCACCGTTGTGCTGTTCTGTAAGGTTAATTTAACCAAGAAAACTTTTAGGAAGCCATACTAAAGGTTTAGAGCCGAATGTGCCTTGATTTCGTCTCTACCCTTTTTTTCGGTATTTTTCAACCCTTGAAAGAATTTATGACAAAAGGAGTAATAGAGACAATTAGTAGAGTGATGAACTAGTTATCTCCAATGATTAAACTTCATGGAAGACCTTTGAATACCTAGGTGATCAGAATAGTTTCGCTTGAATCTAATGAAAACCGATTGATTTTATGAAGGTTTTTAGAATAGAAGAAGAATAACTTTAAATCATTTTATGAATACATACCCACACTAAAAATTGCTTACAAATACACTCAGGAAACACAATTACTATAAATATTATCAATCTTACCTAGTATATCTTATAATTTGAGTTTATCTGTTTCTCAATTGAGTTTATCTTTTGTAAAGATAAACTTTGTCAAATGGGGAAGGAGATAGGTCGTTAATTTATTGCACCTCTAATAAATGTCTCTACAATGTATGGTCACAGCAATTACTACCGATCACGATGTTACCGTACACGGCTCAATCATCTCAGTTCGCTGTAGATGTAGATCACCACTTTAGCTGCTCAAAGTCATTGGTTAGCATGTCTTTCCAAGGAATTCAATACTACGCAGATTCAATAATAACTCACTGGAAATGGTAGGTGAATGCTTCATTTTCCTATGCTTCTCTTGACCGACTAGTGTTCACAAAAAAGCTCGTCCCCATTCACTCACAACTTTAAAACCCACCTTTACCACTCTTCACTTATATACCCTTTCCTCTCCGTCTTAACTTTTAGATCTTGCAAAACCCTCACTCCCGCTTTCTCTCATCCTTCATTATGCTATATATATGCATTTATCTGCTTCTGTCGCTCGCGTCTGCTGCGCTAGCAAACTGGGAGGCATTATCAGGAAGCGATATTTGTCAACAAATCCAAGGCAACATCACTGGCGAAGTCTATCTTCCCCTGGATTGGACGCTTAATTATGAATCTGAAATTGAACATTGGATGACTTCAAGCACTCAAAATCCTGCATGCACGGTAAAAGTTGCCAGTGACGAGGATGTTTCTACTGTCTTGAAGATTATTGCAGCCAATCGACAGCCATTTGCAGTGAAGTCAGGGGGCCATGCAAGCAATCCTGGCTTCTCTAGCACTACTGGTGTCCACATCTCGCTAGCGAACTTGACCCAGGTCACACTATCTGAGGATAAAAGTACAGTGGTTTTAGGAACTGGAAATGTAGGTTGTTCCCGTCTTCTCGAAAGGCTCTCCTTATTCATCAAGTATTGACACATTCATAGATCTGGACTGATGTTTTCACGGCTATCGACGGAATGGGTGTTAACGTTGTGGGCGGGCGTGTCGTTGGACCCGGTGTCGGTGGCTTCACTCTTGGAGGAGGTTACTCCTGGCTAACAGATCAATACGGCCTGACCTGTGACACAGTTGTCTCCTTCAACCTTGTTCTCCCAAATGGAACTATAACCACTGTTGATTCCACGAATCCTGACCTTTTTTTTGCTCTTAAAGGTGGTTTGAATCGATTCGGGATTGTCACTAGTGTCGTTCTCAAAACAGTTCCACAGGTGCCCATGGTCTATGGTGGTTTTATCGTATATGGTGTTGATGCAATCCCCGATCTCATTACCGCCACTGATAAATTCCAAAACGAGAACACGGATCCCAAAGCCCAGGTCATACTCACCATCAACAATGGCCTAATTCAAGGTGCCATCCTTATTATGTTCTACGATGGCCCAGATCGACCTGCAGCTTTTGATCCATACAACAACGTCAGCAGTCTCCCGATCATATCTGAAGTCAAAACACAATCTTTTGCATCATTTGCCAAAGTCACCCCGTCCAATCTCCAGAAGGGGTACAGAGGGTCTTTCCATTCCATGATGACTACTGGTCTGACAGAGGGATTCATGAAAGCAGTTCATAATGAATCTGTCTTTTATGGAGCAATTGCTGTTCTTCATGGTGGGACGTTCCTTAATTACGAGATTGAGCCTTTCCTCGACTATGGGAAATACGCCACAGAGTCCGCTTTTCCACATGAAAAATCCCCAATACCCTTAAACGTCTATTTCGCCTGGACATCTCCATCGGACGATGCATATTGGAGAGGTCTTCTGCAACAGACCATCTCCCATCTGACTGATGTAGCTAAAAGTGAGGGAATCTATTCCGAGGATCTGTATACATATCCAAACTATGCTTTGAGTACTTATAATGGCAACCAAATCTACGGACCAACAAATGCAGCGAGGTTGAGAGAGATCCGAGAGAAGTATGATCCAGATGGAGTAATGCTTCTTGCTGGAGGATTTGATATCTGAGAGTATTAACAGAGCTCGAGGCCTTGGGTTAACTCTCCGTGCGTGTTTTTGTCGGTTGGTGGGAGGATATGAGGCGGGATATGAGGCGGCTCAATACACCTGGTATCATGTGGAAAGGGGAAAGAGAGAACTTTAGAGGGGTCGCCTAAAACGGTGGTTTTGAAATAAATACTGTTGGATACAGGAACACTCGTTTTCATTAGTTTGGAGGATAATGTTTGAATAACTATTGATATAGTGATGTAGAAAGTTTGAATCGGCGGGCATGACTTGACAGTGTAAATTCATTGTCAGTCTGCAGCTGTAGTGCTTGGTACCTAATGAATAGTAATGATAGATAAATTGTGTCTAATTAGCACCACGCATCTGACAACATTTACCAATCGACTTTGACTAATTACAATGTATTCGATTATTGATCAATAAATCATCGGCATAGATATCGAGCATACAATATAATGAAAGTCGAGTGAGTTCCTTGATGTTCAAGCGTATCTTTTAGCATCTCGTCCCACACGAAAATCAAGCTGCAACGCACCAACCAATCAAAACAAAGCCC
Source organism: Sclerotinia sclerotiorum 1980 UF-70 (assembly GCF_000146945.2). Lineage (NCBI taxonomy): Eukaryota > Fungi > Ascomycota > Leotiomycetes > Helotiales > Sclerotiniaceae > Sclerotinia > Sclerotinia sclerotiorum. The sequence continues at coordinate 1,408,428 of NW_001820825.1, forward strand.
ATCGTAATCCTTACCGAAGCAACCTCAAATTTCAATTCCACTCCGAATCCACCCTAACACTCAATTATATCCCACACCACCACCACTCTACCTTTCCTCTCCATCTCAGTACACGCCACAACACACGCCCCCGATGGCATCACTATTCACATCCCGCGCACTCCTGCGCAGCGCCCCTCGCACATTCTCTGCCGCAACCCCAGCCATGCGCGCCCTCTCCACCACACCAGCTCGTCCCGATGCTACCGCTTCCACCACGGATAGATTCAGCAAGATTCCCGATTTCAGCAAATACAGAAGTAAGAAGAGTGGTGGCAGTAATTTGGTTTATCAGTACTTTATGGTGGGGGCTATGGGTGCTTTGACGGCTGCGGGGGCAAAGGCTACTGTTCAAGGTTTGTCTTTTTTCCTTGTCCTTGGATGTGTGGATAGGATATCGGGTCGAGGGGTGGAGGATTATTGAATTTTAACATGGGGATGATGATTGGTGAGAGGCTTGGGGGCTATGGTTAGAAATGCAATTGAGGGAATTGATGGTTTTCTGCCCATTAGACCGAGGGACTGACAATGGACTTTGAACAGATTTCCTCGTCAACATGTCCGCATCTGCAGATGTTTTGGCCATGGCTAAGGTCGAGGTCGATTTGGCTGCTATCCCTGAGGGCAAGAACGTACGTTTACTACTACTACATCTAATCGATCCGACATATCAAAGATAAAGTCCTGACACAAACACACAAAATAGGTCATTATCAAGTGGCGTGGAAAGCCCGTCTTCATCCGACACAGAACCGCCGATGAGATCAAGGAAGCCGGGAATGTCAAAGTTGAGAGTTTGAGAGATCCACAATCCGACGCCGACCGTGTTAAGAAGCCAGAATGGTTGGTTATGGTTGGTATGTGTTGTCCTACTACACTTCATACGATCCAATCGACACCAAATACTAACTAGAAGCCAAACAGGTGTCTGCACACATCTTGGATGTGTCCCAATTGGAGAAGCTGGTGATTTCGGAGGATGGTTCTGCCCATGTCACGGTTCCCACTATGATATCTCCGGCCGTATAAGAAAGGGACCTGCTCCATTGAACTTGGAAGTCCCCGAATACGACTTCGCGGAAGAAAATTCCTTGGTTATTGGTTAAATTTGAGGATCTGGTGGAGAGCAGTTTTGTAGTTGTATAAAGTTGGAGGAGTGCGCAAGAGTGGAGGATAGACGAGACGACGTTTTTTACTTTAAACGAAAGAGAATGATAGACCTTGATCTGGAAGCTTTATGGCTTTGTAGAAGGGGTGGTGGAATAGCCTTTGTACAAAAGATCGGATAAATGATATCGCTTCGAAAAGTTTCAAATATTGGAAAGTCATGGAGTCAGTCATTTTGTCGTTGGGTTACACATGGCGTGAAAGCACCCAGGTCTCCCAGTGGCATGCCCAGGGGTATCTATTCTTTAAAATAATCAATCGAACAGGTTGGAACTCAAGTATTAAAAACAGAGAAGTTACAGGTAAATGTTTTCTTTTGATTCACATTGTCATATCCCGTAATATTACATCTCCTTCATACCGTAGGTCATTTCTTCATGTAAAAGCCATCAGTCATCAATGTCCATGTCCATCATCCTCTCTCTGTTCCGGATCCAGCTTAATCAAAGTGTCTATCCTCATAATAGAAATACAAGCCTCAACTGCCGACTTCAATTGTCGGATCTTGCTCATGCTTGGCTCCAAAACACCGGCCTTGATCTCATCCACTACCTTGCCCTTCAACAGATCCAATCCGTAGTTCTTGTAGTTCTTCTTCTTGGCAATGGTCTTTTCGTCCTCGTTGGCATCTCCTTCCTTGATGCGTTGTGATAGGGCGTGACGGGAACGGAGTTGTGCTACCAATTCGGAGGAGTCTTTTGCTGCGTTAACAGCGAGAGTTTTGGGGATAACGAGGAGAGCTTGTGCGAATTCGCCAATGGCGAGTTGTTCTCTTGAACCAACGGTACCGGCGAATTCTTCCAAATAAATGTGGAGTGCAGTCTCGCATGCACCACCTCCAGGAACGATGCTTCCGCTCTCTAAGGTGCGCTTAACAGCACATAGAGAATCGTGAACTGATCTCTCCATCTCGTCGAGTTGGTAGTCATTGGGTCCGCGGAGGATAATTGAAGCAGAAGTGTGAACTTTGGTACCCTTGACCAAGATACATTCATCATCAGATATTCTCTCCTGAACAACTTCTTCGGCATGACCCAATGAAGAAGCCTCGAATTTCTCATCACCGTTCAAATCTGACAATGAGCTGATTAAGGTAGCACCGGTTGCCTTTGCTATTCTTCTCAGATCCTCCTTCTTACATCTTCGAACGGCCATTGCACCCTTCTCAATAAAGAGTTTCAGACACATATCGTCAATACCTTTTGTCGTCATAACAACATTGGCTCCAGCCTTGAGGATCAGATCGATTCGGTCCATAACAATTCCAGCCTCTCTTTGTCGGATTTGTTCCAATTGTTGTGGGTCGTCGATTGTAATATTGACACCAAGCTTCATCCTTTCCTTTTGTAGGTTGATATCTAGAACAGCGATTTTGGCATCTGTAATTCTTGTCTTCATTGCTTGTGAAGCAACTGTGCAGTTCAAAGCATATCCCTTGACCAACATGGACTCCAAAGATCCTTTTCCATGTGCTTTTAAAATGTTGACAGCTTTAACGGGATATTTGACTTCCTGTCGGGTGTTTGTTGATTTGACTGCTTGCATAGCATCTACAACCATGTTTGCGAAGAAATCGGAATCTGATCCAATAATCTTACTCGACATGGAAGTTTTGGCAATGCTGATTAAAGATTCTCGGCCCAACTGGTCCACCTTCACACTGATGTTCTCGTGCATATACTTGACGGCTTCGCGAAGTGCCAAACGGTAACCTGTGATGATTGTGGTAGGATGTATACGATTCTTCATAAGTTCATTGGCTCGTCGAAGAAGTTCTGCTGCAATGATAACCACAGATGTTGTTCCATCTCCCACTTCTTTATCTTGTTGCTGTGCCAAATCGACTAAGATCTTGCCCGCTGGATGTTCGACATCTAATAAGCTCAGGATGGTTGCGCCATCATTTGTAACTGTAACGTCCTGCCCAGAATCAGTATTTGGTGGGGTTCTTTTGGAGTGGACAAGCATACTCCTATATCATCCACCATCATTTTGTCCAAACCACTTGGACCAAATGAACTTTTGACAACATTGGCAATAGCCTGAGTTGCAAGAACTGTGAACGGGGTTAGTTCATACCTTTTCCATAGTCATGATAGCTCATACCATTTTGATCTCGAATATCCTGTCCACTAATCTTTTGGCCGCCGAGGACTACTGATATTAGCATCTATACCAGCAGAAATTTCAAGGGCAAACATACACAAAGTTCCAGCATTTCTAGGTTGCTCGAAAAGGGACCCCATATTGTTGATATTCTAAAAACGACGGTAACTATTCTGGTAATATTTCTTCGTCGTCGCGAAAGAAAACGGACGCGAGAGCTTTCCACGCTAATATTTTTAAGCATTTGGCCTTGAAATTTAAGGCAAGAGCTCAGCCTCGTCAAATTAATTAGTGAGACGACCAGGGGGAAGCCCACTTTATTAAATGCGCAAGGCTGAACAAATCCTTGTCGCTTAAATTTTAGGGCGGGGGGAACATTGAATGGAGTCAGTCAGTCCTTGGTGGTTACACTTTCAATAAGTAGATTCCACACCTTCTCTTTGAACATTCATCTTCCACCACAACCACACAATCATGGCGGATTCCACTGCTCCAGATGTTGCGCAAGAGGGGCCATCTAAGAGCGCCTTGAAAAAGGCTGCCAAAGAAGCAAAAATGGCCGCAGATAAAGCCGCGAAAGCTGCCAAAAATACAGCGCTTCCTGTGGTGGGGGGTAAGAAAACAGATGATATTATTGGTATTACGGTCAAGAAGTCGGAAGATTTCTCACAATGGTATCAGGAGGTAGTATTGAAAGCAGAGATGATCGAGTATTATAATGAAATCTCTGGTTTCTTTATTTTACGTCCACAATCTATGTTTATCTGGAATCAGATCCGAAATTGGTTTCAAGCGCAAATTGAGACACTTGATGTAGAGGAGGCTAGTTTTCCAATGTTCTTGTCTTCAAAGTCATTGGAGAAAGAGAAGGACCATGTTGAGGGTTTTGCTCCTGAGCTTGCTTGGGTTACCAAGGCGTGAGTTTCGTCGTCATCTTGTTCCCATTCCACCCTGCTGTACTAACTACAACAAAGTGGTGATAAAGACCTCGAAGTCCCTGTCGCAGTTCGTCCTACTTCTGAAGCTGTCATGTACCCATACTATTCGAAATGGATCCGAAGTCATCGTGACCTTCCTTTGCGCTTAAATCAGTGGAACAGTGTTGTTCGTTGGGAGGCCAAGCAAACAACTCCATTCTTGAGAGCTAGAGAATTCTTATGGCAAGAAGGTCATACCGCACATCTTACAGAAGAACTCGCTGGCGAGGAAGTTCTTCAGATCCTTGAGTTTTATGCCGGTGTCTACGAACAATTATTGGCAGTTCCGGTTGTTCGTGGTCGCAAAACCGAGAAGGAGAAGTTTGCTGGAGGATACTATACTACCACAGTTGAAGGATATATTCCATCTAATGGACGTGGTATTCAAGGTGCTACTTCTCACTGCCTCGGTCAAAACTTTAGTAAGATGTTCGATATTACTGTCGAGGACCCAACTCCAAAAAATGGTGAAAAGGCTGGTCATCTTCACGTCTGGCAAAACTCCTGGGGTCTTTCAACTCGTGTTATCGGTGTCATGGTCATGATTCATGGTGATGACAAAGGACTTGTTCTCCCACCACGAATCGCAAAACTCCAAGCAATTATCATCCCAGTAGGCATCACAAATAAAACTACCCCTGAAGAAAAAGCCAAGAGATACGATGAACTTCAATCTATCAAGGATACTCTCAAGAAAGCCGGTGTCCGCGCCGATTACGATATCCGCGATGGATACACACCAGCCTGGAAATTCAACGACTGGGAATTGAAAGGAGTCCCTCTCCGTCTTGAATATGGACCAAGAGATGCCGCCCAAGAAGTCGTCTCTTACGCTCGTCGTGATACCGGTGAGAAAGGCACGATTTCTATTGCAAATCTTTCGACCGAAATCCCAGCACTCCTCGAAACCATTCAAAGCTCTCTCTATACTAAGGCCGAAGCGTCATTCAGAGCTCATCGACTTGTCATCAACGAATGGAGCGAAGTCGTTCCTGCACTTGATGCCAAGAATGTTGTCCTTATTCCATCCTGCTTGGGCGAAAAGTGCGAAGATAAGATTAAGGACTTGACGAAGGGTGGTGCTAGTGAAGAAGTCGGACCTGACGGAAAGAAGGTTCCAACGATGGGAATGAAGAGTTTGTGTATTCCATTTGAGCAACCAGAAGGCCTCGTCAAGGGTGAAACGAAATGTTTGAACCCAGAGTGTGGAGTGTTGGCGGAGAAATATTGTATGTACGGAAGAAGTTATTAGATTTTGCAAATTGATAGGGCAAGGGAGTTTGGAGAAAGAGACAAGACGCATGGGTGAATGGAAGGAATATGATGAATGATGATCAAGATGGATATGTCAACCAGAGCTCAATGATTAGATGGCGAAAAAGAGTTTGAGTTATTTTTCGTACTAGTTTTAGAGCGTTAAGTTGCTTCTCAAGACAATGCAAGAAAGAAAGAAATGAATACCACTTCAATGTCTCCAGGTCATCTTACAGTTTCGCTTTACTCAACTCGGATTTCTCGAATCGCATTTCCATTTAGCGATTGCCATCATGATATACCATGAACAAGTATTCAAGGAATAAAACAAACGATAGAGAACAATCATTAAATACGCTATTGCTAGGTATGGGCTTACTCCTGTTTATATCCGGCGAGGTTGATTCCCATTTTACATGGTCTGGTCCTAGTGAACTCTGTGATTTTTAGAGCTGACTGGGAGTTTGATGATACTTGGTGTTTTCATTTAGAAGGGTTCACCTGTATTAGACTTGCGGCTCAGCCGCATATACGTCGTGAAGTATTGGCTATCAAAAATTACTCTTTTTATCCTTGTGTTGATTCTCTTCAGACCTGCGACGGCATCGTATTAATTTTGTGTTCGTTGCAACTTCGCAACTTCTTCTCAAATCAACATCTACTAGGAGGGTTCTAATACCATTAAAGATGGCTTAGGAACTGCCAAAACCTGAATCAATGGTTGAAAATATCATCTTGGACCTTTGGGTAGACGCACAAAAGAGGTTATTCACTATTACTGCATATCAAAAGTATGGCGGTGCTTTCAACGAAGCTGTTCTTGACCCTTCAAAATGGTCAGAAATATTGGAAAGGTCATTGGAGGAAAGTGAAGGCCCTTTAAAAGAGATCTGCAGAAAGGTCGGCCGTCATATTGAAGCGATTCAATCAGCTATCAATATTGCAAACGAAGTCTTTCAAATTGTAGCGGTGGTTAGTCCCCTTTTCCCTAGTAGAATCTTAGCCTTTTTAAAACTTTGACACAGGCGGTGCCAGCCGCCTCTCCAGCTACTATAATTCTGCAAGGTTTTTCCTTATTATTCAAGGCGTTTGCAGTGACACAAAAGAATGTTAGGATTCTAGAATCTTTCTTCGCGGACACGAAAGCGCTATTCAAGGAGATTTCCATCATCAGTGAACATCTGTATGACGCGGGTGATCGCAACCTTAATATTCCCAGAAGTTGCATTACTACGGTATTCTGCTGCTCCTTAAAGTTTTGCGCGATTGCCATCGAAAAACGCGATGGGTGGTTCAGTTTGCAACAGATACTTACTTAAGCTGACATGATATAGCTAATGAGATTATTAGAGAAAGGGATTAAGCTTGCATTCAAGGAGGACACTGAGCTTAGCAAACTTCTGTCCGAGATGCAATTCGCGAAGAATCAGGTCGACCGGTGCATTGATACTGCTAATTATCGAGAGATCAAAAGGGCGGGTGCAAGCATCGAAGCGATTGACAAAAGTTTCAGTCGAGAGGAGCGCAACGAGATTCTTGAATGGTTGTCCTCATTAGATTTTGAGACTAGACATGGGGAACTGTTAGGGCGGGTAAAGGGACGACCAAATGCTAGAAAAAAGCTATTAGACTCAAAAGCTTTTCAAAACTGGACGGAAACACCTTCCTCAAAGCTCTGGTATACAGGAAAACGTAAGTCTCAACCTGAGCCTGAAATACATTCAACACTAATAGCTATAGCGGAAGCTGGTAAGAGTGTGTTAGCGTAAGATGCATGCATTTCCGTTTCGCACATAGCACTGTAGCTAAGATAATGAGCAGGTCAATCATAATACTGCATTTGCAAAATGTAGCAACGAAGGACAAGTCTGAACCTGTAGTTGCATTTCTTTACATGTCTCATAAGCGCGAGACGACAGTGCGAGATCTTCTTGGGAGTGTCGTCAGACACATTGTGGCAGAAATGCCACTTATTCTATTCATTATAGAAGACGCATGGAACGTGCAGACAAGCCGAAGTAAATACGATGGAAAGTATCCCAAAACCCCACGAGGAAATATTGACAAATTTCTTGTCCCATTTGCTTTCAAATAGACCTTTCTACATTGTTCTCGATGCTATGGACGAGTGCGTACTCAAACCGGAAGCCCCTACTCGATAGTCTCAAAAAAATCGGCGAAGATGTTAGGATACTGGTCACTGCCAGGCTCCTTGAGAAACGAGATGAACTGTCTGAAGGCTTCAGCTTACAGGTTATACAAGCCCTGAAGTCGGATATTGATGAATACATAGATTCCGAAATTGACAATGACTCAACATTACAAAAAGGCTCTAGGGAAGTCATTAAATCTAAAGTGAGAAGAAAACCAGGCGAAATGTAAGCTACTACATGTAGCGTTCCTGATAAAGCTATATCTAACAGTTCTGGGGTTCTATTAGTCAAGCTTCATATGGCTGCCCTCCGAACCTGGGAAAATCTGGGAGATTCTCGAAATCTACCAGAAACGGTGGATGAAAGCTACGCAAATGCTATTGACCGCGTCAAAACAAAGGATAAAGAAAGAAGGGATCTGCCCGTGCGACCCTGGCTTGGATGTCTCACGCATTGCGGCCATTGAAGTTTCAGGAACTCACCCATGCGATCGCTACACAAATGAATAAAGAGGTTGTCAAAAACGAAAGCCCATTTTCCAAGGAGAGAATCACCTCTGTTTGCTGTGGATTAGTCGAGATTGATATGGATGATGTGCTCCTTTTCGTTCATTACTCTGCTCAGACCTTCTTTCAAGGACGAAAAGAATTAGAGTTTAACAATTTTTGCGTAGAAATCCCTCTGGCCTGCGCAAAGTATCTTTGTATGAGAGCCTCCGAGTCGCCCGCTGTAATTTGCCATTCAGAGGAATCCATCAATGAGCCAGAAGACGAAGAGGTTGATACCGCTCCCTTTGCCGAATACGCAGCTGAATTTTTAAATCGACATTTCAAAATTGTCCGTAAGCCAGAGAGTACGACGAAGTACAAGGAGCTCGAACGCTATTTACGCAAGCTCGTTAAGGAAGCACCAAACAGAATGTACTATTCTAAATTGCTAGATCAATCACTAGCTTATCACACTCGCTCAAGTTTTTTAAGAGGGCGCAGCCGGTATTTTAGGAAAAGAGAAATGTCTACGGGCATAACTGACATTGGCGCAACTCCATTGCATCCTGCTGCCTTTTTAGGAAGCAGTGCAATTGCTCAAGAACTCGCCGTTGAGGATAGTACAACATCGACGCACTTGATTCCTTCGGCCAATCTCCTCTCATGATTGCTTTCGAGAGAGGCTTCGATGATATTGCAGACGTGTTGATAGAAGATGGAGCCACTGTCGATCTCTTCTGTATAACAGGCCATATTCTTCTACTGTACGCCATAGAACGAGAATACCGAAAAGTTGCGGATAAGATCCTCACGAACGTCAAGCAACCCGAGACTCATTGGTAACTACTCGATTTGGGAAACTTGTTATTTACTTTATTGCTCTTCCCGTTCTTTATCCTCCTATATTTTGTGCATAAGAAATCAGAGAAACCCAGAAATTTTACCCAGTCGGCGTGCAAGGGAGATCCCGAAAACTGTGAGAATTCAGAGGCAAATTCTTCACTTCATCAATACAGGCAACTTCTTGGTCTTGCTTACGAGGGGCTTTTCAATGAAGTAGAGAATTTCATCCTCACTCACCCTCCCGACTCCGAAGAACCCAGTGATGGCTCAAGCTGTACTTGGAGAGGCAGCTGTGCTTCTTCAGACATTTGTACATTAATTAGCGAGGACTCTGAGGAGGAGACCCTCCAAGCACAAGAACAAGACTTCTTCAATACCGCTTGCTTTATAGCTGTAGAATGCGGTCATACAAAGACAGTTGAAGTGCTTTTGAATAATGGTGTAGATGGTAAATCAAAAAACTTCTTTGGTCAGCCCCTCTTGCATCGTGCCGTCTTCCGAAACAAAAAAGATATTGTGAAGGTCATCCTTGATAAGACTCATCTCGTAGATATTGAGGATAAGTACCAGAGGACTGCGTTCACTACTCATGCTGGTACTGAACACGAAGGAAGTAGGTCAAAACTACTCTTGTCATAAAGGCTCGAACTTACCAAATGATATCCAGTTCTAAAGTATTTGATTTCACGAGGGACTGACATTAACCACACAAATCCTGGGGGAACACACGAACTTTGTAGGGCCGCTGCATTTGGGAACACTGATATGGTCAATTTTTTTCTAGACGTCGGGGTGAACCCATCTATAACCAACGAGTTTGGCTGGACCCCACTTCACGAAGCTTCCGCTAACGGCCACTTGGAATGTGTCAAGCTGTTACTCCGAAAAAAAGCAATGCCCTCCCCAATCTCTGATGAAGGGAAAACCCCGCTTGACCTAATTAATTCAGGCGAGCTACACTACGGATGGCTCAACCTAGATCATGATGCAGAACATTATCTCAATGGCGAAGAATACAGAAAGAGAGAAGTAGGGCCTGGTGATACTGAACACCAGAATGAAATCAGAGAGCTGTTGCTCAAACATGGAGCGAAAACGGGCGAAGAACTGTACAACGAAGATGAATCAGCATTCATGCATATTATGAGCGGTCCTTTTAAGCAAAGGTTGGACTTTGATGATACCTGGATGAGTTATTTGTCTGGCTACCTTTAAGAGTCAATAATCCATTAATAATTATAGATATATTATTACTTCTATATCACTTGTTTTGTTTAATAACTTGTTTTTGAGTGTAAAACTTAGTTTAATTCTAAAGAATATTAATTATATAAAAATTAATACTTTATTTTTTTTATAAAAAATATTTAAATCATATCATTTAATTTTTATTCAAATCATGATTTTTGATATAAAAAATTAACCTGAAAAAGAGATAATCTGAAACTAAAATACTAAACTTAATATCTCAATTCAACACTATCTACTATAACTCAATCAATCAATAGACTTTTCCATACCAAATATATATTTACATCGCGTAATATAAAAATATAAAGTTAATATTTATAAATAATCATTAACATCATTATTATTATCAAATATGTATTTAGATTCCTACTCCCTCTTCCCCTTTCACTTTCACTTTCAACTTCCACTTCCACTTCCACTTCCACTTCCACTTCCACTTCCACTTCCACTTCCACTTCCACTTCCACTATCCACTTCCACTTCCACTTCCACTTCCACTTCCACTTCCA
>NW_001820826.1:0-31237 GCF_000146945.2 Sclerotinia sclerotiorum 1980 UF-70
ATTATTCTAATAAGTTGAGTTGAGAATTGAGTTGAATGAGTTAAAAAGTTCACAAGTCACATGTACCTGAGGCTTAAGGTTGGGTTGCACCAAAGTTTTGCCAAGGTTTTTTTCAGATTTTCTATTGGAGTAAAATTGTTAGGATCGAGCTTCATTTAAACAAATTTCTCATTTTCTTTGATCTACATTAAATAAATCTTACATATAATAAGGTTTTAATATTGGCAAATCGACAATTATTTTTAAAGAAATTAAATTTTAAATAATTGATATTAAATATTTTTTATATAAAATAAATGTTTTTTTAATACTTATTTAAAATTTTAAAATTGATATTAAATAAATATCTAAAATCATGATTCAAAGATTTATATGCATTTTTTTTAACATTTTAAGATTTATTTTAAGAATTCTTCATTATATTTATAAGTATAAAATAAACTCTATAAAGAAATTTAATAAAAAACTATAATAATAGTCTTTAATAAATAATAAAAGTTTTTTAATAATTTAAAATAATATATAAATAAAAATAAATATCTTAATTATAATTATGTTTTTGATTAAAATTGCAAATAAATTATTATTAAAATATAAAGAAATATTTAGTAGATAATAAAGATATTTATAAATATTAATTTGTAAAAAATCTAATTTTATATTAATACTATTTTAATATTTAAAGAAAATGTATTTAAATCATTCTAATAAATTATTTATATTATTTGAAATATTATATCAACAAATAGAATTAAAATAAAATAATTATTAGAATATTTAAATATTACAAATAATAAAATTATAAATAAATTAAAAGATTTTAATATTTGGTAAAGCTGGGTTCTGCGGAGCTGGGCTAATCCCATTTAATCCGGAAATTGTATTTTCAAAGCTAGATATTCGAATAAGAACTCTATCAAATAGATCAATATCAGCCGATCCTAATATATAACAATCTCAAACATTTCACAATCCAATTGAAGCTCTTTCTCAATCCACTTTAATGAAAAGTCGTATTGCTCAACATCAAGGGAGCTCACCTACTCCAATATTTAAAACAATTGCAGCTTTAGCTAAGGATATAGAGCTTTTAACTTATGTAAATACACTTTTAACTGCTGAGGTTCATAGTCTCTACAAAACAAATGAAGTATTTAGTAAACGCTGAAGAGCTAGAAAAGCTTTAATACGAAAAAGAGAAGTACTTTCAGTAGAAGATAAACATAATATATTAGAACAAGAGAATGTAGAAGATCAGATACGACGCAATGAATTTACAAATGGTGATTCTTCAGCAAGGAGGCAAGCTACTATACGATGATGTAGCAAATGTGGTAATGCTTCACATAATGCACGAACTTGTCAATTAGATCCAGCATTAGTTGATCTTTGAATTGTATATAATTTAATTCTAATTTATAGTATTGTTGTAATTTTATTTCAATGGAATGTGGGCAATTGAGGTAAAAGTGTACAGGGTCCTGATATGTACAGGGTCCTGATAAACCACGTTAATTCAAATTTCAGCAAATTATATTTATAAATAAGAAAGTTATAAATGACGATTTTCGTCATTTTTCGTGAGGAAAAGTGGCCAGAATTAGGGGTGGCCGGAAAGTAGGGTACTAGACTTAATAATAATAATAGTAATATTTATTATTATTTACTCAATTGATCAATATTCTTCTAAGATACTTTTTTTGATAATTAAAATAAAATTATTCAAAAATAAAATTTATTATTTAAAAATATACATATATAAGTCTAATACCATATTTCTCGACCACCTTTAATCTCGATTATCTTTTTATATCAAAAACAACAAAAATCGATCTCTATAACTTTCTTACTTGTAAATCTTGTAAATATAGTATTTTGAAATCTTAAATAGAAAATTGTTATTTATATAATAGTAAAATCTGAAAATTTCAGATTTTCTATGATTTTATTAATTGAGATATTAATAATTCAAATTTATATTTTCAATTTGTATATAATTTATATACAAATTTGAAAATCATTGAAACTTGAAATAAATTTTTTCAAATATTTATTACAATTGATTGAATATATAGGTATTTTAACTTTTAAATTTTTATAAAAATCAAAAATTATAATATTTTAATTAATTGGATTTCTATTAATGATTTTATATAGTTAAATTAAATTAATAAATTTTGATTTAAAAACTTTAAAAAAATTTATAGTTTATTTTTAATTATTTTTATTGAAAAGTTATTTAAGATTATAATAATTTTTTAAATTTCTGTATAAATATTATATAAATTAAAAGTTTAAAAATTAAATTTTTTAGATTTGAACAAAATCAAATCCAAAAAATCCAAAATCTTTAGAATTTATTAACAATTATATAATTAATTCATAATTCAAATTTTATTAAATTATATTAATCAATTATAAAATTATTAATAAATCTAATATTCTACTTCTCGATCGCTTTTCTCAATTATCTTTTTATATCGAAAATAATAAAAATTAATCTTTATAAATTTTTTATTTATAAATATAATTCAATGAAATTCGAAACATAGATTTTTGATTTATATAATAATAAATCTAAAAATTTCAGACTTTTTACGATTTTATTAATCGAGATATTTAACTTTTAAACATTTTCAATTTTGTATATAAATCTTGTATAAGTTGAAAATCAAAATTTGAATTATTAATATCTCGATCAATAAAATTTTGAAAAATCTGAAATTTTTAAAAATCATTGATAATTATATAACCAATTTATAATTAAAATTTGGATCAATTTAATCTATTAATTATTGAAATAGTAATAAGTGAAAATCATGATTTTCGATATAAAAGAGTGACCGAGATTAAAAGTGGCCGAGAAGTGGGATACTAGACTTAGCTGAAAATGATGATTTTAAACATAAAATAATGATCGACATTAAAAACAGTCGAGAGATAGAATATCGGACTTATATTCAATTTCAATTTTTTTTTTAAATAATTTTGTTTTATATTCAAATTTTAATAAATATTTTATTATTGTTATTTTGTTTTATAATTATTATATAATAATATTTAAAAAGAAATTGATTTATTAATCTAAAAACATTTAATATAAATAAATATTATTTATGTATTCTGATATAGTTAATGATTTTATTCTTTTTGTTAATTTTATTTCTTGATTTATAATCAATCAAGATAAATTACATTCATATATACTAAATGTATATATAAACAAAACCTATTTTTTTATAAAAAAGAATTCATAATTCTTTTATATCTTTCTTTCACTTTTCATCTCTCTATCTCTCTCTTTCCTCTCGCTTTATTATAGATCCTTATTATAACTATATACCATGGTTGTCTAGTAGCTCCATCAATTCCTTCCAATTCACAGAGTTGATGGGGCGCAAGCAATAGAAACATGAGAAAGAGCCTCTGAGTAGCATTCACTTGCCTGGACTGGTGGCCTGACCTGAAGTGTTAAGTTTTCTAAACGCTGTGATTCTCGCCGGCTATTCAATGCATCTACTGTTCGAATAGCTATATGCACAATTAGATGTAAAGGTTGAGTGAATATAGTTCATGGACTTCAAAGTCCCTACCCATCCAAGTTCTTCCGCTCTTCGTTCGTTCTTCACCCCATTCTCTTTGTATTCAACTACAAGCCGCAAAGCCTAAGAAGCAGCAAAAGCTTAAAATACAACATTCATCACCACCTAGGAAAGTTACTCGTATCCAGAAACGTAGATGAGTCTTAAAGTACTAAATCGACTGTCTTATCATTCAATTTTAGGCTAATGATGGGATACTACATAACTACATATATACCCTAGCTTCCATCACAAATACGCTGAATCTCGATACTGCGAAATGAAAGATAATGACAGCTCCAAGTAGTTAGACAGACAAAAACGGTACCATAAGCGCTCGATCTTTTGATGCTGGAAGCTCATAGCATTTCCCAATCCTTCTGCACACAATCTCACCTATAACCTCCTCCAATACCATAGTGTTCACTTCAATTTAGTTGCCCCATCCTTCCCATCTCCCCTCGTCACCCTCCTTCTGATCGGGGAACTCAGATGGGGGATTCACTTTCTCAATGTCTCCCTCTGGATGGCCCCCCTCGTCAGGCGGTGCATCTTCGACATGATGCTCAAATGCTCTTTCTTTTCCGCTCTTTGCAAGAATATCCTCAGCAATACAGAATGCCAAGCCCACAATAGTTTCATTGGCACCATCTTCCGTCAAAGCCTCCTCCTTCGTCGGTCCTGGGTTAGTTGCCTTAGGCTTGATCATGGCCACCGATTTGGGTTGTTGAGGCATAGCAATAAGTTCCCATCCATCAGGCAAATATTCTTTAGTCTCATCGAGAGAAAGTAACAGTGCTCTCACCATTTGATCCGTGAGGTTGATGCCCGGAACAAGGTCGCGTAGCATATCCCATGCTGAATCAGGATCAACAACAAGCGTCCACGCGACGGGAAACAGTATGGCTAGGAATGGACCCGCCACAGGGATCATGGATATGAGATTAGTGAGTACGTCTCTGAAGAAATCATTAAGCCAGCTGGAACGCTGAGCGGGTTTCCACTGGAGATCTAATCCAAAGTTGGCTTTGGCGACTGTGAGCCACTCAACATCATATTCATGCCTGTAAGTTGTAACATTACGTATGTTCTGTGTTGCAACACTATTGTTGGGAACAATTTTGATGAGCCTAGCTGCGTATGGATTTTGTTTACGGAGTTGACGGGGAAGGGCAAGCAGTTTTAGCAGTTCATGGACGTTGAGTCCGATGGTATGGCCATGGTGAACGCCTAGACCTGTAGTGATATTCATAGCATGAGTAACCATGCTATTACCGCCACGCCAAACGGCAACAGTGCGGTTTTGAGCGAAATTTATTTGGACAAAGCAACATAGGTTCTGGTTGCTCTCAGAGGCGTAGTAGGATAGGGGAAGATAGATAGCTCGAATGTGGGCAACCATCTATCGGGAGATGGTCTTGTTAGTTATTGCCTTCTTTTACTTTCTGAGACATTGAGGTGTGTTGAATAACTTACATCTATCCAGATCCATTCACCTGGGTGAGGCATTGGCATATGCATGAACCAAGACTGAAAGGTCAGTGAATGGAGAAAAGGTAGGTTTCAGAGGAAAGGATATACCTGATCTGAAGCTCCATACCACCAATCATCAAAGGTCCTAGGATGTGTACAAAGCTCATGTTGCACTCTGGTACGGATACTACTTTCTGATGCACCATAAGAAAAGGGCAAGTAATTAAAGCCGCCATGATACGATCGTAGCAATACTCTCGTGATAGTGTAAGCTGTTCTTGGATGATCATGTCCTCTGCTATTATAGCCTGAATTTGCATCCCATGAAGAATGCGCTGGCCTATTCCAGATATATTCAACCATCATATGGTTTTTGAAATGATTGGGGTTGTTAGCATCGTAGGAATAATGAGTGGGCCGCCGAGCACGTAGACCATTTCGCACAAAGAAGCATTCTCCTTCGGGGTATGCGAGGGCCATGGTGAAGGGTCTCGAAATAACGCTTCTAAGTATTGAATGATCATAAATTGTAAGTTATGACTATAGTAGTGGCTATTGGCGACTATTTTTGCGAGATGTGAATTTTGATGTATGGGTAAATTGTTGACCTTTACATTATCTTGTTCTGTGAGAAAATCGACGGCTATAAGTATTCTCTGAGAGCCTATTACCTCCACTTGTGAAAGCCAATTCATTATCAAATGGATTGCCATAATTGGTACTTTTCCTATGATTCGATTAAATATAATGCAAATTACGTCGGCAGCATACATGTGTAACACCAAATGCTCTAATTCTGGGCCTAGAAAGCATCAGCATCAACGGACTAGAATGGTATTGAAGGTACAATGATGAGAGAGGTGCCTGTACGAGGCCCGAAGTGGAAAAAGCAGAGAAGAAACGGCCACTCAAAGTGATGTAATATCATAAAGTTGGAGAAGAATGGCGCACCTCAGCCCTTTAAAGAACTTTGCTGCTTGATTAGCTGGCACACCACCACTCTTTAGGACCAATCAAATTTTCCATGCATTTCTTCAGCTGGGTCTCTGAGCAGAAAAATGAGGTGGATGTAAACAGGAAATGAATGCAAATGTGATTTGATTGGAAATATGGCTTGGTGGGGCAAAAGCCGCTTCCCTCATGGTTACACCAGAAATACTACTACCACCTATTATTGTAGCATCACCCCGCATATACTGTATGGTTCAAGAGAGATGCTTCTACTAAGTCTAATACCCTACTTTTGGACCACCCCTCTTTTGGACCACTCTTTTACACCAAAAATTATCATTTTCAACTATTAATAATTCAATAATTAATAAATGAAATTGATTGAAAATTTGATTATAATATTTTCATATAAATATAAATAGATTCTGAAAATTTCAGACTTTTTGTGATTTTATTGATTGAGATTTTGAAGATTGAAATTTCGATTTTTGATTTGTATAAGATTTATATATAAATTCGAATAACATTAAAATTTGAAATAATTTTTCAACGAAAATTATTAAAAATAAATTATAAATTTTTTTAAAATCTTTAAATCAAATATAATATAATAGATTAAAACTTTTATTTTTATTTCTAGATTTTATAAAGATTAAAAATTACAATATTTTAAATAAAAGAATTTTTATAAATTATTTTTCGAAATAAATTAATTTATTTGATTGATTTTGATTCAAAAAGTTTAAAAAATTTAAAAAATTTATAGTTTATTTTCAATCACTTTTGTTGAAAAGTTATTATAGATTTTAATAATTTTTTAAATTTGTATATAAATCCTACACAATGCCACGATTCACCATTAGGATTAGTGTCCTGGGATAGAAAGGAATCACGTGATAAGGAGCCCTGAGGAGCCAGAAAGCTCCTGGGGGCTCCTTTTATTGCTCATTATATAATCAAGAATAGTTTTATAGTTTAGGAGCTTCGTGCTCAACTTAGTTATCAATTAGTTTACCTACATTCTACTTGATCTAGTAACGACTTCACTTCCCAACGTCAAATTCCATGGATATAGTGGTAAACGATTCTGTACCGGCAGGCAGCGGGCTGCCTGAGGTTTCGGTCTGATTGGTAGTTGTGGGTTAAGGCTTTATCACTAGTCTTCACTTGGAAGTGAAGTCGTTACTAGATCAAGTAGAATGTAGGTAAACTAATTGATAACTAAGTTGAGCACGAAGCTTCTAAACTATGAAACTACTCTGACTATATACTGAACAATAAAGGGGGCCCCTAGGAGCTTTCTGGCTCCTCAAGACTCCTTATCACGCGATTTCTGATGGTGCGTGCGCATACGATCTTCAGGTGACCAAGATCACATACTAATTCGATGAAATCTGATCGTGTTTGCACACGGCCTAAGCTCTCCTAATTAATCAGTTTGCTACCATCGTAACACCATCAATCCTAATGGTGAATCGTGACAATAGTCTTAATCCACAACTACCAAAAGAAAATGAACAAAATGACCATTTC
The DNA here is from genome assembly GCF_000146945.2 of Sclerotinia sclerotiorum 1980 UF-70. Lineage (NCBI taxonomy): Eukaryota > Fungi > Ascomycota > Leotiomycetes > Helotiales > Sclerotiniaceae > Sclerotinia > Sclerotinia sclerotiorum. The sequence goes on from NW_001820826.1 coordinate 7,539, forward strand.
AATTCTTTTAAAAACCTTTTACTTTTTAAAAATTTAATTGAAGTTAAAAAGAAGTTTAAAATAATAATATAATATTAAAAATATTATTTAAATTTATAATAAAATTCTAATAAAAATATTAAATAAATTCTCAGTATATAATAAATTAATAATTTTTTTTAAAATATTAAAAATTGTTAAAATGAATGGTTCCTGCGTAGCACGTGCACAGGGCACTAGTCCTATTAGGACTAGATTGAGAAGCTCTCTGTAGGAGAGCTTCGCACTTCTGTAGAACTGTAACGATACTGTACTGAAGGCAGCGGCTGCCTGAGGTTTCGTTGGGTTGGTAGTTATGGGTTAAGGCTTTATCACTGGTATTCACTTGGAAGTGAAGTCGTTGCTAGATCAAGTAGAATGTAGGTAAACTAATTGATAACTAAGTTGAGCATGAAGCTCTTAAACTATGAAACTATTCTAACTATATACTCATCGTTTCCCTGGATGCTAGCTCTGCTAGCCAGCTAGCAGAGCTATCACATCACGTGATCTCTTATTGGCCTCAGGACACTAATCCTGGGACAATTCGTCTCCTGGGATAATATAGCTCCTAGGATAATTGTCCTGGGACAAATATTATCCTAGGACGTTTATCCTAGAACGAATAATGTCCTAGGACACTTGTCCTAAGCCATCACGGTTGCCTAATTGATTTGTCCTAGGATTCCTCATCGATAAGGGAACCACGGTAAACAACAGCCTAAACCTCCGTACTTGTTTTTATTGTGTTATAATTGTCGCGATTCGTGACAAGAACTTAGAAGAAGAGTGATTAATACACTAGACCAATATTACCTCAGTTCTGCCCTATCAGCTTCCCACTATTCCCTGTGTAAGGTCATTCCTTTTAACATAAATAATTATATAAATAATTTAAAAGATTACATATATTTAATTTGTAATAATTTTAATATAATAACTTTTTAATATTTAAAATTACAAAATAATGAATTTTTCTTATAAGAATAACTCTTTTTTGGTTTTTTAAATTTTTCAGTTTTAAATATATATAAATATTAAAAAAGTATATCTTATTTCATTTTTTATTAAATATAAATTAATTGTTTTAATTTATTCAAATGATAATGATTTAAAAAGTTGAAAAATCATTAATTTTAAATACAATTTCACTTAGTATATATATAATAAATAGATTATATAACTCTTTTATTTATATAAATAATATATATTTGTTACGAGGTTTGCCGTCTAGATCACGTGGAAGTGCTCTAGGCTCTCGAAGTAGGTTTATAACTAGGCGTCAAGCAGGGACTTGAAGTAATGACAATAATGATATGCAATTCGTAACTAATAGTAGAGTATACTAAATGATTGATCTTGAGCACGAAGCTCTATACAAAAGAAATCCATCTTGATTATATAGTCCTTCGTGCCTATGGTTAACTAGGAATCGTCGTTCCTGGGAACGAGCGTTCCTGGTTGTTCCTAGGAACGTTCGTTCCTCACCGTTCCATCACATGTTTTATGGTCATGTGACATACTAATCGTTTTGGACGTAACAATATTCTAATATATAAAAAACACTATCAAGTCTACAAAACATGGAATGTCACAGTCAGACAAATAGGTGATAAAAGTAATAGTATCTGTGACCAAAAGGGTGTTTATAGACCAGCAATTGTATTTAACTTAGAATCTACAGGTGAAGAGCACCTGTAGATGGGGATAGCTACTCTATATATACACAAATGAATAGCCTAGCCGCAATGGCTAGGCAAAAAGAAGTCATATTTATTCCTCCAATGATCTTACTTTACCAATAACCATTGATACCTAGTACTTGTTCCGGATCTGATCCTCAGGTCACCTAAATCGTATACTAATCTCGAGTAATCGTATCATGTGTGGACATGGTTAATGTACCTGAGGTTTCTTATATAATAAGGGTGGGAGGAAAGCAGGGATTTCCGTCACAGTATCAAATTTAGGATTCTGGTGGTCTCCGCATGGAACTTACATAATTGTAGATATACAACAAGAAATAACTGAGGAGGATGAGTGGTCAAGTGATGAATCAAGACGGGATATGACATTGTTGTCTGCTTTGTATTGGAAATGAACACATGGATCTAGAGGATCTTGTAAAAATTCTCGCCCAAACATTATTTGCTCCGATTTTACGTTGCATATTTACAGAATACTACAAATTTTGTTTCTCGGATCTTGAATTGAGGTTTGACTAGATAGGTGTGTTAAAGCTTCATTCAGGCCTCAATCATCTCAGAAACCAAATCCATATGCATCCAATCTCAATCCAAACCATGCTCACTCTCAACTTCAAAAATTCAGTAGCTGTGTTCCAATATTATTGATCGGAAGTCTTTGGTTGCATATTTGCATCATTATCTAATATCTCTCCAGCTGAACTGGTGGTCTTGAATCTAAATGGACTAGCTATTCTTCGTTTCCTTGCTCCAATCATCATCTATTTACCAGTCATACATTTGACAAACACAGTTGATTCTCATTCATCTCATCCCTTTCGCACTTTACACTCGTCGATATACTCCCACGCTTTACCTTCATCCCCGCCTCAAGTACTGATTCGAAAGTTTTGTTGAATCTCTGATGCGTATTGGTTTTCGCACAGCAGCCTAGGCCACTAAGAAGCTGAAGGTCCCAAGCTAGCAACTATACTCCTTCCTAGCGACTTTACTGGATGGCGGATACACAACAGATCCGAAAAAGGATCCTATGCATTCACTCTATATGTTTCCTGAAAAAACTTATTTCAATGAACACTTCAAATAATAATCCAACAAGATTCTGGTCGACTTTTTTGTTTATCACCAAGAGTAAAGCAGTTAAGTTAACATTGGTGGCGCAGCTAGGGAAATTAACATGGTTTAAATATTTAATCTATATCAAGTACGCATCAGACATACGACAAAACTTATGAAAGGCCTAGTGGGTAGATGCCTGAAGTAGCTGGGATGAAGGGGAGGAATCTCATACGACTTCTAAAATCTTCACATTCAGATCAACTGAATCAACCCATAAAGCACCGGATCAAGTAGTAAGTGATAAGTATGTATAATTTCCAACATTCAATCTTAAAGCTAAGTATCGCCCCAAAAGCGTCCAGTCTAATTTGCTCCGCCGCGCCACGCCAAATGAGAGGAAAAGCAAGAATGACATCATCCCAACCTCTATTTTGTGCATGTAAAACAATTCGACACAACCATTCACTTCTAAATCATCGTCTCACAGAGCACCATCTATTCATCCGAGAACTCCACTGCTACACTGGTATCCAAATCGCTAATCGTACCCTCTCTTTCGCCACCTGTGTCCCCGTCGGCACTTTTCCCGTCCAGTTCCCTACACAACCTCCCGAGTAATCCCTCCACCCTTCTCATACACTCCTCCAATTTCCCCAGCCGCACTCGGATATGTTCTCCCTCCTCATCACTACTCCCCTCGTTCAACAAATCCCTCAAATGTTTTGGGATACTCATGCCTGCAAAGGGTGCTACGGAATCTCTTCTGATCCTCTTGGAACTATTAGCCGTATCTCTCCTCTTCATGTTTTCTCTCGGATTAACATTTTTCTGTCCAGGTTGCGACTTCGATTTCGTCGATGCATCAAATTCCCGCGCAAATTCATTTTCGAAAAAATTCCGTTCATGCGGAACGTCATTAGCCGCCTCGATCTCAATTTCATTTGCGATATCACTAGGAGGCTCCACTTCAAACACTGCTTGTAAATCGCCATGAACGCTGAAGCCTCTTGAGAAATCCCAAATTCGGGGACGGGGTGGGATACGGGGCAATTGCTCTGCTTCTTTTTGACGACGGGGGCCGGCCCATAGCTGACGTCGCTCTAAATAGCCAATGAGGAGTAAGAGCGGAGCATTGAGGAAACGCACGGCTGCTACGTTGATCTTATGGAACCAGCGAGGGGTTAGGACGAATTTGAGGGGCATGAGGACGAAGAGTGCGAGGATGTTGAAAGGAGGGAAGTAGGCAAACAAGGAGTCTGATTTCACTCCTTCGAGGGTGAGGACGGCGCGACGGAACTGGATCTCTGCGGTGGCGTTGGAGACGATGGTGGAGAACGTTGTCGAGAGCATGGATACGAGGATAGTGAGGAAGAGGGTGTTGCCAAGAAATGCGAAGGTAACCATGAGGATGGGACCGAGAAGCCAATGGAACTGAGCAGACGTTGTAATGCCTGTGCCGTCAAGTCCAAACCATATCCAGAGCATCCATTTTGAGACAGTAATTGGTTCGTGAATACCATTGCCAAGCCATATCATGGAAAGCAAAAATCCGGCAAAGCACCATACAGCTAAAATGGTCAGGACAGTGAAATCGCGCATCATGGCTCGGAGAGAAATAAAGAGCATGTTTTCGGACATGAGGTTGAATGCTAGACGTGGAACGAGGACGGGGGCTCCCAAGGCGAGGACATCTAGAGCTTGTTGACCAGTGCCAATGTTATCAGTGCGCCAGCCCCTCAAGCGTAGTACGAGATAAAACCCGAAGATTGCGGCGAATGTGACATCGAGGAATGACCAGAGATTCTGGGTGTACACGTGCCATCCGTGTTCCAGGATAGAGCAACTGCATCTAACGTTAGCAAGGGTTGTCAGATTCGACTAGAATGTACCAAGGAACTTACAATTGATCCAAAGACCAACCTGATGTGTAGATAATGAAGAATAATTCCATCCCACCAAATGTTGCGGGATCGCGGTCTGCCATTACATACAAATAGAAAACCAACAGTAGCAAAAAGTGACACACTTCCAAGTAATTCCTCGTGCGAGGAACTATCAGTCTATATTGGTTAAACAGTGGCGCCTCCCTCGGATTATACAACGAGATGGGCTTGTTTTTGTAGTGATCAGGCAGGATATCCATGAACGCCGTTGGCGTATATATGACTCTTCCTTCATATATTGCGCTTATTACTTTTTGACATGCCGACGAACTGAGGAAAGCTTTGCTTTGAGATATAATGGCAATTTCTAGGGCTGGTAGTCTTCGATTGGCGCCTGTGCGGGAGTGGACGGCCCAACCAAAGTTACTGCTCTCTCGAATGACATTATTCGGAGCACCTTGAAAGGGATCAAAACCTCCTACGAGGATACGAGAAAGGAGAAGTAAACCTTCTGAGCCGGTATGGTCCTCGTGGAAACGGCGAAGAACTCGATTGGCAACTATTTCGCACAGATGGGCACGTGTGGTGCAAATGCTTTGTTGATGCGGGAGGGCCAGTTGTTCACGTTGAAACTGTGTCTTATTGACGAGAAGACAGTAGACTGGGGTGTATTAGCATTCAAAACTACGTGTCAATCTAGAAGCAAAAGTAAAGACTATGGAGGGATGCCAAGGATAGGATCGAACAGCCCCCCGAGGACTACTCGGAGCATCATCCAAATTTCATCATCTCTTTACAAGGCTCCTCCGAATACTCCGCCGGTTGTTATACTAGTCTCCTTGAGAAAGGTACGCAATCAACTTCTTCCTAGCATAGGATGATTTCAAAGATGGAGATAGCAACATACCGACGGACAAATCGTCCAAATCATACAGCCTATCCACCAATGGTCTAACCACCGAAACATTGAGTCTCGGATCCCTGAGCTGTTCTAAACTGTATGGGTCATCTATCTCCTTCATCAGCCAAAATGGTACTTCAAAGTTTCAATCTCTTTCCCTCAATTAAGCTCACCAATGGCCGAAATAATATCTCTCCTTATCCTAATCACCTATCAGCATCACCTCCAGCCAAAAAGCAAACTGGAGTGGGAAGCGAACCGATGAATTGTCTTGTAAACCGGTAGATCCCCAAATTCATCCTGGGGATAACATATATCGCCAATGGCATGAGGGTGAAAACATGCATGGCCATCATGTCTTCCTACAAGGGTACTCCTAATTTTGTTTCCATTTTCTCTCGTTTCTTCGTCGTTACCCTCTAAATCTACCTCCGGCTCAGGTGTCAACAACTGTGTGGTCTCCGTACTGGCGTATATCTCATCTTCATTTCCACGGGAATTTCTAGGATAATTTCTAGGTTTCGAAGTTCTAGGAGAAACGGAGGAAGAAGACTGACCCATCATGCCCTAACGGACATGCCCAGACGTCTAGGTCGATGAATATGGTAATGAATAATGGTAGCTAGTAGTATTTATTGATAATAAAAATACTTGGAATACTTCACAGGGCAGGATCCAGCGCCTGTTTAAGAATTTTATACCATGACGCAAGCGTGAGATGATGTGAGTGGGTTCTGAATCTTCTGATACACCCATTTTTGGATGCTAAGAGGGGTTGTGTGCGTTGTACGATAAGGATTGAAAACAAACTTTAAAGCGGCGAGGGTTGAGGGCACGAATAATATAAATGTAAGACTTAATTACCTAGGTAGGTTACTAATTGAGAGGTGGATATGAATGAATAAATAACTAATCTTATTACATAAAAGAAGCTATTCATAAATCGCCATCAACATCAACATCAACATCAATATGGTTATTATTTCGAGATAGCTAGTGAAACGGAACGAATGGGAAAATTTCTCTTCATTCCATTGTTTCATTCCCTGGTCCTATCATTTCGCTGTCCCCTATTTCATTCCGTCTCCTGGAAACTAACACAAAAATGTGACCATCTCTCAAACACGCTACAAACTTTTTGTAGCGTTCTTTCATCTGGCCTGTTTGCGATGAAAGAAGTGATATTTGCTGCCGGGAGCGGTGCCTAACATCAAAACATGTGTTGAGATTCCACGGTCTGGGCAGTTTTCCCCAGTAGTTGATGAGAACAGAGCTGTGCTTACACGAGGAAAGTGGGAGTTTTGGGACGAACAGAAGACGGATTTGGTGCATATGTTGCGTACCAGAAAGGAATTACGAGAAAAGCGGTAGAGGTGTTGGTTGAAGAGATTACCTAGTAGTTATGTTTATTTGTTTGTGTCTTTTGAGGAAGATGGGAGGGCTGACTAAGGAGGAAAGAAAGAGCTAATTTTAGAGTATAGAACACATCGGTATGAGCGGCGATGGATGCATGTCACATGTATACTCCCATTCACTTCTTCCTGCATTTGCTAATCATATTTGCCTGCCAACAAACAGTAAGTGAAAACGGCGGTACCTTTCCTTTGTTGCATAGCACTCATAGCAACCTATTTAACTCATCTTTTGAATCTTCACCTCCGTCTTCTCCCTCAAGATTTATCTCACCATATCTTTAGGGGTTTCCTCAACTGAGTCTTTTAAGTCCATAGCAACAATCCCATCTCGATCTAGACGTGATCTTGATCATGGCATCCGGCTGGGCTCCTGACACGAATCCTATCGAGCTCGCTGATGGTACTCTGATTTGCGAAAGGCATCGTCAAATCATCTGTCATGTATGTTGCTGTGATTATAGCTTCGCACAAGAGCTTCGCGATGAGGAGGAACAGGCTCTTGAAGATGCCGGGAATGAAGGTCTACAAACCTTCTCTCAAGCTCACTCTGGCGATGAACTTGGACATTCGACGGATTTTTTCTATTCTGTTGCTACTACACCTCGTCACCCTACTGCAATGAACAGTTCCGGTTCTCGAGATAGACCCGAAATGCCCTTCGCGTCGGGATCCATCCCCTCCATGACCAAATTTGTCCCACCTAGGTCTACCGACAGCCCCAAAATGCTTTTCGAAAGAGCCCATCGTTTCATTCGACGTACAAATCCTCACGAAATACTCATCTACACGGATGGCGCCTGTTTATCTAATGGCCTCTCCAATCTACGTGGCGGTTGCGGTTTCATTGCTTCCCCAACGCACAAAGTCAAGTTCAGACTCGAAAACACCGGCCCAACTGATGAACCCCACCCTCAAACTAGTAACCGCGCCGAGTTGCGCGCCGTGATTGCCGCACTCCAATATCATTACTGGCAAGGTGATTGCTTGGGGTCTTGGACTCGTCTCGTCATCGCTACGGACTCCGAATACGTTGTTTTGGGAGCAACAGAACGGATCCGCGGCTGGATCACGCGGGGCTGGCGAACAAGCGCCGGAAAACCGGTCAAAAATCAAGATTTATGGAAGAAGCTGATACACCAGATCCAGAAGTTGGATGAGCCATCGAGATGCATATACCCTCCTCATGGCACATCAGTTTCATTTTGGAGGATTCCAAGGGAGTGGAATCAAGATGCAGATGTGGAGGCAAAGAAGGGAGCTGAGCTGGAGGACGTGCAAAGATACACGAAAATTCTCGGGTTGATGGTTTGACTTTGTAGGACTAGCGGACTTGTGGATTTAAGGTTAGGTTCCAGTGTGATTGCAGTTAAATTTAACATTTAAGGACTGAGGATTATACACCAAAGGGGGATGGAGGGTGTTTCTCACATTTCTATGTAATCCTACTTGTTCTGCCTTATGGTTTTCCTACTATTCATTTTTAAATAATCTAGGGAAAAAAAGGCACCCTCCGGTGAATGGCAGGAACATATCAGAGAATGACCTGGTGTGTACTATTTTTTGGAGCCTTGAGAAATACCCTGCAACCCGAAGATAATGATATACACGTGCATCAATCAAAAACATTTCAGATTTCTATCATTGTGATTTTGTAAAGTACCTCCCCTAACCCCAACAACAATATTTCTCCCAAAACGAAACGCAACCAGTTACATCCCACCAGAACAACACTTCAAGTATTCATCACTACACGAACCCCTTCAACGGCCAAAGCCCCACCGACCCAAGAGACGAGTTAATCAACAACTTCTCCAACTCTTCCCACAAACCCCTCTAACCCAGCAATTCCCTTCTCCCCTCTCTCACTTCCCGCATACAGCCCATGACCGCCACCGGGCATGACCAAAACCTGACTACCCAACTCTATCCATTCCCTAGACGTCAACAATTCAAAACTAACATCTGTAATACCATCCGTCCCAAAAATGAATGGTTCATCTTTCATTTTTCCACCTGGATCAAATATGTCTCCGCCATCCAGTAGGCCCAAACCAAAAACATCATCGACGTCTTCTGTCCCCGTATCCGTGTGTATGTCTTTAGTAGGAAGGTTCGGCTTTAGTTTGAGGACGCGGGCGGAGGCGCGCACGCTAGCTATGTAGATTACCACTACTGTGCCCGGTGTGACAGAGTTAATGTCGCCATCATCGAACGACGCAGTAAAACCACTAGCTGCTTGGAGAGAATGACGAGTTTGAAGCACGTGTTTACTTGGTACCGCCATGACCATTCCTTTTCGAATTCTAGGAGCAGATTGTGAAGAACGTTTCAAGGGACTATCTGAGTGTTCTTCTAGTGTTTCCGAAAAATTGAACACAATGCCTATCGTGCCTACTTGACCAGCTTCGATCGTGTGGACCGGGAGACGGAGATTACGGATACTGACTATATGCGCATTTTGCCATTCGCCTTTGGTGGCTGAAGCAATGGGTGTATTCCGCGAGGCCATCCTGGAAAGTTCGGCTGCTGAAGGATGAGTGAGTGAGGTACCTAGACTGGTGGGCGAAGAACTAGGATCAGATTGAGGGGAACCATCCTCGTAAGAATCTGCTGGGAAAGGACCGACGACAACACTATCCCCAATTGACAGTCTACCGAAACGAAGATGACCGGCAACTACACTTCCCGCATCGATGCCATTGTTGTTAGAGGCTAAAGAATCATAAAACGCTGGTACTCCAAAAACATCTTCAATGTGGAATAGGCACGAAGGTTGCTCTGGATTGAGTGCCATGCCGATATAGTCATGAGGAGTGGGCGGGGTAGGTATCGGCAAAGCTTGTAGAAGAGCGTGAAGCTGGCGAATACCGCTTCCCTTCGCTGCACTTGTAAGAACGATAGGAACTATGGACCTAAGATCTGACATTGCCATTGTATTGATGACTTTTCGAACGGCATCAGTATCCTTGGGAAGTATACTAGTCAGATCTGCATCAACAATATTCTTAGTTTGATCTGGCGGAAGTATCGAAGGAGTTCTCCCAGTTGTTTTGATAGCAGATAGAAGCTTCGACAGTGTCAGGGCCAGACTAGGTTTTGAAGCAAGATCAAGCTTGGTGATCACGACAGCCAAAGGTTTGTCTAACTTCAAACAAAGCTCTAGATGTGCCTTTGCTAGATCAGTTCCTGCCCCAGCCGTGCCGAGTATTTCTGTTGCTGAAGAAGTACTTCCGGCTCCGCTCGAAGCGGCGTCATCTGCTGCGACACATAAAACAGTCCAATGCGGCGCCCAGCCAACCAAGCCTCGCACTGTTGTCCTGCGATACCTCGGATGACCAGCAGAGTCGGAAACAAAGAGAAGCCGGCCGTCTTCTGCTGTGGCATGGATATCCGTCCAGGAAGTAACATTGCCAGAAGCATAGTTTATGACCTGTGAGTCTTTATAACCAATCAATTCCTGTGCCACAGAACTTGTAATTCCTGTGGCAATTTCATGACGATGCTTGAGTAGACTGAGTCTGCTTTTACCTCTACCGTTATCAAGCGTTGTGGTAGACAAGGTTCCCAGAAGACTTGATTTGCCAGATGTGGTGGGGCCGGTGAGAGTAATGCGCAACTGTTCAGTTGTATCCTCTTGTTTGGGAAGAGAGGTCTCGGTAAACTCGCTCATCATAGGCTGGGGGGTATCATGGCGACTGACCGGGACTTCATCGTAACCTCTTGATTTTGCTCTTTTGGAACTGAGATCTGGAGTTATCAAAGCTTCAGCGACCCACAATTTCTCTCGATGCCGGAGATTTTTTGATGTCGTCTGGTCTTCAGGAACGACTAGCCATGGCTTTTGTTTCTTGATTCGCTGCGGAATTTGAGATCTTGTGGCCTCATCTGTCTCTTGCCATTCACATTCCCCAACAACTACCTTCCGAACAATCTCAACATTGCAGCCAAGACTAGCCGCCATAGCTCTGAGATTTATCAGACTCTCGTCCAGCTCATCGCTCGTTAGACCAACAAATGTGCCATCATCAGAGACCCCAATTTCATATAGTGCTCCACGACTTTCCTCGAGCCCGGCTAGCAGCTTCCCAGGCCTCGAGGGAGCATCTAAGCTCGTTGCGCTGCCAGGCAATCTGTTGCAATCGGAGTTAGCACAAGTTCACAATCAAGTACACATAATTGAATGTCACCATATTGAACTGTGCTATACTGAAAATGGGTCACATTGGCATAAATATACAATCAACGCTATAGGGTCATGCACTCACTTCGGTAACACAAGATCACTTGTAGATGATGCGTGGTATGGGGACGACTGTTGTAGGCGCCACAGCAACTGGGTTGTAAGCTGCTCTAGACGTTTTTGTTTGCTTTGATTGGATGGTGCCAATATGGGGCTAGCTTTCTCCTGATTCAGGGGTTGCTGTTTGTGCTGCTGAGAGCCGGATATGATTGAGCCAGTGCTCGAAGAACTATAAGTCCTCCTTGGTCTTAACAAAAGATGCAATTTATACTCCGTGGGACCTTCCTGTGGTTCCGCCTCCAACTTCGTAACTCCATATTCCGAAATATGACTTGAAGCAGAGGTAGAGTGTAGGGCTTTTGGATATGGTAGAGGTGTTGATGGTTTGGGAGAATCGGTAGGAGTCAACCATGGAGATTCTACCCTTGGGGGTTCCGGTTCATATGTAAAAATCGATGCCATTATCCAATACTGATGCTACCCGCAGCCAATAGCCAATTATCCAAACCTCCGTCGATAGCCCAACTGTCAATGGTACTGATTGTCACCGCCCAGGATGTGCCAATCCTTACTCAACAAGCCGTAGATTCTTCAAAGACTGCCGCCGCAGTATTAATATTTTCCCGATGACTGGGGAAGAGTGTATATTCATATGGTGATTATGTATTCGGAAAGGGTGTAGTAATAGTAAAAGCATTTTGATTTTCGTATTGGAAATGATTACTGAAATGCTGGATAGCTTCAGGAAACTGGACGTTGGTGGAAAGAAGTAGGTAGTAGGTGGTAGATAGGTATCGAACTGAGAATCAGTTATGCGGATATGGCAGAAGTCATGTTGATATAACTTCACTTTGTGGATTGAATTGTTTTCGCATCATTTAGGATGATAATGTAGGGAGGAGGATTCTACTTGATAAAATAACAAATCAAGACGATGAATCAGTCACACCGTTGATCATTCGTTGAAGCATCATTGGGGAAATTCATTGGCTCTGGTAATCCTTATGCCTTATGTCCATAAGCACTGTAATAAGATCTTACACACTCCGTAGTAGGTCATATACGGAGTGTGTGGTGGCTAGGGGGGACGCTCGGAAGTTCCACAGGCTAAGCCCCACTCCTACTTGACTTTTCAGGCATCTTGTTCATGGATCAACACCCTGAAACTCATTTGCATCTTCGACCCGTATTCCCAAGACAACCCTTTGTTACAACTTTTCAACTCTACAAACTACATTTATTTAAGAATAGACTCAGATCCCCTTAAATTTCAATACTTCAATACTTCATTGCCATCTCTTTTTATCTCTCAGACACAATAGATCGTTCCTTCCATTTTCTTATAATTCTCTATTGAAACCCTTTAATTACCTACCTTTCGACCAAATAATCGTCAATCTCATTGAATTATCACAATGGGTCTCTTTTCACGAAAAGACAAGAACGCCTCTCCTGCTCCGGCGGCGAATCCTTATGCCACTCCACAGCCTCAAGCCGATCCTTACGCGCAAGATAGCAAATATGCCAACATGCCCGCCCAGCCCACTCAATCTCCATATCAATCAGCCAGACAGCAGCAGTATACCGCTCCAGGAACCGGGAATGCCCCTGACGGCCCTCGAGGTGGAATGGGCGGCTCCAATCCTCGAGCTCCGGCTCCCAACGGTGGTGGTTACGGATCAGATAAATATGGAAGCGGCGGTGGATATGGCGCAAACAGATACGATGGCTCTTCCGCCAATTCGGGATCAAAGTATGGCCCTGCAGGTTATGGTGGCCTAGGACGAACAAACAGCAATGATACAACTACAACGGAAGACAACAAGAATGAGCTATTCGGTGGCGCGAAGGATAGATACGCACAAAAGGCAGCTGCTAACTCTGATCGACCTCCGCCATATGGTGCGCAGTCAGATTCTGGCCCATCAACTGGAGGCGGATATGGGGCGTATGGCGAAGAAAGACAGCTTACTGCCGAAGAAGAGGAAGAAGAAGATGTACAGGCAACAAAGGCTCAAATCAGGGCCATGAAGCAAGAAGATGTTTCATCTACCCGAAACGCACTGAGAATCGCGGCCCAGGCTGAGGAGACCGGCCGTGCTACCTTGGCTCGTCTAGGTGCACAAGGTGAACGTATTCACAATACTGAAAAGAACCTGGATCTTGCTGCCAACCATAACCGGCTCGCTGAGGAGAAGGCTAAAGAATTGAAGACTCTCAACAAGAGTATGTTCGCCGTCCATGTATCTAACCCGTTCACGGCAAAGTCAAGAAAAGCTCAACGAGATGAGGATATTATCAACAAACACAGATCAGAACGCGACCAGCGTGAGGAGACTAGGAATGCAGCTTTTGCATCCTCACAAAGAATGGAAGCAAACTTCAGGGAACTTCAGCCAGGAGATGTTGGATATCGAGCAACAGCCACTAAGGCTAGTCTTGCAGAGAGGTCAAAATATCAGTTCGAAGCCGACTCTGAGGATGACGAAATGGAGAATGAAATTGACTCCAACTTGGATGCTCTAGGCCATGCTGCCGGAAGGTTGAACCTACTGGCTAAGGCTACTGGTCGTGAAGTTGATGACCAGAACAAACACATCGAGAGAATTATTGGCAAGGTACGTTATTATAACTCATATTTGTCCTGTATAATTGCTAACTATGTTTCAGAGCGACCGTGTCGACGATCAAATCGCTATGAATAGAGCCAGATTGGACCGCATTCACTAAAGTGCATCTTCGTTCACATATACTCATTAATATCACCATATTTCATTTTTGCCACAAACTTACCTCTACAAGTCATACTGCTAGCGGCGTGTATTCTAGAACACCGTGATAATCCATCTGAAAATACATTGGAATAGCCGATCAAGACAGAGTCATGGAAAACACTGTAAGGATGCTCTATCATGGTTGCTAGCGGGATTTTCTGGGTGGCAGCGTACCATTTTACAATCTAGGAGTTTTGGTTGCATGCATGGGTTTCATAAGGTCTTTGAGGGAGGGATACCTAGTTTACTTTGTTATTGATATGTATAGATAAAGTATTTGCCAATCGAAATCTTCATATGATATCCTCTTTGAACTGCTCTCTGTCTCGTGAGTATTCGACGCTTTTGTGACTTTCAAGGACCTTGACTAGAGAGATGGATGAAATGATTTCAGGAGCGGTGATCAACTACTTACATACTTCAGGGAAGCAGATAGGCAAAGATAAAGCCTAAGGCGTTATAGTGTATTTCATGTTTTCGAATTAAAGTGCCGTATCTATAACTTTTTTCCTTCGTCAGATTACATTCTTATGTCCAGAATCTACCGGTGAGAAACCCCATTTCTCTTCGGCCGAGAAGGGGAAAGGCAAGGAGACGGAAAGGGGAGCGGCGAAAGTATTCGCTTACGTTATTTACCTTGGAATTGAGTGATTATTAACATATTAGATGGACTAGTAAACTCAAATAGTATTTATTGTATAACATGCGTAAGTAGCTAGATGCATATCCACAGGAAAACTCATAACTCAGCGGTGAAAGCCATGCATATTTTGTTGATTTGCTACAGGATGGATGAATGGATGATAGACACATCTAGCGAGCGAGTATTTCCCCTCCCTCTACAATCATCCTGAAACGTTGTGCCGTTCGAGTTCTTCAATGGTTTGTCTCTTTATATCTAGAGATGTATGACGTGCTATCTACCGCCAACCAATTAATGTAGTGAATCATAAAATCTACATCATCATCCAAGCACTTAGAGAAGAATATTTACATCCGAGTTCTGGTCCAAGTTTGCATGCAATATCGGATGAGTGATCTCGATGGCAAACGCACAGTGCACAGTCTATATGTGCTAGTAGAGTAGTTTGAATTTCATTTGGGATGCGCAAAGACTATACATACTGCAGAAAGTGGGGAAGGGGAGGCGCTAAAAGATGCGTATCATGAGCCTAGGAGACAGCAGGTGTGATGATCGATGAAACGGAAGAATACACTTGAATGAGCGAGTGAGTACGACGGTACGTCAACACAAAAACCCGGTGCATTTTGTGTAATCGTGAATTCTTGTACCGGAGCCAATAGATTTAATCGTTAACAGCGGAGATGTGCATTCCTGATTCTGACTAACATCTTTTGCAGCGGATTTTATCACTTTCCTGTAAAAGGGTGTCTCTTCTCCTCGCATATTATTCGAAAAGACAAAAAGAGCAAACGATGGAGCCGTGCTAGGTCAACCGACCCTTGCTATCAGGAGTGGGAGCAGCAGAAGGATCCAAAAACAGGAAATAAGAAGTTGGAGAGCTCTCTCATGTGCAAAAAGAGAATCTCACATACAACAGTGGGGATTCGCTGGTGGTCACCCACCCAACTACTAATCCACCGATCTGAAGCTTGTGTATGGCAGAGCGGACGGGATGCCCAATTCTCTTCAGTCTATGGTCGTATGTGACAGAAAATAGTTTCTTTGAATATATATATCAATTGGGTCGATGCGATTATCTGTTGGAACTTAGCGCCACGCCCGCAAACTCACCCAAGCATGCTAGAGAAAATAAAGATACAAACTTCATTGTGCGTGCAGTGAATACAAAAATATCGACGTCGTAAGAAAAACGTCAAAGATGAAAGTCTGGGATGAGAAAATGTTTGGGTTGGAAGTTCCAATCCACTTGGACATATGAGGGATAATATATCGTCGAATTGTAAGAGTACCTAGATAAGAATGATTTCATCTGACCGATGAAACCATACACTATTCGTTGCTACGGAGCATACTAGGTAAGCTTCTTTTTAGGTGGTATGCAGTAATCACCATGAAAAATAAACCTTCTAGACCTCGCCCAACGGGCATTCACATATCCATCCATATGAATTGGGAAACCAACTCACCAGTTTGATCACGAGAACCTCTGAAAGTATTCCACAAGGCGTAATTAGTGATCCTTCCATCGAGACGCCCAATATTATGCAGATAGTATTCGTATTGTGAGATTCATATTTCAAGCCAGATCCAGATTGTTGAACAGTTTGTTGTTTCTGAATGATCCCGTGAACATGTTTCTATAAGGTTAGTTGAAATTGTGAAGGACCAAACATCAAGTCCACAATTTCGGGGAGAGAAAGAAGGTAACTTGTGATTGTGAGTATACGTTTGCAGTTACCCTGAAGATTCTGAGTATCAGATTTTTAAGTCACAGAATGGATCGTATATGGAAGATGGTAGATGGTAGTGAAATAATGCAATGCATGGTGTCCGATGTCCCCGATGAACTTATCCTATTGCAATCGCCGTTTTGATTGTGCGGCATTGTTGGTTTGAGCTGAATGGTCGTCGCAAGGTAAAGCCGTCTTGCTTTTACTGTACTCGTACCCATACACGATAAGCTTAGAAGGTTATACGAGCTGGATTGGCAGGCACATGGGAAACTTTATTGCAGTCAGTACAAGAGCACTGTAATGCGGTTGGATTCACGGGATGGGTTGTTGCGTTTTGCATTTCGCATCTGCATGAGGATAGCGGTTGCGAACTGGATGGGTAAGATAATTCCGTAATAACGAAAGGTTCTTCATATGGTTCCTAATTTCCAGCTTGGGCTCTTGTATATGATGTTATTGAATATACCAGTGATATTGCCCTGCCGATGACCAGGCAAGCTTAGAGATGTGAGGAAGTCCACCCAAATTCCGGGGGCATGATGATATGACGGGTTGTCTTTGCAAGGACCTGATTGTTGAATAACGGGACGAAAAAGTGTAAAAATCCTCACAATTTCGGAATATTGCTTGTAAATGGGTGTGGAATGGGATGGATGATCACATATGCAATGCTCCATTTTTCGGAAAAAGGAAAATGGATTGGTAAATGCGAGCAGCTCGCTTTGGTACTCGTCGAATGTTTGGTGGGTGTAGCACCAAAAATGATGGCACGGTGCTGTCTCTAAATGAACTGTGCTTTTACCGGCGTGGGAAAAGGTAAAAGTGGAGGAGGTAAATCATGAACGTCATATCAGACCTTTTCCCTTTATTCCTCCTTGCTTTTTGGTTGGCATTGATTGTGTAAGATTCAGAAACAGAAAAAAAAAGCGTGAGCTCGCTGCCGGTTGAATGCTGTTTTGTTTCGGGCAAGGAGGTTGGAAGGAAGGAAAATATGAGGAATGGCCTTGAAATTCGATGCGACTTACATGCTTGGTGAGGCTGTGCCATCAATCAAAGAGCCTTTGGAGACTAATCAGACCTCAGCTAACTACCAGGAACACGAGTGGCGGGTGGATAAAACAGATTGATATAGATATTAGGGCCCGAATCACTTGGGAAGTTATATCTCAGAACGAAGTAGGTAGATATATCATTAGACTCAGTCTTAGTCTTACAGTTAGACTCCACATCACGATTCGTCATTCATAAATGATATAGCTATGGTGCTTTTTCCAAAACCCCATCGCGGTTCACTCCAAATGTTTTCTTTTCCGGAGAACGGAGGGCATCACATATGGTCGATACCTTGGAAAGAGGCTCTGCTTGTATAAAATGCGCGTAGCATACACCGATCATCGATGAATAGATATTCCTAAGAGGACTTACTTCCGCCCAATTATAAGATATTATGCAGTCAACTTGATGAGCTCATGACATGTGTCCATATAGATATTTCATCAATCGATGCGCGGATGATCTTTCTGGCACAATACCGGCAGGTACCTTAACGGTAAACGGTAGAAGGGCATCTAGAACCAGGACAAGCACAAGTTGTCATCCTTGTACTCGAGAACTTGATGTCAAACCTCAAATCCCGGGCTTTCTCCCAAGACCATTGTTGATCGCAGTGCTAGGACTTTGGTAGGACGATCCAGGCTTTACGGCTGGCTGTTCAAAATCACGAAGAGCTGGTGGAGCTTCAATCTAGACGAGTGATGCTGGCATCAATAAAAAATGTAAGATTACCCAGTATCAGAAATCATCTCTCCAACATATGGATGTTGCGGGATTTACTAGGCATTGGAGTAGATTGGCTGGTTCGATGGTGAATAAAAGTATGTTTGCCATCATAGTCGACGAAGATGTTGAGTAAATAAAGGGAAGGAGGGAAGTAGGGAACATCGCATCCCGAGGTCGTTATCGATAAGAGGATGGCAAAGCGGAGTGGGTGAAAGAGCTAAAAAAGATGATCAACAAAACCTTATGAAATAGTAAGGTTAAATCTTACCTACTAGAGCTACTCAAATCTACCCATCTATCTACTCCAGCTACCCACCAACTCTGGCTACCACCTACCTAGTATGGCAGCAAGTAGAAGTACCTACAGCTATCTGTCTGACCTTTACACACGCGCGCGCACACACACACACACATATGCATACATGATACATATACACAGCAAAATGATTTTCATTGTTCAAATCAAAATCCAAGACATACTTCCTACTTGTTACTTGTTATGAAACATACCATCATCACTCATCGAATTCATGAGTCGTGGACTTACTTATCTATGAACCTACCTAGCTGCCTACCTACCTACCTACCTACCTACCTACCCACTAGGCGCACATAATGAAAAGAGCCCACCTATGCTTTCACCAAGCCAACCTTGTTTATCCTGAACTTCTAACCTGCCTAGTAGGTCCTCGAATAATCGGCCATTTCAATCACTACATTATCTACTTATCTACCTACCTAGTACCTCCCGCCATACATGCTACCTCTACCCCGCTCTCATAAAGGCTTTCAATTTATTCATGGAACAATCAGCGTGAAACTCTTTTTGTGCTGTTGATTTTCTACACTTTCCTTTTTGCCGTGTTATGATCTTGTGCTTTCTTCTCTCGCATTCCAATTCCAATTCCAGTTCCAGTTCCAGTTCCAGCTCCAATTCGATATCAATCTGCGGGATATCCATCTTCCCTGCACTTCATTCATATTCCACAACAAAACTATATTAAAATCGCTTGACCCGTTTGGAACTTGGAACCTGGAAGTGAAATACGAGTAATTGATCCATCATTTTGGGAAAAGACTTGTCTAGGTACTTATTTTACTACTACAGTACTGTCCCTAACTGCCTCACATTTTACCTAATCTATGAAAACCCCCTTCACAGCTATCTACATATTTGTACTAACCCCAGCTCTCGGCTTCAGAAGTCAATCATAACTAACACACCCGATTCAGTTGCGACCATAACTCAGTCAGCTCCGCATCAAAACCCAATCCCAACCACCCTTCCCGCCTGATCTTACCTACCTACAGTTTCTCTTTCACTTGGTATTATTGTTCATATTTCCACCATACCATACCATTAATCTTACAAGATTGAATCCATCTTCAAATCATTCGACCTCTTACGGAGCTATCCAAACCGCCTGATCGTCCACCGTACGAGTTCCGTCAATCAATTAGAACAAGGGCCTTACCACGTACTGCCACCCTAAAACTATAACAAAACACGATAAAGTCAAGTCAAAAGGCCTTTTAAGGGCATCTACAACGCTTGAATAGGCAAACCTCAATTCATACACAACAGTCAACTATTCTTTGCAAGAGATCGCCAACGGCTTGGAGATCTATCCGACTTTCTATCACGGATCAGTGCGGGGTCGATAAGACAAAATGGATAATACCATGGAGGATGATGATGTTGATATGCCGTATGCGCCGCCGTTGCAGCAACAAGCTACTGCCTCTCGTTGCCCATATAATCAAGCTTCCCGAAATAGCATGCACAGGCCCAATACACGGTACCCAGCACTTATGAATCCTTGGACAGGTTACAGAGAAGGCTTCAATATGCCCACTTCGATGTATGGCACTCCCAATATGCCCTCATTTCCTTATGGCGGTGCAAACACAAGTTATGTAACTACCGGCTATGCCACACAGCATGCACAGTGGTCTCAGAATGCGCATGCTTTGGGCAATACAGTTTCAAATATTCAAGATCCACAACATCAAAATCCAGAGCTGTCGGGTAGTAGTGTACCGTTCCCTCCTATGTCAGTCCCCGCCGATTACCACTCTTGGCCGGGTCTTTGGCCTAATGAACCTCGCCCGATGCCCACGTTCGCCGAAGAAAATACCATAGCGGACAATAATAATAATCCTCAAGGAATGACCTATATGGGAAACAGCATGGCAGGTGTTTCTAGTGAACAAGGTAACTTGCCATCTCGATTGACCCGTTTATTTCATTTACAGGTTAATACCGGCTCCTAGCCTTCTGCTTTTCATGAGGTCGTAAAACCACCCCTAATCGCTGACACTCTCGAAATAGTTCAACAACGACGACGCGAGCGAGAGAGTCAGGATCTATATACTTCCCCGGCTGCTAATTCGGAAGCTTGTGAGTACACTCACTTCTATATCGGAACAGCTTGAAAACTTATTGCTGTCGTTTCAGCCAGCTCTGCCTGTCATTTCTTATGTCAACGTTTTCCTACTTTAAAAATCATACAAGGCAAATGCACAGGAGGCGAAGACCGTTCACTAACGAAGTTCTAGTTGGAAGTGCGTCTTTGCATACTACAGTTCCTGCCAGCACTCCTGAATGGGATCGGCCGACTGCCAGGCAAGCACGGCGTTTGGCTGAGGTTCAACGCAGAGCAACTTTAGCTCGTGCCAGTTATGGTGCCAGGTATGCTAATAGAGATCCTCTTAATAGAGATTCAGATACGGATGAAGAAGATCTTGAATACAGCGATGATGATGATGAACTGGGAAGCAATACTCGGGTATTCTCAAATCATTAATATGACGAATGGGGGCGGCACCTTGGCTGCCGTTTTACGTGGCCGTGGTGGGTTGGGTGGTAAAAGAATGCCATCCAAGGAGTTTTTGCTCTCACTCGAGACCCTGAATCCCAGTGATATGTCGGAAGAAGATCGAAGTAAGTCCAGTACAAAGTATCGTCACCTTTTTCTGATCACATCTAGGTTGTATGATTTGCTACAACGAATTTGGCGTAAAGAATCCGGAAGGCGTGAGCGAACAGCCATTACGTTTACCGAAATGTAGACATATATTTGGAGCTATATGTATCAAGAAATGGTTCAAGGAGAATGACAGCTGCCCGTATTGCCGGGACAAAGTTCTATCGGAATCTGCTGCTGCGAAGATGATAGTGAGGCGTGCTCGTCAGCTGATGCGGGATCAAAGGGATCAAATGCGAAACCGCCTCAGTGCAACAGCTCACTCAACTGAAGCCGGTCACCTCAATCCAAGGTACGTCCCTGTGAATCCTTCTCCGAAAATTGGCTAACGTGCTGGAAGCGCACTCAATTCACAGGAATCTCAAACCATGACCTTGGGCGATCGAACACCGCCAGTTTGGTCAAGACCATCGACAGCCGACACAGTAGAAAGCCGACGTCGTGTGTCCCGAGGAAGAACTGGGAGCCATAGAGCAGCGCATCCACCGACACGTCCGAACCCAATGACTTCCGCAAGACTCTACGCTCCCACTTCACCCTCACAATTGCAAAACGAAGTCAGCCCTCCAACACATTTACGCCATAATGCGAATGCGGAAGGTGTATCACCTGCGATAGCTGTTGGATCTACTACAAATAGCAGAGATCACCAGCCGACACCTCTTTCAGTCAACTCATTGGGGGGGAACTCAGCAAACTCGAATTCTTACATGGCCCCGAACTCATCGCGGGCAAGTTCGTCAATCTCGAATAGCTATATGCCTCCATTTGCAACTTCGTACTCTCAAGTTAGCCCGATTGCGTTTGGATCGATAAGAACTCCCACATTCGATCCGACCCAAAACGAGAATGCTGTCCACTTTTACAATTTTCAACCTCAGGCTTCTCAACAGGAGGATTCTGCTGTCTTTCAAAGCCAGCAACAAACTCTGCAGCAGTACCAGCAGCATGTTTTTGATCAGCAAGCTCATCAACAACGAGAGCGTGAACAGCACAGAGAGAGGGAAATGAGAGAAGTGGAACGGCGTGCTAATGAACAGCAGTTTAATTCGCACGGGAACGTGAGAGATTATTAAAGAGTACTTTCCATAAAACAAAATACTTTTGGAATTACCTCAAATTGCTAACACAACTTTCAATTTATTCGAACTCTTCTAATTGACTTTCTTAATGTCTTATCCATGCGCATATGGCAATAAATTGGGATATCTGAACCTTGCAGGCAAGGCGTACTGGCGAGGATAGGAGTTGCAGGTTTCTATACCATTCTGAATGGGGAAATCTCTTATGTGCCGGTGGTTCTATGAATATTTTACATGCTTCACTGGAAGATTGGTTGAAATAATGGTGGTGGTGATTGCGGTGGTGGTGATGATAATGATCTTCCACTTCTTGTTCAAACCAGCGTTAATGAGTATTAAGTAGCCAGCAATAAAAGTATCCAGATAACTTCTTGGACTGATACTCCGTGGGTGAGTGGTGAAAATAGTGTGTTAATGATCGCCGCTTCTATGACTTGAAATTTTGTATACGTTCGAGTTGAGATACATGGAGTATCACTGAGGTGTTTTTTTAATCGATGTAAATCTATGATTCGTGATTTCTGCATGAACCGATACGAGATTTTTTATAAAAAATAATTTTTTCTTTTGAGGGTACCTGGCAGGAAATCCATCAATTCATTTCCTGCGCAATGGGACGGCTACCCCACCTTGGTCTACTTTTATTAGTCCCACTATGCAAGGCTGACAAGGCTGACTCTTTCCATCAATAATAACTTGAAAGACAGGCGGTGGAATTTGGCAGAAAAAAAAGTTCCGTTATCACTTATCGGCTGAAGTACATGATTATTATAAAATAATCTTCACTCCCGCTCATTTGATAGGGACCTTCACACCTCTTCACAATCATTTTCTCCATAATTTAGATTTCATCTTCTGGTACCCATGTGTTATTCTGCGTTGATTGGTTTCACGGAGAATTGGATTTTGAAGCATTTCTAGCGACTTCAACATTTGAGAGCTTGGAGAATTCCTACCACAACAGAACTTTAGAATTCACTCGTCACCATGCCTGAGAAGGTTCTCATTAAATTCTGCGATGACGGTGATGAGGGCTCTAATGTTGCGAAACTGACGAGGTCTTCTAATGCGGAATCAACTAAATACAACCAGACAAGGTCGGAATCGCAACTCCATTCTGCGAAATCCGCAGGTACGAAACGTCTTAGAGATGGAAGTCCCAAATTGAATTCGAAAAGAAAGAAATTAGTGGCTGTGTCGGAGAAGGTGGAAGGTGCAAGCAGTGTAAAGTTGACCAAGTTCCAATATGCGGAAGAGGCAGATGCGGGCCGGAAGGAGGGTGAAACAAGAGGAGCGGCTCCTGAGGCTACGGGAAAAAGAATCAATGGCGCCAGTAGAGTCAAATCCCATGGAGATGTAAGGAGGGACAACGAGGACCAAATCCCCAATCTGGTAGTGCGTTCAACAGTGCCAAAAATGCACCTCCGGACAGGCATTTACAAAGAAACGGGCGAGGGGAACTCGAGCCATTTCGGC
>NW_001820826.1:31766-81111 GCF_000146945.2 Sclerotinia sclerotiorum 1980 UF-70
CATTTTTTGCAAAACCTGAGTCGCATCCTGCTTATCATCCAGGGAATAACTATGGCTCGATATTTACACCACACCTTGTGAATAATAGTAGGGCCGGTGAAGCCGCCAAGCCAATGCTTGCTGTGAAGCCTGGAAAGGTAGAAGTTGTTGAAGCTGAAAAAGAAAAAGAATATGAAGGATTAGACACTGGCGTCGCCATTGAGGAAGTGAAAGGTAGAAAATTTAAGGTTGATCTATACTACGACAAACCAGCCGACCCTAGTAACTATCAAGAGACTATGTTTAAAAGGATCGCAAGTATACATGTCACGGAGCCTCTTCCCGGAGATATATTGGTCTTTCTAGTCGGTCAAGAAGAGATTGAATATATGCAAACAAGGCTTGAGGCACTTGGCGAATCACTGAGCAAAGAAGTACCAAAAATCAAGGTCATTCCTTTATATGGTGCTCTTCCACCAGATGCTCAACAATTAGCATTCGATCCAGTTAAGGAGCCTAGAACAAGGAAAATTGTACTAGCTACCAATATTGCAGAAACATCGGTCACAGTTCCTGGTGTGCGTTATGTCGTTGATAGCGGTAAAGCCAAGGTTAAGAAATACCGCACAAAGTTGGGAATGGAATCTTTGCTCGTCGTACCAATCTCTAAACAGTCTGCCCTGCAGAGAATGGGTCGTGCTGGTCGCGAGGCACCTGGTAAATGTTGGAGAGCATACAGCAAGGACGAATATGAATCTTGGCTTCAAGATGAAATCCCTGAAATTCTTCGTTGCGATGTGCTCGAGGCAGTTCTTAAGATGAAAGCTCGCGGAGTTCAAGATGTTATTAACTTTCCGCTCATGGATGCTCCGGATGTAGAAGCAATGAAACATGCTATATTCCAACTCAACGCCATGGGAGCGCTCGACGATGAAGGCAATTTAACCGTCGACGGCAAAAAAATGGCAAGTTTTCCTCTTCCTGCTGCCTACGGTCGAGCTCTCATCGCCTCCTCATCCCCTGAATTCAACTGCGTTCTCGACGCCATTGACGTTATCTCTCTTTTGACAGCCGACTCCGAAGTTTTCATCCAGCCAAAATCTCAAGAACAAGAAGAGGAAGTTAACGCCAACCGCGCCGATATTGTTCGTCGAGAGGGCGATCTCCTCACTTATTTAACAACCATGCAACGCTACGCCTCCGAAAATACTAATCGTTTCCAATGGTGTAAATCCCGCAACGTCAGCGCACGAGCCATGAAATCTGCGATGCTGAATCGTAAACAGCTGCGTCAACTTTCGGTAACCCATGGTCTTATCGACGCACTTCCACCACCCGATCCTCAACCTTTTGAACCCGCTACCCCTGAAAGAGCCGAATGTTTGATAAAAGCATTTCTGAGGTCGTTTGGAGATAGAACGGCGACATTGGCCCCGGACGGAAGTTATGTAACGACAAAGGGGAAGAATGCGGTGGTTATACACCCGCAGAGTGTGCTCTGGGGAAAGAAAATGGAGGCGATCATGTTCTTGGAAAATGTTTTTAGTACGCGTAATTGGGCAAAGAAGGTTAGTGCTGTGCAGGCGGATTGGGTGGTAGAGGCACTAGGGGGGTGGATGTGACGGAAGGGTATGTGTGGACTCGAGCGGTGATAGATGATAAGAAGATTTGAGTGCATGGATAGATACCCAACAGACTTGAGAGGTGTAATGAGGGCCGGATATATATAGCCAATGGGTTTTATCCGATCTTTGGGATAGATACTCATGAAACCAATGCTAATCATATTTTGAACGCAATCTGGAAGTACGGAATCCTAATTCATTTTGGTCTCATTGCCATTTACTCCTTCATACTTCACACCTTTGGGTTCTGAGCACCATTCATGTCAAACGAGTCTGGCTTGCGATTGCAACTTCATATTTTTGCCTCTTTCGCTCTGTCTTCAATCTACCCTCAAGCCTTTGCGAAGTTGACCGTTAGGGCAAGGCGGGTGGGTGGAGTGAATGTGTTAAGGGTGCAGTGGAGTGTCCTGTCAGTGGATGGAATTCTGGTTGGAAATAGGAGAAAGAAGCGATTGCTATCAAAGTCGAGCCATATACACCTTGACTGCATTTCCTTTCAATAAGCGATCCTAATATTTTTCCTCCCCGGGCTACAACAACCATTGCTGATGATCGTAGGCGATAAAAGGTGTAAAATATTTCCTCACAGCAAAATTGAGCCAGTGATAAATATAATTATCAAAAGGTTCCTACTCTAAATCAAGGAGCATCCTGATTCTCCCAAATTACTCGTGGAGCATATCCAGTGCAATTTCTTGAACTGCGCTGTTCTATACATACAAATCTTAAATCGACTTGCTTGATAAAATGATGGAATGATTTAAGCGATGAAGTTCTAAAGTTGAAAAAGCCTACCCGTGTTTTTCCAATTTGGAGTATATCAATATCCAGACTAGATGCCCCTTTCAAATCTTTCCTCCAATCTCTAAGAGCTCCTTCTCACCCTTTCTCTTCTCCAACAATACCTAGAAATATGATTGTATTCCCAAGATAGGAAAAAGGGAATTGAAGAAATTCCACCGGCTTTACATCATCTGACTATCGTTTGAAAGGGACATATACTTAGAGTGTACACTTAGTGGGCACAAATAATACGATGTGCTAGCGGCGTGAGATGTTCTTGCAACGGTAGGAAAAATATTCATCATCTAATCTGTTTCCTACTGACGTATATCTTCAACCTAGCTCATGTGGATTTATAAGAGTTACATGAAGTAGATTTGAACACTTAGTCTAGCTTCCACGTTGACCCTTTTCCAAAGCTTTTACACTCTTTTTATGGGATGCTATAAACGCACTCTACAGAGAGCCCAGTCGGCCACTTAACCTCTACCAAAACTATATTTATATGATAAATTTTCAACGATCACTTTTGTAAATAATTTGATATATGATTTATAATTAAAAGATCGAGATGAATTACTTGTATTTCTTGATTTGTTTTCTTGATTTGTTTTCTAGCTTTTTTAAGTTTTCAATTATTTATAATATAAATTTTTTTAAAACTATTTTTTATTTTCATTGTGGTCGATATTGTGGGAAAGAATGAAGTAAAAATATACTCAAAAATGAACAAGAACGGATTCAAAATACAGGATCTAAGTGGCCGATGAGACTCTTCTGGCGGGATTGGTAGGATAATGGAAATCTGATGTAGAGTAGGATCTTGCCCGATAGCAAGATTATATGATCGATCGCTATACAGAGTTCTATACACCTGCTGGTAGCAATCAAGCTTGGAATCTTGTATTTTTAAGGCTTTTTAGATATGCAAGAATCAGGACTTATATCACTGCGCTTGAGTATGGCCACAACCGGAGTTTTATTGATGTTTTTGACGTTAAAATGTTCAGGCAGATATAGTGTTGCTGTACTTAGACATGATGATCGACGCGATACTGTGTATCGCAAACGACGATCTCTTCACCACCGCTTACTTCCTCAACTTATACCGGCCCCCTACACACTCCAATACCCCCTCCTCTACCTTCCCACCCAACCACTCTAGCAATTCCTCGTTGCTATACGGAAATCCCTCTGCGATCAACATTTTCAGCATCATAGCAATTTGCGGCGCTCCCATCCGACTCGAGCTATTCGTCAACATACTCTGGACAAACTGCCAATAGACCTTTGCATGTTCACCCGTGATACCCTTCTCCCCCTTTCCTCCTTCTCCTTCATCATCGTTATTATCAGCATTGGCTGTCGCCGAAGCAAGAGCATCAGAACGTGCACGCTCTGATGCGTTCAAAGTTTCGAGAACGGAATAGATTTGAGATTTTGGTGGGGACTCGTGGAGAACGAGTTTGGAGGCCCAAAATTTGAGAGCAGAAAGGATTAGAGTAGATTCCATTTGTAGTTCTGAGCTTAATTCTTCGATGCTTTTGCTCAAGCCAACTTCTTCATCTGCGTCGATGCTGCTTGTTTCACTGTGGAAACAGGAAATTACAGTGGCTTGCCAAGTCGTACATTCTTCTACCACGGTACGATCAGCCAGTTCGAGTTCGACGGTTGTATGGCCAAGCGCAGGGAGCCAAGTGAGCTTTCTAGCAGGTTTGAGGGAGGAAAAGGCCGTGGAGTAATGGGATTGAAGATTGGTAATTTGGGGAGGGAGAGTGAAGGCGGATTCTTGGAGAGGAGGCCAGAAAAGACGGGAAAGAATTTTGGTATGCAGAATTGGTTGACTTGGCGGGGGAGGTGTGGCTTCTCTTTCTGCCAGACTGAGCTCTTGAGTTTTGCGAATAGCGAGGTCAAGCCGCACGGAATCGAGAATATCTTTTAGCATTACTTCGCAACTTTGCAGTGGAGATTCTCCGAAGCGGGATTTGAGTAGTTCGAGGACTTTGATCTGAAGGAGCGTCAGAACCATTTGTTTGAGAATGGGAATCGAGTAAATACATACCTCTTTTTCGAAAGCCCCATCATTCTTCAAAAGATTTTCACTAATGATACTTTGAAATTCTTTGATAAAAACTTCTTGAGATCCGAAAAACCCAATCAATGTCCCGATAATATCGGCATTTTTAGACCTCTTATATCCTGGTCCTGCATCTACAGGATCAGGTACCCACTCCATATCATGCCAGTCTAATTCTTCATCATCAATATTTCGTCCCGACTGCTCTGAATTGTCATTCAGTAACTGGGCCAGCTCAATGAGTCTATCCCCACCAGGTTCTACGGGATTTCCTTGCGCATCTACGGTGTCCGAGAGTAGCCCTGTGATAATTATTCGGACCGTGTCTTCTCGTGAGCACAGGTAAACCTGCAATGGATATGCTACACGATCTAGAAGTACCTTCGAGTGGTCAAGCGAGTGGAATGACCATATCATCGAGATGTATGTTTGTAAGATCAGTAACGTGGAAGCTCCAGGGTGCAGCAACCTCTCTTTCAAAGTGGCTGCGAAAACTTCTGTCAAATGCAAACGTCTTTGAGGTGTTGTTATAGTTGTTCGGAGGTCGTGCAATGCTCCGTTGCTATTTGGCCAATTGACGACAATATCAAAGAGCTCATCCGTCCTGAGTGCTGCAAGACGGCCGATGCTCATTTCCTTCCATTTTTCCATGTCACTCCAGGCCACTTCAACATTGTCTATAACTTTGAAGACCAAAACCGCAAGTTTAGAATATCGATCTTCAATCCAGCCGCAAAGGTCTGTTACGCAGTTGGACGGCGATACGTGATGTGCCGTTCGTGGAAGTACAGAGTTTCTCCTATCACCATCTTCGGGAGTCATGTTTACTTGGTTGGAAGACCACAATCCCCTACAACCTCGATTGACATATTCGGTCATGGACCGATTCATGATTTCGGCGAAAATCACCTGGAAATTCTCCCGTGCTAGACCAACTTTATACAACGATTCGACGAGGTTGAGCATTTCGTTGCAAACTTCATCTGTTCTTGTACTGATAGGTGCAATACCAGAGCCTTCCCCGCCTCGTAGGCCAAGGATAGAAGAAACATAATTTTCGAGTACTGTCTTTAATGCAGTGATAAGCTGAACTGTAAGTGAATTGCTAACAATAGCATGTAGATCTCGTCGGAATTTCTCAAGCACTATTCGCGAGAGCCCTGGAGTCAAAAGTTCAACTTGTTTGAGAATGATCGACAGCCCATGCATGTACATGCGATGAGCATAATCTAATATCCTTACACTGCCAAAAACCAATGACTCGGCACCTTCAGCATTAGTGAATCCTCGCAACATCGGCAAGATTCGATGAAGAAGATGTCTACGGACTTGCTGGGTGTGCCAAACAAGAAGATCTTCCGTATGGAGGGCAAACGGCAAGCGCCTAGCAGAATCCAGGACATCCTTTAAAGCACCATCAAAGGACGGATCAGGCGGTATAGACAGGGATTCTAGAGTCTCGATAGAACTTGGATCTGGTGGTACATCTGAAAGTTGGAGACGATAAGTGACAGTATGCCAAGATCTGTCCCACTGGATTTGATCACGAACTTGGTCTACAGATTGATCCCCAATATGTCCACCAAGCTGTTGCGAGCTGGTCGTATTTGAGGAAGAAGGTCTTTTTGGTTCATTATTAAAGTTTTCTGGTCCTTCGAATGGTTGGCTTGGAGTTGTGAAGCTACCTGTTGGGCTCGCGACTGGGGTTGGTTCTGAAATCTCGGGCTTTTTGAATACTGAATCAAAAACACGCTTTCTTCTCGCAGTAAGAGTAGCCATCACGATCAAAGGGCGATCATATAGTAGAAGTTTGTTGAATTATTGCATGAGTCTCATGATTCATGTCGCTCAATTTGTCAAGTGTCAAATGGATAATGTTGTAATGATAGAATAATTATCAATACGGTTTCGTGGAAAGAGCATCCAAATACCAAAGATCACGACTTCACGTGATATGGCGACTGTCTCACCACTCACCCGTTGAGCCAAGCAACATAACCATTTGCTTCGTCTAAATTTCTATATTTTCCGGTTCAATCATCAGTTCATGGGTTAAGTGCAGCCGTACTTCAACTCATCCGGGACCATATATTTATTGCGCCGTGTCAATTCACTTGGTGACTTCATGTTAGATCGACGGCATCTATTTTACAATGTTACATTTCCAAGGCACTACAGATTCTAGATAATAATCAACTAGATTTAGGCCTTGCC
This sequence comes from Sclerotinia sclerotiorum 1980 UF-70, assembly GCF_000146945.2. Lineage (NCBI taxonomy): Eukaryota > Fungi > Ascomycota > Leotiomycetes > Helotiales > Sclerotiniaceae > Sclerotinia > Sclerotinia sclerotiorum. Next base: position 38,445 of record NW_001820826.1, read on the forward strand.
AACTCCTTGTGCGCCCGAATCAGCGCTTTCCTAAGTAATAGTGACCAAATGAAAGCTGTTCTAAGCATTTTGGGGCAGTCCGTCTTTTAGAACTCCTTTGCCTTTCAACCCAACCCGAGGGTGTCTATTTAAAACTTGTAAAGGAAACGTTAAACATAGTATCATATCGACGTAATTCTCCCCGCTGGAGTTGTTCTTGGCCTTGGCCGTAAATTAATTACAGACTCCAGTTCTCGGAGCATTTTAGTATTAGCATCCGTTCGGTCTCTCATAGACTCTCTCTTGACACGATCTTCCTTCATCTTTAAAATGCGTTCTTCTCTCGTCCACTTGCTCCGCGGGCGCGGTATCGCAACTGCTTCAAATACTTCCTCTACTTCGGAACCACTCATTTCAAGGCTAGATTCAGACCTGCCCTCACCATTTAGGGCCCTCAAAGCGTCAGCCGCTGTTCCCTCTTCAACAGCAGTAAGACCTCCCAAAGACGATGCCGGTGATGTCATTCCCCACATAGAAGATACTCGTTTTTCATTTCTGTCGATATTCATCGCCAACGCAGCCTTCCCATCCTCCCACTCTTGCATTAACGCTTTGAGGTCAATACCTATTGAATCGTATTGCATCATCAAATTTGAACCAAGTTCTGATACGTCTTCTGTATCGTTCAATGATTTATCCGACTCTTCGCGCAAAACGTGCAGTTTCGCTTGTAAACCACGAATCCCAGATGACAACGTATTTAATTTGCGTAATTGTGCCCGCGCACGTTCTCGACCTGGAGTAAGGGGTAATTTTGGAGTAGTCGGAACTGGAAAACCTATAGCATATTAGATGCGAGAAGCTTTGATGGATCTATTACGACCTACTTTCTTCTTCGCTTAGTATACGACGTAATTTATCCTCGGCCTCGGATGTAACTGAGCAAAGGGTATGTAATTCGTCAACGGCAAGACCCCATCGATGGAAATCCGGTTTACCGCCATGGGCATCGAATGCGAGTAGACAGCAGAGGAAAATCTTTCGGATGGTGTGAAATCTCGCAGCAAATATCTTCAATACCCTGACAGAGTCCTCGTCCTCAAATTCGCCTGCTGTATAGCCTAAGATAGCTTCGGAGTAATCCAGATCACTTATGTCGTATACGTCATAGTATTTATCCAGATCCATTTCTTCCGCCAAGGGCTTCAATATGTTGCATGCTTGAACATAGCGAGGTATAATGTTGGCGAAGGAAATTCGAAGGATCTTCCGGAGCCGTGTACATCTTCGCGTTTGACTTCGGTCTTCGAGGCGGCTGACGGGAGGTAAGGGCGTGCTTCTACCTAGGGCGTTAATTTTGCCAGTAATGTGGATGCTAAGGGAACCCTACAGTCTATAACCACGGGATACCAGTTCAACCTCCTGAACGAGTGTCAAAGCCGCTGCTGCAACAGCATCAAACTTCTGCGCTTTATGGACGAATTGCGATGCTCCTAAGATAGACTGCTGCCGAAGGTATTGAAGCCACTGCCTCCGCATGTATGCATATAATATAATCGCAGATCCCACTATCGCAGTAGATAGTATTGTCACACGAATTTTGCCATGTATAAAGGAGCCATTCCCGCGGGTCCAGTGTATTAACCATGTAAAAGAGAAGGCAAGTGTTGCTGTGGCTGCCGCGCCCGAAAGAGTAAAAGGACCAAGTTGTGGGGCATCGAGTGTAGGTCCGCTGGCATCTCGAGACTGGCCATGACCCGTCTGGCCAAGGAAGGAATCTGTATTGAGAAGTTGCGAAGCTACTATAACATATCGAAATCGCTCCAGAAACTTTGCATTGTCGGCTCGACCAAGTCGTGAATTGACGGCTTTCTGCGATTATTTATCAGACGATAAGGATTTGATAAGGACCAGATGACGACTCACGGAACAGGTATCATGTATTGCAGCGACGGTAGGATTGCGTGAGCGAGTGAGCTGCAAAGGTGGAGGAAGCTTATGTCGAAATTTAAGAGGTACGGTTGGTTTGCCCCGTGGAGCAAATGATGGACTCGACAAATCAGAATCCGCATCCCCCTCGTGGCTTGATGTCCATCGTGTATCCTCTCCACCTTCTCCTATGGTAACATGTCAGTAAGTCCCCACTCATGCGTCACCTGCAACACATTCATCCTCTTCCTGCATACCTTCGAGATAGGCGGCAAGCGGAGAGTCCTCGTCTATAATAGTCTCCATGGGATGCAAGTCGTTATTGATAGTTGGCGCCAAAGTCCATTCCGATTAGTGCTATCGAGATTCCAGAAGAGTAAATGAAGGAATGAGAAGAAGATGTGATGAGATTAGTGAATATAGTATAGTGACTGTAGGTAGGTAGTGATGGGGTAGAATAAATTGTCCAATTAGTATTAGTTGTAAGTTTGTTCTTGAGGAAATGAAAGTGTTTATTCGAATGAAGCAAATTGATAAGTACAGTATGTAGAACGGATAGGATAGATATGAAGAAGCGAAACCGTTACAACTCCATTGCCCAGCTATATTTAATATTAATTATTATTATCACCTCCCTTGTTCACACTTTCAAGACTACGACTGCACACCCATACTCCGTGGATGGAGAGGGCAGAGTTCCTTGTAATTGGGAAATCTTATTAAGTATGGATTAATCATTAATCACCGATGTACCGATAAGATAATCCGATTGTACGGGGAGTAAGATTAATTGCAGGCCTAGGACTTGTACCTACGGAGGAGGACTTTCGGAGGAGTTGCCTCTGACCCTCTGAGCCACTCAAGCCACACACATACACACATACAACCCAATACCCCTTGATTTGAAGCATTTCCCCACTACCGGTACTCCGCTGAATTCTTCATCACATCATGAACATGCACATGTCACTCCCATATCAACCATAAACCTGAGAGATTCAGGTCTTAATGATTAGCTCGGACTGATATTTGGACCGCCTCAGTAGTAGCGATGATTGGTGAGATCATTGTGGCTGTGAGAGTATTTACTACCTAGGTAACTATATGTGCCTGACAAGCCACAGACGAGCCACAACTGTTTTCCCCAGGAATTCCAGGCAGAATCGGCTCAATATTCATCCGCTTGGAGACTATGAAACTACGTACAGCGTTCTCGTACTTTCATTTGAAGAGCTTACCTCCGTTCTACGCACGCAAAAGGACCCATGGTCACTATCACTACCACCTATAGATTTCCAAGGCTCAGAAGGGGGTTCTCGTCTCATTTCCCTCGAATTTGAGTTGAGCCATAGAAACAATTTGTTTCAACTTCTGAGAAGGGGTGCCATAGCGTCGTTCAATACGGAAAACTCCACTATTCATCTCTGGAATGGGATCTGGTGGGTCATTGATAGTCTTCCGGATACCAAATATAGTTCTGTGTCTTACCTATAGCTAATCTGACCCAGACCTCATTTCCAGTTCGAAAGTCGAGATTGCTCTGCTCAGCTCAGCTTGTTGCATCTTATTTCTGCTGTGGTTTTACAGCTAGGTGCGTACGGAGTATGGTACCCGTACTGCCACTCTCTTATGCAAATTTGTACCTTCACCTACGTCTTTTTGTGCATACAGGATGCCAGCACCGTCGGATTCGTATGATTTGAGATGCACGACCACCAGCATAAGAGAAAGTATGTGCTATGGAAATTTATTGCTTCTGGAGAATTACATATGTCATCCGAAATCCGCTGGGAGAGAAGCTTTGGACATAAATAGTTCTAACCCTCAAAAGCTTCAGTTTTTTTTTATACAAATCCTTGATGGACATAAAATCCCAGTTTCAGGCGCTTGAGAATCTCGGAAATGGTGAAATTGCCGGTGCCGTGCTTTTTGCTCTTCAGCTATATTGACAAAACAATATCCAACCCAATGCCTTGGTTGTTAAGGAAGCCCTCATTTCTTGTTTTGAGAAGACCACTATCGGACGTGAAAAAGACCGGTGCCGACTGCATACGGTTTGTGAAACAATCCATGACGACTTCAAACTCGACGCAGAACCGATGCATTGTCACTCTGTGGCGGCGTCAAGTTGTCCCTGCTGGCGCAATGCAACGTTAATGCAGTGAGAGGCAGAGGTGACATTGTGGCTTCATGTTACACTAAAACCCCTCCAAAAATTTCAAACTTAAAAGACCTTCCAGCCCAGTCTCGGTAATGGCACGTCCAAACTTCTTCAGTCGAGGCTACTGGAAGCATTCTGCCCACCACTCTTAACATGTACAAGGCTTGCACTGTGTGCATTCGATGCAAGGTAGGTGTGTGTACATGCACGTGGGCCAGATATCGGGAGCCACTAACTTCTAATTCCTAGTCATTCCAGATCTCTGCGAGGCCGAATGGCGAGTTTCTTAGTTGCACGACTCGAAGATATAGTCTTTGTAGCTGTGACTTCTGTATGGAATAGATAATTAGTTTTTATGACTAAAAGAGGCAAAGGGAACTCCTTGGATCCATATACAGCTTATGTTGAAACGAGGACGTATCTTCGCGATACCTATGATGCAAGGTTGAAATTGAATTTCCTTGGCCTGCGAGGATTAAAGGTGCCCACCATTGCCTTAATTTTTGTCGCGATCGAAGAAATATGGCAGCAAACGACCACGCCCTGTATGTATAGTTGTCACATTCATTGCCCAATTACTATTCTTGGTAGTTGGCGCGACTTTCTTCCTCCAAAAAGTGCCCTTTTCGGAACCCGTCGTCGTAAAGTGAATTTGCTTTATGGTTTGAAAGGTGAGAAAGATGTCGTGCCATCTGCTGGGGGTTGCAAAAGAAAACTTCAATCTGCATTGTACCAAGTCTCAACAGTCTCTATGCATCTATAATCATCCAGGTCTTCAAGTGAACCTTCAGGTGAACTTTATGATTGTCAAGCATCCGCAATGTCTTTCACAACTCCAATTTATCCAGGTGTCAACCTTGAAGCTAACGAGGGACCTCTATTGAAGGCAGTATCAATTGCTTTCATCTCCTTAACCGTTTACACTATTGTTATCCGCTTCCTCTCCCGCCGATACACCCAAACCACTCTCGGCCTTGATGACTTACTCATCCTCATTGCGGCAGTATGTCTTACCCTTCGAAATCTTCTCTCCCACCCCCTACCCTCCGGTACTTTTCATAAGGAATCCAGACTAAACAAGATATAGGCCCTTTCGATTGCCTGCACAGCAATAATATTAGTCGAAGTCTAGACTAACTTCTGCGGCCAGCATATTGCTAAATCAGATCTAGAACATCTGGAAGCTTATTTGGAAGGTTTATACGTATTAGCGATTATTTATTTAGTAGCTCTTAGCATGAGCAAATTATCGTTACTAGCGCTTTACTGGAGGGTTTTCGCTATCACCAGAGATAGAATCCCCATTCTCGTCGCCAGCGCGTTGAATGGGGCGTTGAATGGGGCGTGGTATGTTGCTGCTGTGAGCTAATCCCTTTTCGTTTTGTTATGGCATTTGAAGTTTCCATGTTTGTCGAAAGATCCCTTCATGTCATACCGCGCCATATCAGTCACATTATCAGATGAGGCTTCGTCACCCCTGGGAGGGTAAAAACTAATACTTTCTCCCCTCTTAGCTCATTGTGGGAATTTTTCTGTGCCACCCGATTCCAGCTTTCTGGGATCTCACCGTTACTGCAAAATGCATCGATTACTCAATCTTCTCTACCTCTAACGAAACATTCACCATTGTCTTTGATATTATGCTTCTGTCCATTCCGGTCTGGTTCATTGCCCAAATCAAGAGGATGATAGGGGAGAGAATCAGTGGTATTAGTACTTTCCTATTAGGGCTTGTGTAAGCGTTTCTTGCATGTTGCGTTGTCTCCTAGCAGGCTAATACTGAGGAAATAGCGTTACGGTAGTTGCTACTGCTCAACTCTGGCGAGTGGCGATTGTGCAAAAAATGCTGCGGCTCAATCCCACTTGTAAGTTATTCTTTCTTCTCCTTCCCTTTTACTGCCTTCGAAAATGTGTACCTCGTATGATCCGGTAACTAACATCCCACAGACAACGAAACAGACGCGGGCCTCTGGGCAACAATAGAACTCAATCTCTGGATCCTCGTCGCCTCAATCCCTACTTTCTGCACGTTACTCATCAAAATCTGGAGCCATCACGCTGATAGAAAAGCTGGGAGTAGTACTAGTAGTGGCACATCATCAGACTTCTCTTTGAGTAAAACAGGGAATACGGGGACTTCCTTTCAAAAGAGACCAAGTGATATGGTTACAGAAAACGAACCTGTGATTGGATCTGGGAATGCGCAAGGATATCAAGGAAGTGAAGAAGATATTGAGAGACTTGGAAGGTGTGAAAGCGCGGAAGTCCGGGGGAGTGGTGACAGTGGATTTGAAGATGGCCTGGGTACTCGGGTCGCGGGTGTGAATCCAGACTCAGAGATGGAGGTAGAGGGATGAAGAAATGCATATGGATATGCCTGTCAAAGGTGTAGTGATGATATTGGAGGGAAAGAGAGATGGAGTAATGAAATGAAGGACTTGGCAGGAATTAGGGTGCAGAAGAAAAAGGATGTCAGAAGGAATGCCGGGATGTGGATTTAGGTCGGGCAACAAATGGCTAATGGATGGCAGACATCGGGGAGGACATTCGATTCGCATCCGAGACTAGGGGTCTGGATAGTGGTTATTCTATACGGTAATAAATGCCATGGTTTTCTATTTAGCTTTTGACTTTTAGTTAAAAAGGAATGTAAGCGTTAGTGATAAATGCTTTTCAATGCACAATTTGATCAGAAATTCGAAAGTCTCTGGATATCAAAATCTCAACCTTCGGGGGAAATATACGAACAAAGAGTTTGTCCGAAACTTTCCAATAAGATTCAATAAGCGGAGTCGAAAGATCCTAAGCCTAAGATTTTGATGATGAAGAGCTCTAATGTAAACATTACTATAGATAATATGCATAAAACCGCATTCATCAGGCCAGTGTATACCCCACCCGACTCGTCCCCTTTGACCTCGCAACTTTTTTCACGCTTGTCTTTCCACAATGCTTCGTACTATCCACATGCGTCCCACCGCAAGGATAAGTTTCCGCCCCCACAATCTTCACCACGCGGAACTTTTCCTCCTTCGTCATTCCCATGGCTACTCGGTCGGGTATCAATCTCTCCATTCCATTTGCAATGAAATCAGCCTCATCCCACCAGTCAATCTCAACAGGCATATCCGCCTCGATATACTCGTCGAGTTTCTGTTGGATGGGTGTTTTCCATGTACTTTCTATGAGGCCGGCAAATTCACAAGCGGCAGATGAGGGGAAGTGAGAAGCTTTTGTTTCATCAAAGTTAGGAACGGAGGAGGAGACGAGGTGACGGACCGCAGCTCCGAGGACGTGGCCAGCGGTGTGATAGCGAGAATATAGAAGGCGTTTTTCTTGGTCGATTTTCTGAGTGATTTGCTGAGAGGGGCTAAATGAGGTGGGCGCGGAAAATGTGCCGAAGTGGAGGACTTCCCCGTCGGTGATAGCACTCATGCGTACCATTTGAACGGTAAATTTTATTCCTTCCTCATTTTCCATAGTCCCTTCATCCGATGGTTGGCCGCCGCCTTGCGGATGAAAAATGGTGGATTTGGTTGTGATAGCATAGGCATCGTCCTTAGCGTCCTTGAAAAGGAGTTTGTTCTCTTCGGCAAGGGTTGTGAGAGGAGTTATGGATGTGATTATGGTTTGTATGGTAGAGAGATGTGAATCATGATGGAATGCCAAGTGTGTGCGTTCGACCATGGTTTTAAAGCAATTGAAAAGTTTGAAAGATATCTAGGAAATTTGGCACAACTTGGACGAATTTGAGTCCGAGATTTGACTCACTCTGTCAATAGGAAATACTAGAGGATAATCTAGTAGATTGGATGGGTTGGTATCTGCTTGAAAGATATGGGGTCGAGATATCCTTCCCCTGGAATCGCTATGTCGAAAGGTTCTAGTAGATTTGTACACGGCTGAGAATCCGTATGTGAGGTCTGCTATATAAGACAAACATAAAATAACTAGTATTTAAAAGTTCAAAGCCAGGAATCTTCTAGAAATGTGGTCATTGAAAGCTAGCCTAAGAAGAAAGTAGTGGGAAAGCACATGATTAGCACGTGGTATGTCAAAAGATAACGATCACGCCCTTCCTGCTAATTAGTCATTGACCTTATCCCTTTACCTAACCGAACCTCACCTTTTGTCCCATATACATGAACTTCTTTAATTTTCTCAAGTCTGGCTTAAAAATCAGTCAATCCTTCAAACAAGCTGTCATATGAACGATATGCCACAAGTATACCATGATTAGTAATCGTCAATGACAGCGTACTGGAAGCATGGTCACTTGAGACCTTTGCATCTTCAACTATGCTTGAATTTTAGCAGGATTGAACTCCATATTCTTTGAAGTTTTTATGTCATTGAACACTTTCAAGGAGCTTCTAGTAATCAGCCACATATATAGTCTTCGGACCTCGGCGTAACCATCTCAACAGCCCCGGGGAAGAAAAATCAGCACCAAAATGGCCAGATCCTATCCCGTATATTGGCTAATCGTTTTTCATAGCTGAAGTTGAGATTACAGTACATATTGCTGCAGGCCATGTAAGCAAATCCCAAACTTACTTGCAGTAACGTTATATCATGTTTGTCCAAAGCCTAATCACTTTCGACGAATTCTTGAGCAGGGTTAGAGGTGTTGTGTTAATTGAGATGGTGATTTTCCGAGTGTGATGAGTGTATTACAATGACATTGCCTCTTCTGCTAGGGCTTAATGTCCGGAAGAAGACAAGTGATTAGTAGATTTGTTGCGACAACGAAAAAGATACTCTTTTGATTCTTTGGTGAGCATTAGAAGTAGTCGTGATGGTAGATCTATCCGTATTGTACACAAATCTTTTGCAGCACACAATTACGATGAGAACCTTCATGTGAGGGTGTTCGTACGTGAACTTCCAAATATACTCGTTTCCCGAGGTGGCTTGCAGATTTTGACGTTTCTTGATAGATATCTAGAGGAATTAATTAAATCCAATGATCCGTAAGGCTGAGCAATGAGTTTCTAAGTAATCTAACTGAAGCTTACTACACATCTCGAAAGCATCAACAATGAACGTGCATACAATAACACAATCTAGAGCTTACAAATCCATCTAGATGTTACAAGAATGGGGGAAATGACATAGCGCCCAAAGATCTACCTCGATCCAACCGATTGAGGAGAAGAATTGAGCTAAAGGAAAAGAAAATTGAAAACAAAATGCTGATGGATTGATGACAAACATGGAAAACATGACACTTTTGATATTCGTACTATGTTTATTATCGTTATCCTTATCCCTATAGAGCAAATAGAACATGAATTTCGAAGGCCCACTAATTGACGGCGCCGGCTAGTGTGCCGTTTTAGTTTTGTCTGTAACCATTAATAAACCCCTGTGAAAGTCATTCACTAAGCGGTTCACTAGCAATCAATCAATTTTCCGGTGCATGCATGTTCTCATCATTGCGAAAAACAGTCAACACAATAATTTCATCATGGTCCATAATCCATTTCTAGTGTGCATACCAAAAGGTTAAGATACAACGCTTTTTAGGCGCTGAAACACAGAAATGGCATGCATAGGCCTTTTCAGCATATTGATAGTTGAGCTACGAGCTTTCTATCTTGAGAGTGGCCTTTCTTAGGGTATCGTAAGCCGGCAATGTATTTCGAGCAACTGGTAGATTTGGTAAATCCTGACCCTCATCAGCGTCGCCACCGATATATCACCGGTGCTCATGAATATTATGTAGGAAGCGTCTCTCTTCATTGAATTGAGGTCTCCACTTTGCCGAACTGTTCCGCATTACATCCCATACTCATCATGACTTATACTACATAAGAATCATATAAGCTCCCTGCATCTCTGGAGAGATCCGAGATCCCAAAGACGGGTATGGAAACCTCTGGATGCAGCTGGTGATGGCAGTCAGCTCAGACCCACCATCTTGGTACCCCTCCCTTGTTGGCGAGAGTGCCGTAGGATTCCTCGATTCCTGTCTAATCCACTTTAGGATGTTGCTCAAGCTGAGCAGTTCTATACGAAATGGAGGGTATACTGATATCAAATATCTACCTTTGTGCATCTCATTTCTAAGCATCTATATAGATGGGAGGGCGTCCTCGCTCGTTCCATTGTTCAGCACATTAAACATTAATAGTTGCCAAAACAGCATCACAGCCCATATCTTCTAGCTTTTCGCTACTTTTGACTATCCGTTCTTTCATTCTTCTACATCTCCTATCATCCCTAAAACACCTACTACCAAACCATGTCTTCCAACTCAAAAACTTGCCGTCACAAATCAAGGAGCACCGAGGGTAATCCCGAGGATATGGTCGAGCAAGTCAAAAGCATCATTACTCTGCTAGACGAAGTTGTCTCTTTTAGACCGCACGAATGCGAAACATATATTCCGTCTGCTCGCTCAGCCGTCACCGCTCTCGAGCACATTCGATTCTTTCGTGACCCAGCACGTTTCGCTGAGCAAGTCTGGATTATCCGAGGTCTTCAAAGCTTTGCCTTCTTCGATGCAGACAATGGTAGTGTGATAGATATTGCAGACTTTTGCCAGAATGCATGGCTGAGAGTTTTGAGAAACTATCCTGAGAATGTTGACGTCTTGACGGGTAAGCCAATATGATGTCCCATTATCTTCAGATAATCGTGTACCTAACACAGAGAAAAAATCAGGATTGGGTAGGAATTGGCTTCAAAGATCTCAAGCGACTCTAGCGCGCATCCACTGCGAAGAAGGAAATGATACCACAGGTACCACCGACTTGGCCATCCACTTCCTGGAGTACGATTCTGATGATTGTTCCTTTCTAGCACCACCAAATGATCCACGTAGACAGGGTCCCCTTTATGTTGAAGCCCGAGGCTATCTTCAGCCAGCCGTGGACTTTTTCACTCGAGCTATTCGAGCGGCTGATGGACTCGGATCTACTTCCGGTGATTTGCTAGCTTCGGTACGTCTCAGCCCTCGTCACGCATTGGAATTTTAGTCTAACCATAAATCAGGCGGCAGAATCACATATGAGTCTAGGTAATGTGTCTGCATCTCCAGCAGACGAGCGCGCATTTACTCAAGCAATTCGATATTTACGTCGTGCGGAATCAACACAGGGATATCAGTTATCGATTTATCTGCAACAATATCTTAATGATTATGGAAGATATGTTTCTTAACTTCATCCTTTTCTTCCTATTTCTCTCATACTCCTCATGACATCGGGCATTTTAGAGTGTACAACAAAATTCGGCATTCGAGGTCAGTATCAGCATTTTTGAGAATGGCATCGGATCGCATAGCATAGCATATCAAGGGCGACTAGACATTGGGCGAAATTTCTTACATCAACATCGATGACGACGACGATTAGATTTTTTCTTGGGTAACTATACTTCTCTTTTGCATTTGTCTTCTTTCTATATTTCCCTGAGCAGTTTCTTCGCGATGTTCGTACTATCTCTGTTATTTTTTCTCCATTTAGGTGGATTCAAGGAACTGCAACGGCAAGCCTGTATCATTAGTCTATTAGATATTTAACCCAGCTAGAATAGCATACCAAATTCTTGCACAATTTCTGCTTCCTTTACATATTTCTTTCAATGATATCGACATTAGAGAAGTCAAAAGTAGCAATGAGAAATGAAGTAGATGTCCGAATTCCGAAGTCCCCTTGTTCAAATCCTTCGGGAGTGAGAAATCCTTTCCGGTGCGAAAATAGAGTTTAAAGGATCGCGTCTAAGTATGTGAGACAAGCGCGGTGAATAAGCGGTACAATTCGGCACATGCTAGTTCGTGCCTGTGATCTTTGAAAGGGTATGTAAGGGCTTTGGTGAGTGGCCTGCGTGGCGCTGGGCCACTGTTTGGTAGTGAGTACCTAAGTAAATATAGACGACTAGGGTAGAGATGCTCAACGAAACTTGCGTTGGAATTTTGGCTTAGGGTAGAGGATCTGGGAAAGTGTTCGCACTTTCTCTTCGATACTAGACTCCAAGGTTTGAATAGTGGCGTCCAAGGTTGAAGTCTTGTAAGTATGAAATGTAGACTCAAGCCGTCACGATATAGGCCAAGGCACACGCTGAGAAAGGTGTGAGCCAGATATGATATTAGCGACTGAGCATATGGCACCCATTGAGCTGAAATTCCGATTAAATAGCAATGATTCAAGTTTGACTTCAGCGAAGATCTAAAGGGAGACAAATTTTGTTGATAATGCATCTTCTGAAGTTGTCTCATTTCATCCAATGTCCTCCAGCGCTGTGGCTAAATGTGGCTGATAGGTTAATGAAGCCTGCAAATTAAGGCTTCGAAACGTAAGCTCTCGATCAGCTTCTCAACGCTTGCGCCACATAGCACTTTGATAATCACTCCGCAACAAACTCCAATACTGCAATATAACTTCCAATTCCCGGCCTGGAGCTTCGCACACTATTCTATAGTACTTGCTACCTCATATCGTCGTAAAGAGAAATAAAGTCGTCACCATGCTTACGGAGCGAGAAATGCAAATAAGCCCCATTGTGCAAGAGTCTGTGATGCACAATATGAAGGTTCGTTAGTTATTATTATATTAAAGCTCGAGGGAGACACCTCTCTTTTTGTGGTAGCCAGGGGGGAAGCGAATTGCTCTGACCAAGCTCGCCAATAACTTACCATTGCTATTGCATATCATTCCCTCACACAGACGAATCAACTAATCATCATCTCACATAGACCCTCGCAACTCTCCACAATCTCACAGCCTCCCTCTTTGGTATCGCCGCCGGTATTCTCGGTCTCGAATCCTACCCTGGATTTTTATTCTACATCTTCTTCACGCTCTTCACTACTACCTTCGTATATGTCTTTCGCATAGCTCCGCATATGAGTAAAGACACAATGGGGAATAGATATTTTAGAGGGGCGTGGGAGTTTTGGACCAGTGGTTTGGTAGAGGGACTGAGTGGATTTGTATTGACTTGGACGTTATTTTATGGGTTGGTCAGGGCGTGACGAAGGACAATTGGGGAAAGTGAAAAGGGAGTTTGGGCATGGATTTGGGAGATATTCGTGGAATATGCCGAGGCAGGGCATCACTATGAATATTCGGACGTGGTAGGACATCATCTCGAAGAATCGATCGATTTTCCATCACCTGTATTCCTCCAAATGAATGCCTGGTAAAAATGCGGGGATTGGAAAGGATGAACAGACCACTAGCGCAATCGAGAGGAATTCAGCCAAAAATAGGATCAGAAACATAGATGTGGTGATGACAGGAAGGAAGATAGGAGATTGCGGTTGGTGGATTTAGAGCGCGTATGGATTTTAATTATTGCAGCAATATTCAGCTGGCAAGGCGCTGGGAGTTGAACGCTACGAAACCACGCATGCTTGATGTTTGTTTTCGGAAGGGCGGTTATGTTTATGTGACCAAATACTGCATTGCTGCACAGAATGGAGTTGAGGAATACCAAATTCTACTTTGCGGATACAAATTTAAGTTGAAAACTTCTGCCCATATGACAACTAGGGCGAGTATTCGTAATGTGGTAGGGAAGAGCTATTCTATTATTTCTTCTTTGATGTTGAGCTGCATGCCCATTCCGTATGTTGTCCAGGTCTAGGCACTCGCTAGTTGGTCTAGGTTTACCTCACAAAAGTTGTGGGTCGGATGGCAATTGTTGTTGGATAATGCGGAGGAGTGGTAAAATTTACCAAATTACCAAATCTAACATATATTTGTTTATGCCCAGTTCGTCTCCTTAAACATCGTGCCTTCACACGACTAGAAACTCAATCTCTGTGTCGGTTGGATTTCCTGTTGGCAAAGATACGTCTAATTCTATCGAATTCTGCGCGTAAATAGTCTGTTGGTTCATGGGACCACTTTTTGACCCTGGAGTGCTGAATTTTAACTTTCTGGCTGTTGCGTGGGGTTCTGTGAAGTTAATGAACATGCTAAATTAGTAAAAGATATGCATAGAGCTATTTTGTTAATCGTAGCGAGAGATGTCGCCGGACGAGAGCAAGAGAGGCTATGGCACAGCCAAGAAAGTCTTTCCAGGTAATACATTTGCCGGGGGCAATGGGGAATACGGGAAACTCTGTATATCTTTGCTCGGTGAGGAAGAGGGATAGTGGTATCTTCAGCAAGAGCTCCCCGAAATTCTTAACATTTCAGCTGGGGAAAGCGGATGGTATGGATCCTCAGTAGAGAAGATCAAGAGGGGTTACAGCATTGTTACAAGGTGGCCTAGGAAAGAGGGGACTCTGAATGACTTTTCAATTCGATAGACTAGTAAGTAAACTAAAGTAGTGAAAAAATAATGGCTAGGTGGCAAATTGAAGGAAAAAGATGAACGCAAAATAAGAAGCTAACCCCAAACAGAAGCACTACAGCACCTTTTCGTTCTTCCCTCAAGTGGGAAAATCGGTCTTCCATCTCGGTGCCATTAACGTCATTCTCCTCTTCGCACAGCAACCAAGGCCACATATACAATGAAAAAAAAATACCATCAGAAAAGTCGGACAAATGATTGACATCAGTCCGGAGACTAATTGAAAAGGACTTCCTCTCGGGAAGGGTCATGTATGAAAAATTATGAGATCAGTCTGTAGACCAACGAACTTACAGGCAAGCCCGTATCATCTAACTTTCTTGAGCGAAAGATGATCTCTCTGTACCCTTTCTCTTACAAAGATAGGTCACACTTCGGGGAGGACGTACATCGCTCTTTAGTGGGCGCCACGTTGCAGAGGCTTGCCACTTTGTGAAGGAGGTTTAGCGCTTCGTGAAGAGATACAGCACTCCCGAAGGAGGTGTATACCACTTCTTGAAGGTGGTTCTGCGCTTCGGAAAGGACGTACACCTCTGTAGCGGACAGCCTCACTGTGGAGGATTGCCACTCTGTGAAGGTAGGTTAGCACTTTTGGAAAAGGTGGTATGAAGAGAAAAGAGAAAAAGAACGGCGTCTGGGGAGCCGGGTCTTTTAAATACGTTTTCTAGGGAAGCTAACTCGGGGGGCTTCTATATGGTCTACCTTAGCTGGCTAGGCGATCAGGAAGAAAATCAACATTAGCAAATGGCTACCGTACTTGCTCCGCAGAGGCATCGAAGGTCAGTATTGACTCGCGGAACTCGGGCAAGTGAGGAGATGAGTTGATACTAAAGTTTGATACTCCTAGTTTTCAGTAGTGCATCACAGTCTAATTTCCCACTTCATTGAGGAAACATTGCTTGCAGTGAATCTCATCCTGGCTAGAAAGAAAGTCTGTTGATATAATTCATTTTTCTTATGATACATTATTAGCCATTGGTAAGGGGTGCCTGACTAGATGTTTGGATCCCACAAGAGAGCAATGATTCTAGCGAGCTAGTTCACGAGGATACTAATGAAATAGAATGTATTGGAAAAGTTTCATCGACTACGACGATCAATGTGGAGCACATGTATTGGTTGGAATGTGAAAAAAATTGAATAGTCCGGCGCATTATGAAGGCCTAATTTTCTAGTTTACCAGCTACTATTTCCTGGAACCTAATCTTTTCGAAACCCCACCAAAGTTCGATAGTGGCAGATATTACAATCCTTCTAAAGTCTCAATGACAGACATTAATTAGCCATTAACCTGGATATAACAATCCTCTACTGTGATTAATATGAAAGTCTTATCAAAATACTTCTATTTTCATTTTCTATCCTTAGGCGACAACATACAAAAGAGCTTATGGCAGTGGGTTTGATGCAGAAAGTTTTGCATGACGCCAAAGAAGTGACCAACTTGGGTCAGGGTTGGGGGAAGGAACCGCAGCAGTCAGGTTAAAGAGCTCGACTCGAGTTTGAAACTTTTTAGATATTGATTAGTTTTGTTGACGGTGGTTACTTCCGAGTCATGCTAACTTAACGTTAATTAAACACGGTTGCAATTTTCACTATTGCTTTGTTACCTTGACTTATGCCTTCACTCAATAAATACCGTGATTCAAACATGTTATCATGCGAAAATCTTTTTAAGAGGCCACAGCTAAAGTTAAGTTTCGACACATTACCTGGAGAGAGTTATTGTTGATAATGTAGTCACGATACTACGAGTAAATGGACGGTTGCCGAGGATAGGTGGGGTGCCCTCACATGTCAAATGTACCAGCCAGGGGGAATCACCGGGGGGTTTTCGCATAGCTAATATTGACCTAATCCTATTGGTCGTGTTCCTGCCTAGAAATAGGTACGTCATATTCCTACTTGCACATGTCAGTTATTCTTTCCTACAATAATAAATTTCCTTTCTCTTCTCTTCTCTCCGTCAATTGATACATATTAGATACATACAATTCTATTTTCTCCCATAAGAAACCTCAATTGCGAAAGATGGACTTATCATATCCAATATTCCATCCTTTCCTCTTTCTCTACCAAGTATGGCAATTCTTCCTTGCCAAACTTCTTTCTCCTTCCCCTCCAGTTGATGGTCAAAAGCTTGGAAGACCAAAAATTGCAATTATTGGTGCTGGATTGACTGGTGTTTCTGCTGCTTCTCACTGTGTGGGCCATGGATTTGATGTGCAAATCTTCGAGGCTGGTCCTAGGAGTCAATTGGGTGGTATCTGGAGTGTATGTTTAGTCTTTCTCTTACTCCTCTCTCTCTGCCTTTCACATGTTGAGGGTGCGGGTTTCTCCAGGCAAACAGGCACATTATAGATGCTAATTTTAATGTATTAAAAGAGAGTCAACAGTACATCTGGTCTACAAATTCATTCCTTGATGTACCGATTTCATCCCTCCGTTCAATGGCGAGGTGGCTATCCAAATCAACAACAAATCGTATCTCAAATCACCGAACTTTGGAAGCGATATGGTCTAGAAGAGAAAACAAAGTTCGATACTAAAGTCGAGAAAGTGTATCAAGACGACAGAGGACGATGGATAATCAATAACACGTCAGAAGGACGATTCGAAGGTATCATCGCAGCAGTGGGAACCTGCGGAGATGTAAAAATACCACATATCCCAGGCATGGACAAATTCAAGGGGGAGATATATCATTCAAGTGATCTCACCGGTAAAGACGCAAAGGGAAAGAAAATCATTATCATTGGAGGTGGTGCAAGTGCAGTTGAAGCATTGGAATTTGCGACCCATGAGGAAGCAGCTGAGACCACAATTTTGGCCAGGAGTGACAAATGGATCATCCCTCGAAATGCTGTCGTGGATATGCTACTCGCATTAAATATATTCGGACAAGAAACATTCTTGAGTTGGATACCAGAAACTCTTCTCAGAAAACTCTTTTACAGAGATCTAGAAGATCTAGCTCCTAACGACAAAGGATTATTCACTGGTACACCCATGGTCAATTCAGACGTCATGGATAAAATCCGTCAAGGAAAAGCCGAATGGTTACGTGGCGACATTAAAGGATTCACCGAAGATGGTATCAAGTTCAATCTTCGCGCAAAAGGTGTTCCACCAGGTGGCCCTGGAAAATCCAAACTCGTAAAGGGTGATATCGTCGTAATGGCTACAGGATTCGACCGTCCATCTCTCGACTTCCTCCCCTCAGACACTTTCCAAGATCCTTACTCGCCGCCTAACTGGTATCTCCAAACCTTTCCTCCCTCACATCCATCCATCTGCTGTAACAATTGCACATACGTCAATGCCATTGGTGCGGTAGGCAATTGGCATATCGGAATCTACACACGTATTCTTCTCATGTTTCTATCTGATCCACTAACCAGGCCTAGACCCTTCTGGATGGAACGCTGGATTGATATGACGCGATTCCTTAAAAGATTCAGTCCAACGGGCGCGTTTGATTTCTTTACATATCTGGAGCTGGTATGGTGGTTCACGTTTTGTATCGCGATCAATCCATTTAGATGGAAGTGGGCTCTCTTTGTGTTCACGGGTATCGGAAGAGGATTGCCAAGGAAGGTTGTAGAAGCGGAGGATTCTTTGAGGGGAACGTTAGGATGGAGAAATGGACATAACGAGAATCATGATCAAGGCAAGAGCCTTTAAGGTAGGGAGGAGGGGATGGCTATTTTTTTTTAGAGGGCCTGATGCGTTAGAGTCAATGTATAATCTTGGGCATCGGGGTGGGAACGCGATTGGAGGTTTTGGCACAATATGATGATAATGATAATCACGAGCAACACATATTGGGTCGGTAATTTTGGACGGCTGGCTGTTATTTACAATGGAGGAACAGGTACCAGGTAACACGCAATCAAAATGGGGAACAAACTAAATTAAAAATGTAACTAAAATTAAGGATCAGAAAGGGATTTCAAGAGAAATAAAAATCTATTGCACATCTAAAGTTCTTGGCTATGCTAATTAGTAGTTGCTTAGATCCTGCATTGAGTTCGCTCGCTAAGACAGTCTGAGAGCCAAGGTCGATTAAGGGGCTAGTTATTCTAGGAGAGAATTTGAATGGCTTGATTCTTTTGGCATGAAAAAAAAAACAAATTTTGATCATGATGACTGAAGTGAAAAATTAAGTCGTGGTAGTGGGTTGAATTTGGTACTTTGGCACTTTTGTTTAGTAGGGAAGGGGCGGAGAAGCATGAATTGAATTCTGTTTGCCTTTCTGGATGAGGAAGGAGATAAAGAAGAGATGGATGTTGTTGGGGTTGTAGATGGAGAAGAAGGGAACAGGAAGGAGGAAAGGGGAAGGAGGGAGTGTAGAGGTCTTGATTCTATGGGGATGGAGATGCATAGTGGTAGATAGTAAGGTAAATATTGGCAATGGGGTAGGTAGTAAGTAGTACTTGAATAGTGAGTGTTACTGTCAAGGAAGACAAATAATTTTGACCTCCTGGGATCTTGGCAGCATATGCATATATATTGCATGATGCATATAAGGAGCAAACAAAACTCAACTTTTAATTCATTCTTTCCTTTTTGGTATACTGTTTGTTTGCTTTCAATATTTTGATTTCAAAGCACTTTAATTCCAAAGGCCGAATACCTAACCCTATTCCTTCATTTTTTGAATATATACTCGCAGCTTAACTGCTTAGCTAGAGAATCAATCAATTCAATCTGATGCTCTTTCTGGTCTCAAGAAACCCAATAAATAATGATAGAAGTAAGTATACACAGTTACGTCGAAATATTCTCGACGAAACATTTGAATACACCCTTCCTTCTTGATTGAAGTGTGATTGATGCACGATATAATAACGTGATTTATGATGGATTCTACTCCTTATGAGGTATTCCACAGGCGCTTACCGTCAACCCCCCCCCCCCCCTCTTCCCAATACTTACCCCTTTTTAGTTCAGTCTCTCTTCTTCGGTCTTTGCCTCCGGCTCTAACAAGTTGCGAGACATTAGTTATCTTATTTTAGACCCCTTTGCTATGGTGGCTATTAGTATACTGACTTCTCTCACCGGAATAGGTACTAGAACATTGTCTGAAATCACTTCAATGAATGTTGCAAATGTAATATGGCAATGTTTGCTTATTGGTTCAACATCTTAGAGGATACCCTTTGGATCGGATATAAAATTCGATTTTACTCGCAAAAAAGTTGTTAGCATGAAACTTTATGGCTTTACTTGGACGATTAGTATGGCGAAGAATTTAGCTTAGAACTTTACATCATCCTGATATTTAATTCTTACAATTCAAAAGGGTAAGGCATTTGTATACCATCTGCGATCTTTTTTGTCACTGACACATATCTATGGTATGGAAACAGAACCTTTGAACGGACATATCTCTCTTACAATAGAATGCCAATGGAAAAAAAATTGAATTCACTGGACAATATCAAGAATGGTGCAGACATTTTCAAAACTATAATACACTTACTTACTTGCTTGCTTGTGGTTTTACGAGTTTCGACCTGCAGGCAAATCTAACCAGATATGTGTGCAAACAACGTCGTAGAAGAAGATTTCAAGCTACTTGGAATGAGGCTGTAGGATCGGCTTTCAGATCGTTACTTACTCCCGAAAATGGAAGACCTGTCTCCGCTGATGAGTTGACGAACTACGGTTTTTGCTGTTGGTGCAGTACCTGGGCATAGCGTGCAAGTAAATGCCGGTGTTAGATGAAGTTATTAATTCGGTTCGTATTTCGTCAGGTGTGTTTGATGGCTGTCCGCCTTTCTCACGACAGCCAAAAAACCTCGAATATGACCTGAAGCAAACCAAAGAAAGGGGCATTGATTGACCGTACTGGAGTGGACCCAGATTGACGAACTGTCTCGGACCTCCCCCCGGAGATGGTGAGCCCTACAAACTTGCCGGGTCTAAAAGGGACAAACAATCTTGGCAAGCAAAAAAAAGTGGTTTGGAAGCTAGTCTTCATTAATAATAAATGACCAACCATTTTTATGATATCAATTAATTCATACGATATACATCATTATCAACAACTAAGTGACGCTCCGCTGGTCCCGCGGTAACCACTGCCGCAGAGGCAGACTATCTCGCCGCAAAACATCTGCTGGCATGATGAGAAACTGGGCTTTGAAGGCTTGCTTTGAAGTTTCCTCTCTCACTTGGACCGAAAAAGAAATCTCTCCCCTCATCATCCATCCCATAACACCACTAAAAAGTTCCACCAGCCCCATCCAGAGCCATCCGAAAAGGAAAGATGGAGTCAAACCATCACAAGTTTTCAATCCAAAGACGCCGTCTTTGGCGGTGCTGGGAATCGAACCCAGATTGAAACGGATCATTTCGTGAGATATCCTATAGAGGATGAACCACAACGTCACGTGCTACCATTACACCACACCACCATTCATTATACACCCCCGAGCCTGAGCCCCATTTCGTCACCAACCAGCTTGATGTGCCAAGATTGGATGAATGATGAGATGCGAATTAAGAGGGAGTGGTTGTGATTGGTTAGCGCTAAATAAGTATATATACCTATGTTATACCGAAAAGAATTGAAAAGTTCTGTCAGAAAATGGAGAGTGCATTAATTTAGCAGATGCTTAAGCGAAGTATTGTGGGGAGCCGTTATAATATGTAAGGCTACGAGGACCCACGGTTCGGAGTTCGGAATAATTTCTAGATTACCGAGATATTTTGTTTCCCGAAATTTTCACGGGCAAGAGTTGTTTGTAAGGTAAATTGCTTTATTGCTTGGCACGACATTGGGTGATGCAGATCAGATGTAATTTTTTTTTTGCTTTTTTGCTTTTTTGGGGAAAACCGTTGGGGAAGTTGTGCAACCCAAGAAATTTGGGATTATGCAGTTGGCAAGTCGTACAAAATATTACGTAATGGGTGAAACATTTTTCTTCTACTTTCTGAACCTGAATCAGTAGCGTGCCTCTACGGCAGTGACTGCCGGAAGCCAGGGCAACGTCACTTTTGGAAGTATGGCTATGATTATCAGACTTTAAATTCAATTTAAATACACTTGAGAACTTTTATAAAGATTATTATGGAATGTGAGAAACTAAAGGTTTCTAGCGGTTTAGAGATTTTCTGAAGGAAAAAAGGCAGTCATTCCCGGGTATGATGAAAAATCGTTTATATTTGTTAAAGGCTATCCTAGGATAGAAAAAGAAGTGAACCTCCAAACTATCAACCATCAAGGTGATCCAAACTCTATCGCGCCTACTGTCAACTCCACCAATTTACTTCCCAATCCACCGACCTAAGACCAATAAGACTCCTCGTAGATACATTGGGAGTAGTATGGGTTCTGAACTTTGCAGTAGGTACCCTCAACACAGTTGGTTGATCCGGTGTAACCAATTCCTCCACATCGGTAGTAGGCAGCGACCAAGGAGCCTGTTGGGTAAGCGGCAGCACCAGTTCCAGAAGCGAAACCGGTAGAGGCAAAGCCGGTAGAAGCAATGGTAGGGGAGGCACCAGTTGAAAAGGTTGTTGGGTATGGTGGAAGAGAACTTGCTGAGGCCTTGGAAGAGGATGATGAAGCAATGAATGTTGATGAGTTGTCTACAGCAGAGCTCTTCAAAGTTGTTGGGACAGCGGCGGCTGTGGAGGTTGAAGCTTCTGGAAGAGAAGTTGCAGGTTCTGGGGTAACAGTGACAACGACGGTCTCAGAAAGGAGGTTTGTGAGTGAAGTTGTGTATGGAACACTGCTTGTTGGAACAAGATCGGAGCTGACTGCTGGCGCAGAAGTGACGACAGGAGCTTCGGAGCTAGTGGCCGCAGCGGAAGTTGCTGCAGCGGAAGTTGATACGTCAGAAGGTGCTGCAGCAGAAGTCGCTGCGCCAGAAGATGCTACCGCAGAGGATGACTTGGTCTTACAAGGCTTCTTGGACTTGGTGTGGGTGTGGGATGGTTTTCCGCTTGGGCGAGGGAAACCAGATGCGTGCCCAGTTCCCGATGGGTGTCCAGTTCCAGATGGGAACGGAGGAGCTGTTCCATTGAAGGCTTGAACTTGGAAGCTATTCACGATTAGAAGACTGTAAAGATTGAACATGAAAGGTAGATTGTACTTACTGGCCTCCAGGACGATGGATGTTTGATGCCATGACTGATTGGCCGAGCGCGAAGCTGGCGAGGATGATGGCGTTGCACTTCATTTTTGTTGAGGTATGATTTTTGACAATCTTTTTTTTTGAGGATCTGGCCTACTGATATATTCTTTGATGTACAGATAGAACGTAAAGATGGCACAGCCAAGAGATTGTGGTAAGAGCAGGTCTTTGAAGAAAGAGAGACTGAAGGTGAGATACTTCGAAAGCTGGTAGAGAGAAAAAAAGAACGAATGGAAATTTGAGAAACGAGAAAGTATTTGAACGGTACACAGAATGATAGTGCATGGTTCCAGATTATGGATTGTATGGGTCGACCCGGGTATCCCGCCCCTCCATAATTCAAGGTATATTAGCATTTGTGGATCAAGAAGCTTGAATAAAGCTCAGGACAGGACTCAGCACTTGCTATTGACCAATGGCGATGGAAATGGGGTATATTAAAAAAGAAGATTGGTGAATTTCTCTTCCACTTCTCCTGACGCAAGGCTGTAGCTGTAGCCAACCATGGTTGCAATCTCACCGCCGCCTGAATGTTTCATCGATAATTAATGGTATAAGATTGATTTAATTTGTATAATAACTTTACCAATCTCATGGAAAGCAGCAAGACATGTGTTATCAATCCGTCAGGGGAAATGCCAGGGGATTTATTGGTAGAGGATAAAAAATATATGAAGTTCATCTCATGTTGGATTAAGTGGATTATGTTGATTAGGTTGATTGGGTTGATTGGGAAAGGTTGAGGAAACTTTTTTGTTCTAGATTTTTGTCTGACATTCAAGGATAGACACATCACCACTAGACTAAAATAGGCAAGACTCTCTCGTCTAATATAGTGGATTTTGATTAACGATGTTTCGAATTGATAATTCCGAGAGAAATGAGATCTTTACCATCTTTATACATTTCTTCCTTTCAAATGTTCCAGACTAAATTATCAAGACTATGACGACAGGATCCGCCATCGGTAACTTACTTCAGAATCTTACAGCTAAAAGATGAGATGGACCGAAATTCAAACATCGTGAGGCGTTGCTTACTTGCATTCAATATTTCCGGTCCGTAATGCCACATCCTCACCCTCGTCCTCATCTAGGCATTCGAACCGCTCATTTAGCATTCACGGTAGTGAAGCAATGATGTGCAGCTCACGGCTGGTCTCCGCCATCTAGCTAGTAGCCACCCAACAATCCAACGGCAACACTATCAACATCAAATGTTTTCTCAATCCAGATCGTCATTCGGTGATTGTGATATGCAAAGAATGAGCGGCTACCAATGATTTCATCAAATGATTCCATGGATGCAAGTATAGCAACCTTGTTTGACACCCCCTTATCATTACAGCAAACAGGGGTTTTATAGTGATAGTCGTAATCACATCAATATAAATATCCCTGACACAAAGGAAATCTCGAACCAGAAACTTTCGTCACACAAGCAAGGCTATGCCAGGCTATTATCTTTGATACAAGATCTTCATTGAAAAAGTCTTAAATTGATGGAATACGAAGAGGTGAAAAGGATCAAAATGTGTTGTCAAAAAAGCTTAACTCAACTTGATTGTTAACCAGGTAAATACATATGTCGTCGTTTGACTCTCGTCAAATTTCTAATGTCGAGGCTTATATATTAGAATTAATTTCGGCCAGTGCCATCATTTACTGATAACGGAGATATTTACAAAAATTTAATCGAATTCATTCGCCGTCCGGCGTCTGCTTTGCGTAAAAATATATCTGAGTGATTTCCCTGAGTGGGATCGACATGCTAAAGGCTCCGCCCGATGTTCTCCCCTTTCAATCCACATCGATGAAAGTTTGGCGTATTCCCCCGTCTTTTTAGCTCAGCCCATTCAATTGCAGTTGTCTGTTCGTGGTCTTGACTACTTCCTGCTCAAATATCTATCTTTATCAAGTCGCTTTCGCCCGTGAACATTTCTGTTCTGATCTTCCGTGGTGCATGTCATCGTCGATACCGCCTTCTTTTGATGCATTTCCTTTAAATTATCAGGATTGATGTCAGCTGAACCGACCTATGCATCTTCCACTAGGCGTGTTGATGTGTCGATTGGTTATGTGATATGAGTTTTCGCGAACCCTGTCGCGAAAGGTATGAAAAGGCGAAATAAATCATTACCCATCATATCTAGACAATTAGACATTTCCCGTCTAATTATGCGAACGCATCGATTCTATTTCATGTTACAGCTACACCTTTAGATATAATTTCTTACAACACTCTGAGAAGAGTAGGAGTAAATCAAACTAGACAAAACTGCCCCAAAAAATATGTCGCT
The DNA here is from genome assembly GCF_000146945.2 of Sclerotinia sclerotiorum 1980 UF-70. Classification (NCBI taxonomy): domain Eukaryota; kingdom Fungi; phylum Ascomycota; class Leotiomycetes; order Helotiales; family Sclerotiniaceae; genus Sclerotinia; species Sclerotinia sclerotiorum. The sequence continues at coordinate 63,268 of NW_001820826.1, forward strand.
GGGATGGTTCTCGTCAGTCAATTTTCCGAAAGATTTTTGCCTCATCCACAGGGCTCAGGATCTTATGTGCAACCGTGTCATAATCATCTTTATGGTTCACTTCCTCAGAGATATTTGCTGGTTTAAAAAATTCCCTGTTGCTAGACTTCAAAGTTGACTTCCAAAAAAATTCTCTTTTCGGCTGCGGAGACTGGCTTTCAATGCATCTAGCCACCCAGTCACAAACGTGGCTTTTATTTAATATTTTCTTTACTCGTTTATTCTGTTGGGATATGAATGATTGGTCCCGAATAGCTGCGTATTGTTACACAATAAAGCCCCTCCTCCTTTCTCAAATTCCGCTCGGGAAAGTTCTCGAACAATCTAGGCCATCGTATACAATGAAAGATGTGTTTTTTTTTTTTTTTCAAAATCTGTTGCTTAGCTTATGCATAGTTATACATTGTTAGTAACCTGAGAGGATGGCTGACTGTAGTCATCCCATTCTATTGTACCAGGAATCACATATCCCCGAGCATTTTACTTGGATCAGTCGATATCAGAAGCAAGAGGTCAGCTTATATCACCAGCATTCATGCTTTGTAAGGTTGTAGCTTCTAAATATAGAGGCACCCGAATGTGGTTACTAGTACCCGGCTGCAGTCAATAAAGACGACATGAAGCCGAAGAAAATTGGTGGAAAAGCCAGAGCAAGCTTGCTCGGTCTCATTCAGAAACCCCCCAACATGAATCCATTTCAAACATATGTCATTAGCTTTTGGACCTTCTATAAGGTAATCAATCTATAATTAGATGGAGATTTCATGGCGCGGTCTGGTATGTGCAGCTACATTTTCTCGATTGTGATGATGTTAAAGACATCGTTTCTTGGCTCGTTTTTGGCTAGCGGACTCTCGAGAAGACGATGCTTCCAAGCCTTCTAATTCTAGAAGAAAAAATCTACGTTCCAGAGTCTAAGTACTATGCAATCTTCGTATCTCAATATTTGTGCTATAGTTTACTCCTATGCTACCCAACCTAGGAAGCTCGCAAGCGTCATAATCACCATATTTTCATCCACGATGCTCCATTGGCGGGGCGCATAAAAGTAATGCACCAATTGTCAATGAAAAAGAAACAATACATATCCTGCCTATTCCCCGTTATTGTCGTGGCGATCTTGCTTCTTTAGACTCGAGCTCGAAAACATATGTCTTTTCTCAGAGCTTCTATTCCTGAGGTACACACACTGCCAAACCACTCTATCATTCACCAATCTTTTATTGTACTTTGATCGTGTAAGACTGTATCTAGAACTGAGAAGAGCCGTCTGTTATGGAGTGCTAAAAGCAGGGCCTCCGTACTCAGATGCGCTCTAATCGTATCTCGGAGGTGTTCTAGATGGGAATTCTAAGTTTCTATTCCTATTGCTATTTCTGTTCAGAAGAATTCAAGGATCGTGGTTAATTATCTACCCATCCTTTTTATATAACCTCCCGCCGTCGCATTATTCTGACTATCACAGCATTTATTTACTTTCGTATTAAGAACTGCGGGGTTCAAGTGTTATGGAAGGAGAAAGATGTTCTAGAGTTTAAAGGAATGCGGATTTCCAGATCAAGAAAAGAAACCCTGACCAGACTTTCATCTCTGTTCGTCAAGTCATCACATCGAACAAGTTCGAGGATCATACTAGTTCAGAAGCCGAAAAGCTGGTAGTATTGACATATCAGTATTTTGAACGAGCATTGCGAAGTAGTTCATCACCTTACGCAGCCCAGAAAGCTATGGCTGCACGTTCAAGCGTAAATGCGTTTCTCGCCTAGCGACGCCCAATAAGCCGACTAGGAGACGTCCTCACACAAGCCTTGCACCATCATCTGGGCTGCTTGATGTCAATTTTAAAGTCCTGCTGCCGTGCAGCGGGCCTTCGCTCTTTGCATACACTATTGAAAGGATATGGTTACTCTCATCCGGGGTCGAAACTTCATGATTTACTCATCTTCACGGTCACAGCTCCGGCTGCCTACGCCATGACAAAGCAATAACGTGCTCTTGCTCTCTCCCTACATCATCAACATGCACTGTAGCCGGCGTAATATTCAGAACAATCAAGCCAGGTCCAGATGCGCCACTTGGCATGCGGCCCTCCTCGGCATGCATAAATCAGAGGTGTCAATCCAGTCAATCGACTTCAAATTGACGTTGCAATCGCCAACAGGACTACATCTTACAGGACTAACAGTTGGATGAAGGAAGATGTACTCGATGCGTGGTATAGAAAATGCTGTTATATCCCAATAACAATATCTATTTCCACTCTCTCTTGAGTTCCCGGACTCAGGGATTTGGACTTCTTCACGAAATCTCTCATATACCACCTGCTCACGGGACAGCTCATGGAATAAGTGAAAGAGTTTCATGAAACCTGTGGAGAAATCTACCGCCTCGCTCCAGATGACATTCGCCAACAAACAAACTTGGAACAACATATATATATATACACACCTTCCTTCGAGGCCACAAGCACGCTATGAGATAAGATTTGGTAGACTTTATTCGGGAATAGTTCCTGGACTTCAACTGAAACACAATCGCTAATTATCCTAGCACCGAGGAATCAGGCTAATAATTTCATTCCCATAATTGACTTTAAGTTCCACGTCCATGTTCGAGGACTGCTGAGTTATTCTTCCATTGATGAAGCTCTGCGCTCACAATATCTAATCCCCATATTTCACGCCCCCTTTCACAAGGAATGATATCAAGTTTGAGCACATGCCACGCGAAAATTATATCCACGTCCAATTTCATCATCGTAGGTCGCCGAAAAATGATTCAGCAACAGCCATGACTAGCCGTCAACCACCCAATCCAGCAGAAAAGCAAGCAAATCCCCGCAAGACTTTGCAACGACGCCAGAACACACTGCAAGGGAAAAAGGGACATCACTATACTTATACTTCAGAATCCTCCTACACCATATCTAGAAGCCAGCCGTGTCCAACAAATACCTAAGATCAGGCAATCTAATTCCTAGCACTCTACCGCGTGTAGTTCCAGCAGCTGAACGACGATTATTGAAGATATTTCTCCTCGGAGGTGTACATACTTAAGTCTTAAGCTTACGGACACCAAGGACAAAAATTCAAAAAGTGGCTGTTTATTTGAGACTTAGGTCGGGGTTGGTATTTAGTAATGGGCTTGATAAGAGGTGCTGAGCAGAAGTGCTCATAGATTGTAAACTTACATTTGCTTAAATGAGACTTGAATTGTTGGCCTCAGCTGCAGCTCAATGTCAGGGAGTTGAGGAAGAAAATAGCTAGGGGTATGAAATGGATTGAGAATGTTAAAATAGGGTATTACTGTTATTCATCATGGGTTTATGCTAAGAATGTCTATACCTGATAGACATTGAGTTGAGGGAAAAACGAGGTTTGTTAGACCGGGAGATATTAAGGAGTGATAAATAGTATTTATTGATGTATACTATGTCGAAGCTTTCATTTCCCCCTAATTTATAGACCGAAGTAGCATGTATATCCTTCAGAACCGATCACCGATACCAAATTATGCTTCTTTACTTCCTCCCACGTATGTCATTTCAATCAATCCCGCCGGAGCAAAAGCTAATTTTGTGTCTTTGCCCGTCCATTCATTCATCCATCCACTCATGATATCAATTTATCCCAGTCCATTCAATGCTCTCCAGCTCCACGTTCCCCCAACCCCTCACATCCTCCAACACCCTATTCCACCATCCCACTCACCCCAACATCCAACTCCCCTACCCCTCTACATCTTCCTATTCTCTCCATCCTCATAACTATATCCCAACCCCGCCACACCCTCATCATTATTCCATTCCTCCTTCTTCAGACCCGCTTCAACATGTAATCTCTTCAAATCCTGATGATTCCAACTTTGATTTCTAACAAGATTCGGTTTCCACGTTTCGACTGAGGATTGTAGGGGTTCGCCCAAGGAATTGCGGCGGCCGTCCTGGATAGATACGTCGGCTTCAGTGGATTGAGAAGTTGTGGCGTTGGAGCCGGGTTTAATGTGATGCGGGAGGGAGGCTTCGTCGTGGTGGGTAGGGCTGGTCTGGGCTGGTGTGGTTGCTGTAGATGTGGTGGATGCCATTTTGATGCAGGTTTTGGTATGCGTTGCAGTTATTTAAGAGGTAGATGAATAGATGTAGGTGTTTTTGTGATTGCTTGTCGAGAAAGATGGAGGAATGGCTTTATTTACAGACAATTGCAAGATGCCGATCGAAACTGAGAAATTACAGGAAATATGAGCTTTCTCCGCAATATTTCAATTGCCCGTGTGACGTCAATCAATGCCCACAGCCCAAAAAAAAAGTATGGAAACACGGAAACTGCAATGGATTTCAAGCTTTCAAGTTTTGGTGCTTGTAGTTGTAATATCTTTCTTTTTCATTTTCTTCTGAATAGAAAGAATTTCAATGTATATATATTCAATCAACACAAGTACTTCCCACAAATCGTATGACTAAGTCTCCAAAATCATGAGATTTTGATCACCACTACACTACCTATCGAATTCACACCCGTCCGTGTCCCGTTTCCCTTTGTCTTCAGTATCAACGAGTGAATATGATAAGTATGTATGGCCTCACAAGGCAAGAATGCTGCTATCAAAGACGGACGACCTTCAGAATCCCACCACCAAAGACATCAACTCTTCACCCTTACCCCTCTTCCCAAGCCATCCATCCTATCATACAAACAAATAAAAATCTAAATCCAATCAAATGAGCATCAAACAAACAGGATATATATCTATACGAGGGAAGAACTCCCGTTCATTCATGCAAACCCCATCAGTACATTACCTAGCGTGAAAGTGGTATGACTTGTCGTCTTCTCTTCTCAAACATGTGCTTTTTGTCCTTTCCCCCTAGAGAACAAGTTTGACATCACTTCACCTCCTGGCTGTGCGAAGTCCAGGTTCAATTGGAGGCACGTGTACTAGTCTAATGCGGGGTCGCTTAATCTTATTCTGCGGGAACTATTCGAAACGATTCACTGATAAGATTTGATTTTCTTATCGCCACTTTAATCTTTGAATCACTCGCTGCCACAACACCACCTTGCCGACTTTTTGATTTTATATTTATTGTGCCTCTCTCTCTCATTGTCGCAAACCACATTACTACATCAACATCATTATATTTCATTATATCTCACCAGAGATCATTCTGCTGGTACTCCCTCTACCTGCGCCATTCACCTGCGACAATGGGAAGAACTTCATAAATGCTTTTTCGTTGTGTTTTACTACATGACAACCTCGTCTGAAAGTCTGAAAAGTTACTTTTACCTCTCCATCTGCTGAGCCGAATAGGGCCGCCTCAAAAGTTGTGTAACCAGCAGAATACAAACGCACAAAATAATTAACTGACGCCTCGCTATGCAAATAAAAAGGGTATGAGGGACCTGAAATAGCCTGATATCATCCATCCATCATCGTATACAAACAGTTTTTTTGGTCGTTATGCTACCCAACTATACCGCCACGACCGTCGTGGAAGTCGTTTATCTTACATTTGGTGAATCGATGTTGAAGCTGTGAAGCATTCGCGACTCACGAAATTCGATTCTTTCCTTGAGCGGGACCTCAAGTCATATTACTACAGCACATTTATGGAGTTCGTGGTCGCTTCCAGTAATATTGCTGCGGAAGAGTTAGATACACGTACGTATGGTCAACGGGTGGATGCATCTTACTTTATGTTGTTTTCTACAGTTCCTCAAACTGGGTTTCCTCAATCCTTCCTGAACGGTCTCCTTCCTTGACTGATCGGTATCTTCATCTGGGATGTAGTAATATTCACTCTCAAGTGGCTTTCCGGCAGCGTCTTTTCCCTCTCGGTGGATTTCGCCTATGAACGATGTCCTATTCAACATCTTTCGGAGATCTTCCTTTGTAAGGCCCTTGTTTTCCTGCTTCGAGGGACTAATACCTCTAAGGTTGGATGGGAGGTTTCTGAGAATAGTTGACAATGGCATGGATTGAAGACGAGAATAGGCAAGTTGGTTCGCTACATGGTTAATGACAGGAGTAACAGCACCCTCGTCAGTGGAGCTGGAGCTTGATCGTTTCTCAGGAGATGCCTTAGGCTTGTGTTCATCACGGCCACGAGCTTCTGGGAGATGGCTAGCTGTGAATTGGGCCATTCTCGAGGACAGATTTGCACCAAAAGGACCAAAGGAGTGAACAATTGGATCATTTTCTTCATCAGGGTCTTCATCTGGCTCACTCAACTCACTCTCTTGACTGGCTGGGAATGATGCATTGAATGATGTTGCAGCAACTGTCGGTGAGTATGCTGGTTCAGGATCTTTAGACTCAGTAACTGGAGCGGGCTCTGCTTTATCTTCATATACTTGAATGAAGGTCTTCTCTGCATCATCGGCAAAGAGGTTGGCCAAATTGGCAGACGAAAGGGTTGGGCGAGCAGGTGTTGGTGATACCGGCGAGGAAGGGCGTTCAACACGACGAATTGGACTGGAATGAATAATGTCACCCTGAGCAGTAACAGCAGTAACCTTACCCCTAGGAGAACTATCCTCGCTCCACGAAGGAACCTCTGTCGGAGCAGCCGAATCAAGATGATCACCTTGAGGCCAAGCAACCAGGACCCTTGCATCTTGAACATCCAACATGATCTCAGCATTTTCCGTTTCTGAGGTGAAACTATCCCCCTTTGCTAACTCCCATGTTCGACCTTGACAATGTAACTTGACTCCATTCCATCCACAACAGATAATCTCAATTTTGTTTGACTCGAGTGGGACTGTTGCAGCAATATATCGAGCTTTGATGTGGACACGAGAGATGAGACGATTGGCGGATAATTGATAGTGGGAGGAGTTGCTGGATCTACCCATGAGAAGAGACTCTCCATCTTCGGAAAGAGTGATTGTTGGCACAGCTAACAGAGGAGCTCTTTCAATGGAGGATCGACTTCGATGGAGGCCGGCCCGAGCGTGTACCCCTGGAGGGGAGGATGAAAGGATACCAGTTGTGGAAGTAGGGATTGGAGTGGGATACTTATAAGTCGATTCGAATGCAGATGGGGAAGTACGAATTCTCTTAGTGTTACGTCCTGGTAGGGTAGGTGAGGAGGAGGGAAGTGGCTCGAAGGGTGGAAGTAAGGTTGGTGCAGGACGCTTTGTACCCGCCATTGCTGGCAAGGTAGGTTGAGCGTTAATCTTGCTTGGTGAAGAGTCCATCATGATAGATGTCCTTTCGATCACAAATGATGAAAGGCTCAAAGGAATTTTTCTTCAAAGTGGATATCTCAGACCGCGACCTTAAACGCGGTGGGTGAGTTGAGATTCCAACGCGAGGCTCATAGGATTTTCAGAGATGCCGAGGAGTGAAAGAAGAATGTTGGAAGGAAGTATTTGGTGAAACGGAAACAGAAGAATTGCCAATCTATGAAAGGGAATCAAAAGATTGTAAAAGGAAGAGACTGGGTTTTGTATGGGGCCTCCGACCAGGTCTCTGGTGTAGAGGTGGAGGATCGGGAAGGTTGAGAGGAGGTTAAGAAAGTTCCCAGACCCATCGGGACCAGACGCGACCCGCGTTGGAGTCTAAAAATGTTCATTGGCCGCTTTAAAAAAATTATTAATTATGAATGAAATTTACCGTTTCTGCCGTTTTCATAAAAAATCAACACCGTACTTGGAAATTATGACGTTTAAAAGTGTAACTCTGGTACTTGAGAGGAAACAAGTGAATTTATATGATGAGGTTTATTTATAAATATTTCATTCACCTATGAGAGTGTTGAAGAAATGACTCTTGATACATGATTAGCAGATACTTTCTTTCACTATCTGGCAAAGTACCTAGTAAGCACACGTACTCGTATTTCATTCTTCACCTCCTCTTCAAGTAGTACATGACTGACTACTAGGCAACTTTACCAAAGCTCGTTTTCATATACCATTATTAAATTAACAACTCACGTTCTATATACCAAGTATGTGTCTAGCATCTGTCTAGGTCGTAAGACTTACATAAACTCAAACCCAATACTCTCGAGCCCATTGAAAGAAAGGTATACAAGTAAGTGAGAGTACACCGAGTAGGTTTGAATTGTTTATAAGACTTACAATATACGTAGGCATTCATAACTTTTTATACCTCATTCATCATTCCTTACAAGTCATTAGACTTCTCATCCATTCATCCATCCATTCTTTCATTCACTCTCGTCACCAACCGCAAGCCCAAGCCTACCAGGTAGTAAGCAAGCAATTTTTCACATCCTATCCCATCCGATCCCCTCTCATCCCACGCATACCAAACTCCACCATACACGCGACACATAACCCATTTCCCAGTTCCAGCCTCCTTGAACACCTTCGTTTCGTGCTCGTGCTTCGTGCTTTGTGCGTTCCAAACGCGATATGATATGCCGCATTTTTACGCGCTGATTTGATTGAAACACTTTTGATTGATGGGTTGTGAAAGCAGGCTACGAGGTAGGAATGAATGTACAAGCTGAGTTATTGATTGTATTTAGTATGTTATATTATATTACATTATGTCAGAACATGTGTGCTTCCGCTGTTTGAATCATAGCAAGTTAGCTGGTGCAAGTAAAGACAAGTATTGGTTTCTTGTCCACGATGACTGCAGATTTCGTATGTACTTCGTTACTTGATTCATGCATTCATGTCACTTTAAATGCTGCTCGCTTTCTGCTTTTGAGAAGAAGCTTCAGATGGATGAAGGCGGTGTGAGGTTTTGGCGGTGATTAATGAGAGAATGAATGGGTAGTGAGTGGACTTTCCTAGGTGCACAATGCATACTCGGGGCTAAAGGAAGGGGTCTTGAGGGGCTTGAGAGGTTGGTTTGACCAAGAAGAGGTAAATTGTATATCTGTCATTGTTACAAGTAGATTAATAATTGCGCCAAATTAGACCTTATTTCTGGTAGGAATGAATCTATTCAAAAGCTTAGACATTCATATCATGTTATAGATATCATTCTCGTTAATTGTACAAAGCAGCTTCATAAATCCTTATCGTATCGTCCAGCCTTGCATAATGTAGTCTCACGATAAGGTACGGTAAGTGAGGAGGAGCCTCAACGCATTTTCACAGCCTTGTCGGAGAAACTCTCATTAAAGCTCCGACGCCAAGGAAATTTATTTATCAAAATTCAAATCGCATAAAATTTCTTATCGTAAGAAGCTTTCGACATCCGCACACAAACTACCAACAAAAAAGAATTGACATTGCGCATTCTTTAACCTCTTACAATCTATCAATCGCCAACTCAAGGAGGATATATTATTCAATCGAAAAGTTCTTCATAATATAATGGCACCTAAATCTACTACCTTGACCACAAAGGTCGAGAGTGGTTCCCCATATCAACTTGATCATGATCAGGTATTTTTTCATCCTTCGCTTTCGATCCAATTGACACATACTCATGCATCATTACTAGGTATTGAAAGCATCTACTGCACTCATCAAACATATCTCTAGCACCAAGGCTGAAAAAGCCAAAAAAGCAGGCGCTCAAAACCTCCTCGCCGAAAATGACGACGACGATGCAGAATCCACCCCAGTTTGGTTAACACTCACGACTAAAAAGCACATCACCGACAAAACTAAGCTCAAGCCTGTTAAAGTGACTGTTCCCCATTCCCTTAACACCTCCAGCACCACTTCCATCTGTCTGATCGTTGCCGACCCTCAACGAACCTACAAAGATATCGTTGCCTCCGCCGCCTTCCCCGCCGAACTCTCCAAGCGCATCACCAAGGTTGTCGGTGTCGACAAACTCAAGAAGAAATACAAGCAATATGAAGCGCAACGCAAACTATTCGCCGAACATGATATTTTCGTTGCAGATGATAGAATTATCACTCTGTTGCCCAAATTATTAGGCAAAAATTTCTACAAATCGACTACCAAGCGTCCTATTCCCGTTTCTATCCAAGCTGAAGCTCCTAAATCCGAGGGCAAGAGAATCGCAAGGGCTAAGGGGGAGGATGCACCAAAGTCGGCTGAGCCAAAGAAGATTGCGGCGGAGATTGAAAAGGCTATTTCGAGTGCATTGCTCACGTTGAGTAGCTCGACAAATAGTGCGATTAGAATTGGTTATGCAAGTTGGGATGCGGCAAAATTGGCCGAGAATTTGGAGGTAGTGGCTAATACTGTGATTGAGAAGTATGTTCCTAAGAAATGGAGAGGAGTTCGAGCAATCCATGTCAAAGGACCGGAGACCATGGCGCTTCCTATCTGGCTGGCCGATGAATTGTGGGTTGAGGATGAAGATGTTTTGGATGAGAGTGTAGTTCGTGAAATTGAGGAGAGAGTCGCAGAGAAGAAGAATAAGAAGAGGAAGAGCAGGGGCATTGAGGGAAGCGAGGTTGAAGAAAAGGGAGGAGAGGAGAAGAAGCAAAAGTTGTTGGAGAGTAACGACGATAAATTGGATAAGGAGATTGCATTGAGGAAGGAAATGTTGAAGAAACAAAAGGAGGATGCGGCGAAGGAGTTGGATGCTATTCCCGTGGTGGTTAAGAAGACCAAGAAGACCAAGAAGGTTGTTGCTTAAGTTCTGTTTCTGGCTTGAGGGCAAGCCACCGCCCGAGAAGCACTGATCCAAAGAAGAACAAGACTCTCGGACAAGAAAAGAGAACTTAGACATATGTCGCATCGGGGCCTGTCGAACGAAGGACTAAAAGGCGTTTGGAGTTAAAAGTAATCTCACGTTTTGCATGTGTGTAAGTAATAGGGACGAAGAACTTCATTCGCGGATTACTTCTACTTGCACATATACTGGGCATTGCCACTGAGCTTTGGAGTAGATAAATCATTGTAATGAACGGCAATCTTTGTTGTAATGGATTGAATATCTACATGTCTCTGTTGAATATGAGGTTTAAGTGATGGCTAATAGTGGAAAAGAAAAACTCTCATTCTGGTGTTTAACATACTATTATCCTAAGAATTAGGCAATTCTTCAAGCAAAACCATGGAAACAAACGCCCGCCTTCCCGCAAAACTATGCCCGGTATCTAAAACTACAAATAACGTCCGTCGCCGGCTTCCATAATCCAGTCGCAATCCTACAATAAATCAATCTGACAGCCTAAGCCTAACGCTACCAAGCCCCTTTACAATTCTTCCTCGTGTCCAGTCCACTCGATTTCCTTCTTGCCAAACTTCTTTCCTGCCGGACCAAAGTACTCCTTGAAAGCCTTCTCCAACATGTCCTCGCCCAAGGTCATATGACCTCCTGGAATCGTTTTGAATACTAACTTTCCAGCCTCATCTAGGGTCTTCAAGCCTATCCAATCTTCTTTATAAATAGGTCTTTCTTTCAGTGGTGTGATTTCCGTTCCATTAACTTCAGCCCACCATCCGCTTTCCTTGGGGATTACAGTTGTGTCGTCTTCGAAGACGTACATTACAAATCGCTCTAGTTTTTCCATGTTGGATTTGTATGTTTCATTTTTCAATAGGCGCTCGTTGTTGATGTCAGCGAGGAAGTTGGATGACTCGAGGTAAGGTTCGAGATTTTCGGGGTCTCGGAAGTATTGGGCGGGTACGAGGCGGGATTGGACGAAGGTCGACCAGGTATTGGAGCGGAGAAGGGTTTGAGCGCCGCGACAGAGGAAATCGGCGGGAGCGCAGCTTTGGAAGGATGAAATGCCATTGTGTTGGGAGCCAAAGGTTAGGAGCGATCGAATTGGAGGTGCGTTGCAGCGGGAGATGTAACCGCGGAGGAATTGGCCGCCTTGGGAAAATCCGATTGCATCGACGGCCGGAGCTGTAGAAAGAATAGGGTGGGAGGCGAGGTCTTCACAGACTTTCTCAATTTGAACTTGGAGGACGGGTTAGTATAGATATTTCTAAAGGGAATAGGGGATTTGCCCACGAGTGAGATTTCCAAAGAAGGTAGCCGTTCTGTCTGCGGATGCATCATCATCAAGATGGATATTGTAAACAAAAGTTCCAGGGTGAATAGCATCGGCCAATGCACCAACTTGTGCAAGCCCCTCTGCCTTGTAGTTATCACCAAGGCCATGCCAGATAATCAAGGGCAGCGGAGTATCATCTTCATCGTCGGATGACTGTGTGATTTTGCGAGTCTTTCCGGACGAGGTGAGATTAAAAATGCTTGGAAGAGGGCTGTTCTTATCGTAGACAGTTGCATGTGCATCATACGCAACAGGAAAGTCGAGAATGCTTTCTGGAAGAACGAGAGCGTTGATAAGAGCTGCGCTGCTGAGCAATGAGACGATTTTGGTAATGGGCGCCATGGTGGTGAGCTTGGTGGCTGGTACAGAGGTTGAAGCTCTGCACGTAATAGTTTTGATGTTAGCTAGCTGTGAAACCACCAGAAGCTGTAGATTAATTAAGTACTGTAGTCCAAGTTGATAGAGCGTTAGATTTTGTAGATAATGTCTTCTTGTTCAGCTGACGAAGATGTCTTTGTCGATGTCGCAGCTGAAGGTATTCGTAGCCTCCATAGCCTCGAGACCCTGATGGCCCGTACCCACAAAGCCGCTTTAGGGAGAGATAGGTACTTGCTTGCCGGATTGATAATTCTGCCACATACCGGAAGAAAGTAAATCCGAACAATATCACCATCCTCTCTGGTTATATGAATTAAACTGATATAACTTTGCATCTTCAAGCTTTCACACTACATTATCTTTTTAATCAGCAAGTTAACGAATGAACTAGGGAATCTGGAGTGGTAAACTAATCGCATTCCATGAAATTCAACGAGAACCGAGCTGAAAGAAAATTTACTATCAAAATCGATTTGCGACTCTGAAGACACTCGCTGAGCGCGTCGCTAGTTGCAGCACTCAAGAGGTTCAAATTTGCACGACTTCGCCAGAGTTTCTCATAGTCAAACTTGGAGAGCTGGAAAGCTATACTGCAGCCGTTTGGTACTTGTTGAACCAAATTTTAAGCGGATCTACAGTAGATTGACGGAAGGCGAACATAGATGTGAGGGACCTTCGGTCAACTTACTTCCAGACGCTTTCACCTATTTTTCTACATACTCTTCCATTGATCCTGAATTCTCTTTCAATGGCACCAGCCCCAATGGCGCCTGCCCCAGAACCAGCGCAGGCTAACCCTACGGGTCCTCACCCATCATTCATTCAAGTCGCCAAACCGTATATGTTTCAGCAACATATCAATTCAAAACTTATGATCATTGGCACAAATCCTACGCGTGAAGACCAATTTAGACTACAGGGAGTGACATGGATCAATGATGTTAGAATTGCTTTACAATTGTCAGTATCATTCTCACGTTTGCGAATAGAGGAAGCTAACTTCCATAAGACCTGTCCGGACCTTTTGCACGGCTGCCACGTACTTTCATCGATTTCGACTTGTTCACAAAGATACTGAATATCAATATCAAGATGCAGCCGCCGCTGCACTTTTAACGGCTTGCAAGATTGAAGATACTCTCAAGAAATCCAAGGAGATCATTTGCGCGGCACATAATTTGAAACATGCAGCTGCAGAGCATTTGAGTTCTGATGATACTGTATGTATTGCCACATACATCATGATCATAAATGGTTAGCTAATCTAAGTAGATTTTTGAGGGTCCTTCTAAGGTCGTCATTGGCCTTGAACGTCTTATGCTCGAGGCATCTAGCTTCGACTTCCGCGTTCGTTATCCTCAGAAACATCTTATTAAGCTTGTTAAAAATGGTGGAATTCAAAGAGATGTTGCAGAGGTCGCCTATCAAGTCATGCTGGATCTTTATCGAACCTTTGCACCCCTCAAGCAAACTTGTTCTACTATGTCCTATGCTTGTGTGGAACTGGCGACATTAATTTGTGAGAAGCAAAAGGGTTGGAAAGGTCCAAGCTATAAAAAATGGTGGACTACACGATCAGAAATCATGGAGACAATGCTGGATCTATTGGATCTATATACACATTATCAGAAGCAGTCCATCGTTGGACCTTTACACAATATTGAGAAGTTTATTAGCATCCGGATCACGATCAATCAAGAACTGGAAGGGAAGAAGTTACCGCGCTATACCGAATACTACGAAGCGCCACGAAATAATGGCATGCGACATGCTCCTAATACGCCTGTCACACCAGCGAGCCCCGCGGATTTGCGATTTAATGGTCATGTTGCATCGCCAGCAAACCTGAGCCCCAAATCGATAAGCTCGGGTGGGAAACAACTCACAGGTGTTCGTGGTCAAAACGGCACAGTACGCTTCATGTTGGATGTGGCCACGGCTAAGAATGAGAGAGACACGGTTAATGAATACTTCCTAGATGAATATGAAAGTTATGAGATTGAAGTGGAAGAGACGGTGCCAGTTGAGCCAATACCAACGCATCAAACTCCGAGAGAGCCACATCATGGACGACATCATGGACATGGACATCACGGACACGGACATGGACGAGATTATCGACATTTCAACAAACGAATGCGAAGATGAATAGCGTGGGTAAGGTCATTAGGCAAGAGAAAATATATGGCGTTGGGTTAAGGGGGTATATCTGTAAGATAAATGCATTCTAGGAGTCTAGTGATGATTCATGGGAGGGAGGTATTGGAGTTTTCAGGAAGCGGGAGATACCATGTTACTTGTAAGTAGTTGGAAGGGGTAGATATAGACGTAGTATCTTAATCGTCACCTGAAAATCAATGAAAGTAGAGATTTAATCACAAGTTTAACAATGTCTGATGGTGAATTATCTTCTGGTCTGAGTACATAAATACATCTAAGGAGGGGATACCTTTGATGAAATTGGAGTTGAATTGCATTAATTGAAATGAAATGTGAAGAAGGAAAATGTTGAATATTCTAGAAGGCGACAAGTCAGTTTGATTCATCCTATCAGGAAGGAAGGTTCCGGGCCCTGTTTTAAGTGAAGGTGTTACGGGATATTAGTAGCATGTGAAGACAGACGATTTTTGATATTTGGGTGCAACAGGTATGGAGAGGGATGTAGGGTATGTTCGGGCGTCAGAATGTTAGGCCTTAGCGAACAAAGCATGGCAAGTCAAGCTAAAGAAAGCTCTAAATAAAGATGGCCTAAGCAAGTTATGACGCTCTCTTGCGCAGTTCTTTGGAAACAAAGCCATATCATGGAACCAAGGAAACTGGAAACTGGAAATTGAAAATTGGATGAGTGAATGTAATAAATGTCAGGTCTTATTGAATATATATATATATAAAGGTAACTGTAAATCGTAAGAATTGTCATTGAGTTTATTAATAATTATTAATTCATGACTCTTTCCTGTTTGAATGCTTTTGACATCTACATACCTACATACCTACCTAGTACATCCCTTTCGACATTATTTACTTGATTTTTGATTTCATTCCTCTGAATATTATAAAATCAATCAATCAATCCTTTTCATTCCCCTTTCTCCCTTATAAAGAAGAGAAATTCATCAGCCCACCTATCTGATCTAAATCCAGAAGGAATCTTATCTACCATACCAGCCAACCCAGCCCAGCCCAGCCCAGCCCAAGCTAAAAAGAAATCGCTTGAGTGACGCAGTACAGGGATTTCCACTAGAACTCCAATCCAGCCATCTTCCGCCAACTTCTTTCTATCAGTCAGCCAACCAAAACCTGTTGACACAATTACTCTCAAACTACAAATATTTCCTCGCAACTTCAACAATTACACCATTCAAACAAATACATTACACAACAATCCGATAAGTATACAAATCAATTGCGATACAATAACAAAGGAAACATACCTGAATTGATCAAGGAGAAAGATCATACTACAACTTCACCATGGCTCCCCCACCTTCCCCTGCTCTCCCACTTCAGCAAAGGCTCATACAACTCGCGCAGACATTACAATGTAAGTTGATGCTTCTTTCCATACGTGCATGAGGATATTTACTGATCATCGTGTCGCTGTAGTTGCTTGGTTCGTTGGGTATGTTGTACTCTCTATTGTGTTTCCCCGCGTCAAAGAGAGCTCTTGGGAGCTTGGATAATAAATATGTGGTCTCTTCGCTGCCATCCGAGAGCTTCAACAGGGCTTTAGATTTTACTTATTCAACTTCATAGTATTTGATTTTGTGATACGTACTGACTTTGAATGGCAGACATCTCTCCCTCTTATTCTGTATTTTCAGATATGGCCTCTCCTACATAACTTTCAACTACTACTCGAGATGGGCTACATTTTCTTATCGCACCGCCTTTATTTCTGCCGCCGTTACCTACGGGATCGTGGTGTATAAGGCATTCCGTGCTCGCGCCAGAGCTGGAAGAGCAAATCAAGCCGGTTTGATCTCATATATCGCTGATGAAAATGTTCAATACTTGGGTACATGGTTTCTGCTCTGAGTTGGTCATTTACAGACTAACAAAATAACAGCTATGGCAATTGTATGGCTTTTCTCCAAACAATACCCCATCGCCATGCTTCCATTCGGTGTCTACTCCGTTTTCCACGTCGCAACTTACACCCGCACCAATCTCATCCCAACTCTTCAACCAGCTCCACAAAGTACCGACCCTAAGGCTGCTCCAAAGCCAAACGCTATGGCCGATACCATTGGAAAGTTTGTCAAGGAATACTATGATACCTCTATGGGACTTGTTGCTCTTCTTGAGATTATCCTCTGGGTTCGCATTTTCCTCTCCGCTATTGCATTCCAATCGGGTCTTGGATTTTGATCTTCATTTACACTGCATTCCTTCGCTCAAGATTTGCTCAATCCACATTTGTTCAAGCTCAATTCAGACAATTGGAGGCAAGAATCGATAGCCTTGTTGGAGCTCAATCTACTCCACCAGCAGCAAGACAAGTTTGGGAGGGTCTTAAGGGTGGTGCTAGAACTTTCCACGATACTACTGATATTGGAAAGTACGTTGGTGGCGCCCCAGCTCAAAAGAAGACTTCATAAACGAAAACTACGCCGATTCAAAGAGAAGAAAAGCATCAGTTCAACAGATTTTTGGATGTGTCGGTGAAGCACAGGAAGAATATTTGAGCTGGACAGAAAATACAGATATGAATGCTCAAAAGCGGGTGTTATATGCGATTCAATGATGAATGGAATAGGTTTGAGGGACTAGATATATCTGGGTGGTTACACGTCGTGATTAGCCGGGGATTTTTTGTTCCCGAAAGTAGGAAAGCGTGGGAAATTGAAGCGTGAGCAGTATGGATGTTGTATTCGTACTCGGTATCCTGGCTGTTTCCTCTTGTCTTATTTTTTTCCCCACTACAGCAGCGGAGTTATTTGTGCGATTGTTTCAACGTTACGTGTATCCAAAGTCTAATAATGAGGATTTCATAGTTCAGATTGATTGATTATGCTATGCGTGAGCCGATGTTCTTGTGAGGGTGAGATGATGAATTTGTACGATGGAAGATAGCTAGTGCTTGGTCTGACTATATATAACTATTAACAGTTTATTTGCGAAGACAGCTAGTGCCTACTCTGACTAAATAAAACTGTTAACAGTTTATTTATGAAGAAAACTTAAGAGTGAATTAAGACCCGTGTGAATTAAGACCAGCTCTAATGAAAGTTCCCAACAGCCATTTATATCTACGATATCTCTAGATGTGGCACATGGCGTGATATGAAAAAAAAGTAAAGAGAGTAGAAGTGGTGGTATATGGAAGTTATTGGTAATATGATAATGATAATGAGTAATGGGATTTATATTGTTGGTAGTGGATAATAGGGGGTGGTTTGGATTTTTTGATGATGGGGTGAAGTGATGAGATGGGTTAGGTGGGATGAGGTGATTAGAAGGGGGTGTAGGGGGTGTAGGGGGTGGGATGGGGTGAGGTGGATAGA
>NW_001820826.1:81402-117313 GCF_000146945.2 Sclerotinia sclerotiorum 1980 UF-70
GCGATGGGGTTTTGATTGTGGTTGTTTAGATGGGAGCAGTAGGGGAGGGAAAGAGAAGGGGATGTGGTTTGGGATATACGTGGGGATGGTTTTCTGGGATAGCTTCTGGTATTTCGAAGGATTAGGGGAGTGTAGGTTTTCTAGTTATAACTTCTCAAGGAAGGTTGGATGAATTACTGGGAGTTTTTGCTCTGTTAAAGTGCAGCATATATTCAAGTATATATATATCGAATTTATATATAAATAGAGATGATTTTGTAGGTTTTATGTTTCGGATGCTGGCTGGTTGGGTTTGGGGAGAGTTATGTGCACGTGTTTATTGGGTTGAGGATGGCTATTAGTGGTTAGTGGGGGTTATTTTGTTGATGTGGTGTAGGAAAAGGTAGAGGTGCAAGTAGAGGTTCTGTTTATTGGTTTGATCATTTATTTAATATGGTCTGGAGTATAAATAAGTGGATGGATGGGTTGAAGATTAGAGGTTGGGGTCAAGTTTGGTGTAATTAGCGCTTTCCTATCTCGCCAGCTAGATTTTTGAAACACAGGGAATCTGCTAGCAAAAATGTGGCGGGTGCGGGTAATGGAGTAGATATACAAAGTAGATCTAGTCTCTAGGAGAATGTAGATGAATTAATTCATTATACAATGGGAGATCTCGGGTGTATGGAGGAGTTGAATACTCTAGATTTTGGGGGATGAAGTTATATTTCCGAGAGGAGTAAGAGGTAAATAAATAGTCAGAAGCTTGTGTGATGAAAATAATGGGTATGATGGTTGATAGTTCAATATCTATCGATAATGTAAAAACTAGCTGTTGATCGTCTCATTAAGCGAAGTAGATGGATAGGAGAAGGTGGGTTGTAAATCTCTAGGTATTTTGTGCAGATACAATATAATTTTAGACTTAGGGAAAACTCAGGATGCACTTAAATTTCTATTATCTTCGCGCGGGTTATTTATATATAGTAAATATATATTCTCCCTGTACTCAAAATTGACTCCTAGTCTAGTACACAACAAGTGCTTTCTCAAAATTTCAACGATTTTGGAGATACAAACTAGAGGGAGGTATTTTATACTACTAAGGTTAATGAAGCAACAAGAAAGAAAATAGAACGCTGAATCTTGCACGTTAAGCAAAGCATTCTTTTTTTAAACAGTGCTTCTAGAGTACTCTTTTCCTTCGTTGATTAATTTTATACCAACAAATGGATGGATTCCGCTTTAGTTATTGTGTGTTCTTAACTTGGCACAACTTTCTCTATTGAGAGTCAATACGGGATACGTTCTTCAGTTCTTGTCGTATCTTTTATCTACTGTGCCAATAATCTGTATTACTACTTGATTGCTTTGAAGTTTGTACTAGTATAGCTATGGTTATTGATGATTAGATTCTATAGAATAGATTGAATAACATCTCATAAGCACAATTTGGAGACGGAGTTATTTTAACAGAACTTGTTTTCCATTTGACTTCTTATGAAAGCGAGGAATTAACTATGAGATGAATACCCTCAAAGGAGGTACAGTGAATAATTTAAGCTTCAAATATCAACAGTCAATGAAATAACTATGCTATTTTCTCTTCTGTATTGAATAGTAGAAGAAGAATAAAATTATCCACTTCAAAAGAATTATAATTAGCAGATAGTAGGATATCAAATACTTAGTTGAAATATTTCGATAAATTGGGGACAATCAGGATTAATCAGTAGCAGCAATAAGATTGAATGGAATATACAAAATTCTCAAATTTACTAGAAAAAAAAACTAAATAATGAGCTAAATAGTGTGAGATGAATAGACTTGCTCTCGTGATAGCTTACACGAGATCAATATAGACAAATTGAAGTAATCTTATATAGAATGAAATTTCACAAATAATAATACGACGAAGAAGTAAAGGTCTACAAGATTAGGAACACAGAATGAAACATCTCAATATCTCGTCATTCTTTGGAGAACAAACCCAAATAAAAGAAAAAACATGAGACAACAATGTTAGTTCTTTTATCAGCCATAGGGAAATCATTTACTAACATCTCAACTTTTCAAATATATAAATTTTTCACTTTAATCATGTCTCAACAGTACTAATTATAACGACAACGTGTAAACTATGCTCTTCTAATATCATCAACAGAACTTACTATAGACTTCGGTGATACTTCCATTATAGCCATCCCTTTTACAGGCACTTTTACCCCTATCCTGCCTCTAAGAAAGAATACCAATTCCACCAGAACAACAACTAACTCCCAGACTTTGACAGTGTAAAGCATTGCTCAAAGCCTTACCATCCACCACAAAAATCTCTTCACTACCAACCATAAGACAAAAACATCCTATTTCCATTCTCATTCCACAATTAATCTTCAGTCCTCTCCACATTCAAAACAAGATCTAACATACAACACCATTC
This sequence comes from Sclerotinia sclerotiorum 1980 UF-70, assembly GCF_000146945.2. Classification (NCBI taxonomy): domain Eukaryota; kingdom Fungi; phylum Ascomycota; class Leotiomycetes; order Helotiales; family Sclerotiniaceae; genus Sclerotinia; species Sclerotinia sclerotiorum. Next base: position 83,822 of record NW_001820826.1, read on the forward strand.
ATCAGATCTACTCTCCCAGGTATACGCCCTGCCTCTCTGAACACAGATATCACCCTTTTTCAAAACCGTTTCCTCGCCATCATCTACACATAGTAATCTTACAATTTCACCTTTCATAACAACCATGTAGTCGCATGTGATTGGATGGTCCGATGAGTGAGAGTGATGTAATGTAATTGGGTGGAAAGTCTGCTGTGTAGACTACTCCTGCTGGAAGGGGACGAGGAATAGATATTTCGGTATCGAGGTTTATGGGGGAGGTGAGTGGGACAAGGAGAGAAGGAAGTGTATGAATAGTTGTGAAGCTTGATGCTGAGGGACCGAACGGGTAGAATAAGGGGAGTTGGGAGGAGCAAGAAATGGTCGTGGAGTCGGATTCGGTATGTGAGGTTACTACTGTGTGAGGTGGTGCAATAGTAGACATCTTTGCTGCTGAAATAATTTGGAGAAGGTGGTGGTTTTGCTGGAATGTGTTTGATTTTCAATTGCAGCTTCATTCTTGCTGTGGTGGAAATATTCCATGAACTTTTAATTGTTTTCAAATTGGAGATTTCTTGACTTGATAGACCTATCTTGTGTACAAGATTGGTATGCAGAAATAGGAAAATGTGTAATGATCAGAAAGAAGCCAAGAAGTAGTACTCTACTTAGATCAAATATGAAGCTATTCAAAAGTACACGAAGGATTCTGTGCATACTGTCCCCAAGTAATTCCGCTACCTTGTAACGATTCCCGGGATTGACATAAATGATGATCAAGGAGCGTTCACCAGCGAGAAGCCGAAAGTGCGAAGATAATCCATTCCAAGATATGTGCCGCACTGCAGACAAAAAGAGGAAGCTTTTGATTCCTATTTAACTATTATTGTAAGATTCGTACGCTTGTATGTCCAGACCAATTGTGTTGAGGCAATTTGATGATTGATAGTATAAGAGCGTAAGGCCGAGAGCTGCGAAATTCTTCAGGAAGGATTCAGAACAGTCTAACGACGTCTCCTTTCCCTATCTGAAGTGCCGAGCTCAAAATGCGAGTCCCATACACGTGTAAGAAATTGCAATGCTTGAGTAAGTAAGGTTATAGCAAATCGAAATAATGACGAAAGGTCAATCGCATGGAAAGATATTCGACGACCTAGGCGTATATACCATCGTACTTTCGGGTACAGAATAGGGGGTAGCAATCCCCATTTCATCTCAGTGTTACATTTATCCTTCTGCTCTGTAATTATGCCTTTGCCTGCAAAACATTGATTTTTTGTGATACTCTAAATATCTGGTTTTGTAACATCAGAATTTCCCTCCGAGTTTTCTTACGTGATGTTGCCACGGGACCCTGGAATGCCAAAATTACAATCAGGTATCATCAACAGGGAGATCGATATCTATCTGTCTTATCATTTTGTTGCTGGTAAACCTGAATTGTGATTGGCTCCCCAGTACCCTTTTCGTACTCCCTTGGAAGTTGGAATAGGGTGACTCTAGTCACGGTTACTCCATTTACGGAGTAGAATGCAACTACCCCGTACCATGCAGCCTACATTTAAACACCTCAGATCCAATTGTTAGGAAATACCCTTCCATAAAACAGTTCACCAAGGTGAAGTCGCGGTCACCTATATATTCTCAAAAGCATCCAATTCCAGGAAGCTAATATATACAGAACCATGTCGACAATGAGAGAGATTGATAAGATACCAACAGTGTTGGAACGGCCGAAGGAAATGAAACTACTTTGTCTTGGGCTATCTCGTACGGGAACCAATTGTATGTATCAAAAATGATTCGAATATCTCCTGCTAATATTGCAAATGAAAGCATTGTATCTCGCTCTCCAACAGATTGGCTACACTCCATATCATGGCAACCAACTATTCTCCAACAATCGCCATAATAAGTGCTGGGAGGAGGGTTTGAAGTCGAAGTTCTATGATGGTAAATCATATGGCCTCGATGAGTTCGATAAACTGCTAGGGAATTACGATGTAGGTTTCCTAGTGCCTCCGTATACTACACGCACATGAAGGCATAGTCCCAAGCTAATAGCCATGCCCACACAGGCTGTGACCGACTGTCCTTGTGCCAATTTTGCCAAGGAACTATTAGCAGCATACCCCAACGCAAAAGTCATCCTCACCACGCGCGACCCCGACAGCTGGATACGATCTATGGAGTCATGCTACTACCAAATTCTCGACATACTCTCCTGGAACCCTATTGTGTATCTCGAGCCCAACGAATGGGGAGCCTTTCGAAGCCTCCTCTACATGATCCTAACACATATAACTCGAGGCGAATGGAAAAATCGAGCAGCTTTACGTCGGGGGTTCTTGGAGCATAATGACTTGATTAGATCTTTGGTGCCCAAGGAAGAGTTGTTGGAATTTCAAGCTGGACAGGGCTGGGAATCTCTGTGTCAATTTCTCAATAAACCTAAACCGTCAAGTCCATACCCAAAGACTAATGAGGGAAGTACGGCTGCAAATCTTGTCCGCATGTTTTATCGGATGGTTCTTTTGCAGAAAGCGATGAAAGTGTTGCCGATGATATTGGCTGTGTCAACGGTGATTATAAGCTGGGTTGCATGGAAAATGTACTTTCAAGAATGTTGATAGAAGTTTGGCCCGCCATTTGGTAATTTGTTCTCTCATCAAAGAATGCTGGATATATTGAATTTGTCTGGTTTATCTCTTATATAATAAAGAATTCGAAATTTGATATTAATTCAAGAATCTCCAATTGATTAACCTTACCCACCCAGCTTGATGTTTGGAGGAATTGAAACAACGTTACAAACAATTTATCCATGATGAGTAATAAGATATGAAAAACTCAGTGAGCCTATATAAAATTATTCTTTTCCTGAACATCTAAGAAGGCTCAAACGCGGCTGGTTGACGTAGGAAATGATTCACGTCATACATACCAATCGCATTGAACGTGCAGCGACGATGACGTCATATATAAATCCTCCATCTCCAAACACAACATTAAATCAGACTCAGCTTAGTGTACTGAGTTCAATTTCCTCTTGAATAGGTAGAAAATATCCTCACCGCAAGAGTTCAATTAACTTCACAATAAAGTACAGGAGAACATCACCAAGTCACGGGATATATGACCAGGTTCCCATTATCCATCATCCATCATCCACCAGATTAAACAGGAACAATCTCAACGGATAGCAAACCAAAACATTCCGGTGCGCTCCATAATACTTCTCTAGATATAGCATAGTATAAACTCATTAGTGAACTCGTACATAAAGATGCACCCACAAATCCACGTGCACCGATGTCAAACCCCTCGATCCCGATGGCGCGCAACATGGCAATCTCAACAAATCGATTAGTCAAACCATGGTATTCCGATGACGTAATCCCATTCATTTTCCATCATCACTCTAAGTCTCTGCCCATGACAATGATTTGATTTGATGCCCCTCAGAAGAAGCAGCTCAACCCATAAGACCAGATCAGATCAATTGCTAAAAGCGGGGTGGCTTGGATAAAAGTAGCCTGTTTAGAGGTAGGTATGATGTTTACCTACCTAGTATTATAAGCTAAGTTCCATGACGACTTCTTAAGCTGTTTTTAATACAGACTTATATCTACCTACTTTGAGTTTCTTTACTATTTGGATATCTAGTTCCTTTATTCTATTTACACGAAATACTGTTTAATCAAGCGGGAAAAGATCTGTAAGTTGTACTTTCCTTTCCTTTCCTTTCCTTTCCCGCTTTCCCTTCCTTCTCTCTCCAATATAAGACCTTACATCATCATCCATAAAATGCATCCATCACCCCGTCTCCTCACCACTCGAATTTTCAAGCCCCAAACCAATAAACTAATCCTCTCTTCTCTTTCTAGACAAACACAATACCCATTTCACCAACCAACACTCACACCCAACCCCATAAACCGCATCAGCAAAATGTCTTTCAGCAACGCAGACACCGGATCCAAGGAAGCCGATCCATATAAGTCCAAGAACATCGACAACGTATCATTGAAAGAAAAAGTCGAGGACTTGAATGAATTCATTGATGCCTGTAAGTTTGGTATGATGACTACGAGAGATGGAAAGACGGGCGCGTTGGTTAGTAGATGTATGGCTGTTGCTGCTAAGGTAGGTTTCCTTTTTTTTGTCGTCATTTTGGTTTATTTTCTTGAGAGGGTGGATTGCTATTGGAATCTTTCAGAGTTGATCGGTCTAAGAGCTTCAATGCTTGGAATCACTTAGACTCGATCTGACTGGGAGCTTCATTTCCGAGTTGAGCAATTTATACTAACCATCAAAATAGGAAAATGGAGGAACAACCCTTCTCTTCCACACCAATACCGAGTCTGGAAAGACCGACGAGTTGGCAACGGATTCCCATATCAACATATCATTCTTAAATTCCTCAGGAGAATGGGCTTCTATTTCCGGTATACAATTTCCATCTAACTCTCCCTTCCCCAAACCCCATCCCTCAACCCCAAACCTAACCCAACCCAAACCCCTCGCCTAACCACACTAACACCCCCACCTCAACACAGGCCTCTCAACCGTAGAAACCGACCGCGACCTAATCAAAAAATACTACACCCCCACCCTCAAAGCCTGGCTCGGCGATCTCAGCGACGGCGTCCACGATGGTGGTCCCGACGATCCACGCATTGGAATTATCAAAGTCGATGCAAAGACCGCCACCTATGCTATTGTACGCAAGGGATTGTTGGCCCGAGGAGCCGAGGTGGCGCAGGGAGCTATCACGGGAAAGACGGCTAGTGTTAATAAATTGAGGGAGATTAGTGAGGAGGAGATTCAGAAATGGAGGACTAGTTTGGGAATGGTCCAGTAGGTTTGGAGAGGATAGGTACTTATGATTACTCTTTTTGAGAGACGGGAATGAGGCTATGAATTAATTAATTAATTAACCAATCAAATTGTAACGCGGGGAGCTTGCCAATGTTATACTATTTTAACATTATGTCGATGACGTGAAATGCTAGCCTGTGAATTATGCAAAATATGCATGCCTGCCGATCAGTACCCAATACATACAACCTTTACTCAATCCATTCCCATGTTAACAGAACAACCTATGCTATGCCAAACCCATGTTAAACACTCATAATTACAGACTATCCAAAGTCTCCATGCGCCTCGCTCCTTCAAGTAGTACAAGTCCTTAACCAATGCTCAAAACTATCAATCGTTAGCAACAATACCTTCCAACCAAGCTATCCGATCAAACTTACCAACTTCAAAGGAGTTCTATTCAAACCCCTGGTAAAATTGCACATCGCCCTCTGTTTGGTTGGTCTCTGTTGTAATCTCCTAAACGCCTCTTGAATATGTCTCGTTTCGACAGGAGTCCTCCCCTCGCTGGGCGGATCAAACAATCCTTGTACCTTTCTCTTCTTGCCTCTTTGTTCGCCGCCGGTTTTCTCCTTGCCTAAATCTTCTTGTTCCTTGATTTTTAATGCTTCTTCGGTTAAGGTCTGGACGATTTCAAAGGTAAGGAAACCGAGAATATCAACGATATCGTCGTTGGGTTTGGAATCCGTGACGACGCCAAAGCCAGCCCATTCCTTGAATCGCTTTCCTTTACGGAACGTAAAGGACGCTTGACGGTACTCAGACCAGGTGACGTATTCTTCTTTTGTCATGGCTTTGGTGCGCTCGTCGGCTTTCTTGAGACGTTGTAAAGTTGCATAATTCATTTCTTCCTCATCTTCGTCCTCCTCATCTTCGCGTTCTGGAACTTCTTGGCTGTATAAAGAGGGTACCTCCCACGGAAGACCGACTTTGGCTTTCTTATTCTTCTTGGTGGTATCCGGAATGGGGGCATTTGCTCCTACTGGTTCGTCACCAGCCCCGATATCTGCGTCGCCCCCCTTCTCGTCAGAGTCTTTGACGTTTTTGCGGACATCTTTCCAGGAGAGAAAGGTTCGAAGACGAGAGACCTTAGCTTGGTCATGTCGGATAAGAAAAATCAGGTCGTCTGTCGATATCGAACGACTTCCGCGACGGGATGCCTGCTCAGTGCATTGGCGGAGCTAAACCAGTTAGGGTCATGTGACGACAAAGAAATTAGAGTGATTTTGAGAAGGGGAGATGATCCTTGCGGATATGTACTTACCATTTCGATGACTTGCTGCCTTACTATCTCTTCAATCATACCAGTGGTCTCAGATGATGCTTCTGCTGTCTCTCCAGACACATACATCATCTGTGAAAAGAAACGAAGAACTTGACGTTAGCCATATTCGGTGCGATGTTACTGATACTATTCTTTCACTACAGCTTTTGCAAAATGTGAAAATATTCAAACAATGAATGAACCCGCAGGATATGTATTGCGAAAACATATTCACTATGACTGGAATAGCAAATACCTCACCGCCAGCAATGACTCGATATAGCCTCATAATCTCCCACAACTGTAGGCCATAGCCGATTCATAAAGTATATCAAATAAAGGAATGAAATTTGACCATTCAAACAAAGGTGTAACTGACCTGCTGGATCTCTGTCTTGTACTTTGCCGTTTTGTCCGTCATTTTGGCAACCTTTCACTGTCCAATCACCCAAACTGAAATCTCTCTCTCTCTGAGACCTTATTCATAAATGAGGAAAATGACCAAAAGTACAATTAAATATTGAACAAGAGGGGAATTGATCCAAAACGTTATGTGTAATTGTACATAAATCAGGTAGTGAATGATGAAAGTCCAAAAAGAGCTCGAGAGTGATGAATTGTTGGAGTAACTGAGATCATGACTAACAGGGTGAGAGGCGGTCAGATGTACTTTACTACTTTAAGCAGGCAGAAAGTTATTATTCATATCCACTCTGGGGTAGTGGGGGTCTTCCTGCAGGGCCAAAAAAATTAATTTTCTTATCGAGAGGGACTTTCCTTTCCTACACACATGCATGGGGCTACCACCATTTCGGAAACGCGAGTCTCGAGGATTGTTACGATTATCAAACATTCGACACAAAGACTAGTATACGCAATGCTATTATACACATTGCTGCTCACATTTCAATTGCAGACATATAGCGAGAACATCAAGATCAGATCAAATAGTATATGATCTGTACAGCTTAGAAGGACAGGGAATAAAAGCTCATGTAAATGAAAAAAAAAAGAAACCTGGCTAACCTGGCTAATGCAATGCATATCCATCCTCCTAATAACACCAATGCTAACCAGCTTAAATATCATCGAAAACCCTGTTCGCCCCAACTCCTATCATTTCCCTTCATATAAAAACAGAAGCTAAGCTAATATGTCACTTTCAGGCCACTTCCTCCATAGAATCTGATATCATCTCGAAATTCAAAACCCCTGCGGTCCCTTCCCATCTGCACCCCCAGTTTTGAAAAATTCTGTTACTACGCCAATCGCGTAGCAGCCACCGCCGACGATTGCTCCACCTAGCAACACTCTCTTGGTCTTGCCGGGTTTCTTGCGCTCGGTTTCGGACTTATCTTCCCAGGAGGATTTCCGACTGAAGACATGTTCTTCGCGTCGAACGTCAATATTCGATTTAAATGCTGGTTCCGCGGATACCGGTAAATCGTGGTTAACAAAGCCTGTAGGGCTGGCAAATCTACCAGTTGCTACTTGCATACCATCTATCGGATTGGTTGTGTTATTCTTTAGATCGGCTTGCGATGGTAGGCGTCTTGCTGGTCGAATTTTTCGGAAAACAAGAACGTCACCACCTCCAGAAACAATCTCGTATCCTTCTGCCTGTAATGGCTGGAAGTGTGGAAAGAATTTGGCCGGATTGGACAACCGAAGAAGAACGTCAGCAGGAGTCAAAGCTGATGCAGTATCAGTCACGATTGATGTTGTTTCAGCGATTTTGATGGATTGCATTGTCGAGTCATAAGCCAGAACCTTGTAAGTAGTTGGTTCAAGGTCGGCCAGGGAGTTTTCTTTGGGGACGTTTCTAGCTTTAACATCATTTGCTAGTACCTGGCGATGTTTGGAGTCAATCTTGCCATATGCGTCTTCATAGATATCTCGGATCTCACGAACTAGCTCTTTGTCCTTACCGGACTGTTTTCCGGTCTTTCCATACGATGAAACATATACAGATGAGTTTCCTTCACCTTGGTTCGCGCATTCCTCTTCATATGAGGTCTCCAAGCCTTGAGGTACTTTTGAATACGGATCAACTTCTGCTTTTGCTTTGGTTAAATCCGCCCGAGGAGATGTTGATTTTGCTGCAGATCGATCTAAGGATGTTTGAAGCCTCGGTGTGTTTGGGTTTCGAGAAAAGGCTTCTTTCGAGCCAAGACCATCAATGTATTCCTTTTCATTCTTTGGGACAGTTTGTTCAACTTCTGCCGAATAAGATAGCTCTAGTCCTTTAGGCGCCTTGTCATAACCCCAAGCATCTTTGGACGATTTTGGCGTCAGTTCTCCTGTGCCGTTTTCTTGTTGTGTCCAAGATTTCTGGAACTCTTCTGGAAAGTCCCGAACAAAATTTCCTGTTACTTTCTGTTTCTCGGATTGTCCTGCATCAGCTTTTGTGTCCCTTTGGTCAATGGAACCAGAATCTTTCCCTATTTTGCAAGCTGAAGGGCCTGAACTTTCAAGGGTCTTGGTTTTAGCCTGCCTATTTTGCTCAGCAGCGATCTCCTTGGCAAACTCAACCACGTTTTGATGCGCTTCCTCAAACGCTTTCTCCAATTGCTTTCTCTTCGCGGACTTTTCTTCAAGAGTTTCCTTCTTGTGGTTCTTGATAATTCCCGAAGCAGCGCGAATGTCACTTGCACGAAGTAGGTCAAGATCTTCTCTGGTATCCGGGTCAGGGTATTTATGCGAAATTGATTGAAATTGCGAATTTTTAACATTCGTGTCTTTTCCGGATGGCTTTATTTCATGCACCGTGGAGTCGGAGCCAGAATCCTGGGACATCCTGGCTTGCTTTTGATCATACTCCTTTAATGCTTCGCGTGTCGGATCGGGACTCTCGGGAAATTTTCCATCTGGCTCATTGTAGCGAAAGGACCCATATGAGGTATGGCTATCATAATCCTTCAGACTTTCTCGGACTGAATCTGGCCTTTCGGGAAGCTTGCCATCAGGTTCGTTATACCGGAAGGATCCATAAGAAGTAGTTGTATCATATTCCTTCAACGACTCTTGAACTGTATCTGGCTTTTCAGGCAATTTTCCATCTGGCTCATTGTGACGGAAAAATCCGTAAGTCGTGGTTTCATCGTAATCCTTCAATGACTCTTGTACGGGGTCTGGTTTCTCGGGCAGCTTTCCATCGGGTTCTCTGTATCGAAACGCATTATAGGATGCACAATCATCGTAGTCTCTAAGTCCTTCTTGTATTGGATCGGATTTTTGTGGTGGCTGTCCGTCTGGTTCATTGTGAAAGAATGGTTTGTATCCTTCGCCATCATAATCCTTCAGAGATTCTCGTACAGAGTCAGGCTGCTCGGGTAGTTTGCCATCTGGCTCTCGGAAAAGAAATGGTTTGTATCCTTCAGAAACAGAATCATAGTCATTCAACCCTTCCTGTATCGGATCGGGCTTTTCAGGAAGCTTTCCATCAGGCTCATTGTACATGAATGGCTGGTTGTAGTTGTCGATATCAGCTTGACTACCACTGACATCCGGGGGTACTAAGTTCTGGAATCGGTGACGATATCCTTTGTATGTCTTTACTGGGATATTTACAGGCTTTTCTTCCTTGAACACCTTTCGATTCGTGATTGGGTCTATCTCGTAGTCTTTATTCGCCTCCTTGTCCGACTCGTTTTTCGACCTCAGATTTATCCAATATGCATCGTCAGCTTGTGATAGGCGGATCGACTCACCACCATCTCTGTTCTCTACATCCGCTTTGAAGGTGTACTTGGAGCGAGCAGGAGAAAAGTAAATTGTTTTACTGCGCATGAAGTTATGCATGGCGTGTTTGTAGCCTGGAACTCTTTCATCATGCTTAGTGTCCCTAGTAATTGGCTCTGCTTCGTCACGACTCTTGACAATTCGATCCATATTAACCCATCGTCCTCCAGGTCTTGTATCATGTGCTTTCCATGCGCTGCACCCAAAACTCTTCCCAAAGTTCTTCACAAAGCTCGAAGGTTTATGGTCCCAGGCAAACTTGCGATCTAAAGCCTCAAGGTATTTATATTTCAGAATTCGATGACGGCGTTTGAGTTCTTTTTCAAACCCCGGGTCAAGATATGAAGACCAATAACTACCCAATCGAAATTCTCGAGTTTGTTGATTGTGCCTGATATTGTTCGAGGTTGATCCGGCAGACCGAAGTATCTTGGCAGAAGCGGAAATCGATCCATATAAGATCAGAGGAGATGCCGTGGTCTGCGAGACCGAGGTGAGTTGCGAAGAAAGCATTTCGAAGACTTATCTCGATCGTATCATGCTCGGTGACCTAAATCATGTTTAGAAAAGAGCCAGAGATGAATCATATTTATACATACCAATGGTGTTTCATTCAACCTAGCCTTCAGAATTTGGCTAGTCGAAAGGAATCAAGATAGGATGAGTAAAAACGGAGCAAATTTATGAGATATGATGCTATCTAGGTTAGAATGGCGAACTTGTCAAAAGAGAAAACAAAGGCAGGAAAACCATTCACGCTAGGGATAAGTACTTTACGAGTAACTTTGACAATTCAAACAATCAAAGTTAAAATATCCTTTATTCCACTGGCTTTGATCTTTCGAGGTCTATGAAGACGTCCAAATGGCGTTTGTTGCGAATTCGATCGATCGCTTTGTTTTTTGAGCTTGATAGAAGCCTTTGCTTTGATTTGATTTGATTTTCTTTGCTTGTGACTGATGGATGGGTTGATTGATTGTGATTGATAGATTGAAGAATCAAGTGAATTTGAAATATTGAAGAAGTGCGCTGATATGTATCGTATCGTATCGTAGGGTATGGTGCGGTATGGTACGGTATGGTATGGTATGTTATGGTATTGCACACGATAAATAATCAACAGAGAATCTCGATAGATAGGATCTCAATCCAGGTGGAATCAATTAATCACCACCACGAGGGTTGATGTAATTTATGCGTATACTGATTGATGGACTGATAAATTGGTATACAGTAGTGTAGAGTAGTGTAGTGTAAGAGAGAGATGTAATATATAACAAGAAGTCGAATCAATCAATTCAAACCGATCACTCAAATCAATCACTCAGTCGATAAATCCTCTGTACAAAGATAAGTAAAAGTAAGTAAGTAAAAGTAAAGTCAGTAAAGAAAGCAAACCATGAAAGTAACAACCAAACTCAAGGCTGTGCAGCACAGTAATAAAGCAGTATAGGAATAGGTATAGGAATAGGTACGAAATATCCGTCCACACACACATGTCACATACCATTTCATTTCATACCATACCATACCATACCATACCATACCATACCATATCGTATCGTATCGTATGCGGCGGGTGGGTGCGGGGTAAAGGTCATCGATCCGATGCGCCATGGATTAGGTACGTGGTGTACGGAGTAGTAAGGTTACCTAGTACCTACCTACCTAGTACCTAGTTAAAATAATTAATTAACCCGAGATTTCCCGATCGACCGACGCGCGTGCTCACTGCCCAGTTGCTTGCTTGTGTGGAGAAGGATAAGAGAGAGAGAGGGGAAGAAAGCCTAATTTGTTGGTGGTGGTTAGTGTTTAGTCAGCTAGCTATGTTCTGATTTTGATTCGTTGCTGTCCAAGGCTTAGCTTTCTTTGGGCTTTTTGGGCGGTTAATGTGGGAAAATGGATGGGTGGGATAATTACCACTACCTGCCTTGGTACACCAGTACCTACATAGCAGGTGTTCCGATATTTACCCTTGTTCATTCACAAGCAGAAGAATTGGATTGGATTGAGGATATAAAATGTTTCATTATAATATATATTTGTGAAATATTAACACTCTGTCTATCTATTTGAGGATGTAAAAGTAAATCCTTTCTCAATTAATCAATTTTGCCGTGAAACCCAATGCTCAAACCTAAATAAGCCATGATTCTCCCCCTCCTACAAACCCAAGCAACTCCTTCCATAACTTTCCCTCATCTCTTCCCTCATGAAACGCCTCTCCCAAAACTGTGTACAACTCAACGACCATAATTGAAGGCACAACGACATAATGGACACGAGCTCTGGTTGCTGCTCGCAAACCATTTGAACAGACAATTTCCATGAAACGTATTCTTACACGTTCCACATTTCTTATCCGGCGTTTTCTTGTCGCTAGATATGATACTGTAGCAAATGGCACATTCGGTATGTCCCTTAAGACTACCCTCGACGTTACGACGGAAGGTGGTCAGTCCATCGATCAAGCTGCCATTGGAGAATGTGATGGCACCCTGTACGATGAGTAGCCAACTTCGCCATTTCTTTTCTGGGACGGCAACTCGGTTGAGGCCCTCGACTTTGACGTTGTAGAAGGGATAGTTGGGCGGAAAACGGATGGCAATTTGAACGCTAGTATCATCAATTTCATACCCAGCAAAGACTGAGCGAACGCCCTTGGAGGCTTTAATTTCGAGCTCCTTCTCCCCTCCTTCCTTGGCTTCCTTTGAAACTGCCCATTCATCAACCTCATCCAACTTATCCGAAATCAGAAGTGGAGTAAAATATTTCTCTGTCCATGTCTCGACCGCTTGACGTGTCTGCTTAGATTGGCAGTCAGAAAACCAGTTTTTGGCAAGATCACCAGTGTGTTTAAGACATAGATGATATAGATGAATAAGAAGCCATTGCATGTTTCGCTCGTTTGGTTCAGCATCTGCGAGTGATGTATCATATTTCCGGATGTATGATTCATTAAAATGTGCTTTCTCGAGGTTGAGAGGTACACCTCCTGAATGGCCTAACACGTCGAAGAGAAACGTCAAGAATGACCCGATGCAGTTTTCTGACTGGAGGTGATTGCAATAGTCTTTACGAACTTTCCAAGATGCCGTACTGAATGAGTCATAAACTAAATGCCATGAAAGTAAATAGCTCCGAATTGAAGGGGGAAATTCTGCAAGCTCTTCGTCGTCAAAGTTGCGGATGGATGGCGCATCTAAAAGAAGAGACAATAATTCCACTGGTAATTGAGCATCTGTAAACTAGTTAGCATGTAATATTTTAGGGTATTATAAAGTAGCTACATACCTTTCTTCTCAAGAATGGCATTGACTGAAATCTCCTCTTGCTCTGCAGGGATGGCTCGATGCAGGACGTCAAATGCTGCGGATTGGACTATCCTATTTTCTGAAGCTATCAACGGATAGAATTCAGAGATTTCATTGACGTGACTCAAAGGTATTTTGACTACCAACCGGGATAAGATATTATCGACAAACTCAATTGGTTGTGTTGGTTTAAATCTAGGTAGCTTCATGAGCTTGATGAAGCAACGAGATGCAGTTTCTCCATACTTAGTTAGCGCGTCCTCAAGGTCATCATTAGCATCTTGCAAACTCCGCAAGCTCGAGAATAGTTTCAAAGACATCCCCGTCATGGGGAGCTTTTGGTCGTAGTGCTCTTCGCTTTCCATTGATTCCCAAGTCTTAATGCAGAACTCCAGTGTCTTATCCCAATAGGACCCGTAGACTGATTTAATCGCTGGAAGCAATCTCTGCAGAGCAAGACAAGACTCAGAAGAGAGCTGATAGTTTGTGCTTGCAATTTCGGGAGTCCATGAAAGAATTTGCTTCACGGCAAATACTAATCTGTTCTGAGCCACAGGAAGGTCATCGCCATCGTATATGGATAATGTTGCATTCAAGAGAACAAGTAAACCAAGAGATTTTTCAGACTGAGCAGTGGCACCAGCAACATCACTAATGAGCCGATTGCAAAGATTGCCGACAATCTGACTGGTACTGAGAGTTTCGTGGAGCCCGGTCAAGATGGCAACAGCCCCAAGGACGTTCGATGTAGAGGACTTGAGAATTTCAAGGTTGACGATCCATTCCTCACTCCCCGCTGGCCATCCATGTTGTTCAACAAGCTTGGGTAATAGATGGCTCAATACACGAGCGGAGTAGAAAGAAGTAGATGTATTGCCGGAGGAGGCATTTAAGAGCTTCAGAACCAGGGTGTGAACAACACCCGAAAATTCAAGTGGCGACCCTGATTCAAAGCCCTCTTGCCAAGCTTTCGAATGGAGTAAGATGAATGACCATGACTCTTGATATATCCTGTCCACAAATTCGCGCGCACCAGCAATAGCTTCTTCGGATGATAACACGAAAAGCTTGTTGGTTTCTAGCAAGTCCAGTTGGTCGTTCGCTAGTTCTACAGTCAAGCCCAAGAGATATAGAATCTCGGCCAAAGCATCTTTTGATAAGCGATCAGGATGCTCTCGAATTAAACGTGCCGAATACATCGCCATTCTCAGAGCTACAGAATACCCATCGAGGTCTCTCTCAGGTCGGGAAATGTCACTACCCTTTTGTGTACGAACCAAGAACACAGCTCCCGCAAATGGTCTCATCACTCCCAAAGTAGGATTTGGCACTTGGTCCAATAGAGGAGCTAAGGCTTGAGACCATTTGATGGCATCTGGAAAGAGTTCGAGGTGGAGCAAATTATCATCTGAGGTAGCAATAACTGCTTCGGCCTGTTGAATAAGTGTATCGATGCTAGAAATCATTGTCAGCCACTTCTGTTTTGGCGGTTACAAATTGCAATGGAGAACTATACTCACGTCAATGTTTGAGGATTTGCATTTTCCAAGTTTTCTTTGATTATATGAACGACAGAGGAAGCAGTCACACCAGTTCCGTTGTCGATTAACGATCGTAAACTTATAGCCCGTTTACCAAGCTCAGAGTCTGACAGCTCTGTCAGTGCCAAAAGCTTCGTGATTAGATCCACATGCGCATTTCCTTCTCGAATAACTTCAGGTCGTCTTATGGACAGTAACTCGAGTGCTTTAAAGACAAGGTTTATTCTGGGATTAGAAGCATCTAATGCAGAAATCATACTTTGCAGTAATAAGCGTTCTGTTGGTTTGGAAAATCCATTGAAAACCACTGCCGCTTCGAATAAGGGCCATCCCTCGTTGTTCCCTTTTACCACTTCGCATGAAGTTTCAAGAAGGAAACCTTGGAGAGCCTGGTTATCAATAACTAAATCCGAAACATCATTACAAGATATTAGCGCTGTAATAGTTTTCTGCCGTTGCAAGTCCTCGGGGGTCGATAATAGGGCATCGATAGCGGCCTGCCAGATATTTTTGTATCTACTTTGCTGTCCAGGGATTGAACGGAATTGGTCTAAAGCCGAAGCTAGGTATGAAGACGACGGAGACGAAAGTAACTTGGGAAGGTGAGTTTCCATAAATGTCTTTACGGCCTCCAAGGTCGAAGAAGAAGCTTCAAATAACTGCGGAGAGGACCTCAGCACGAATTCTAACACCGCACTAGCAGAGTACGGTTTTCCATTCCTGTTGATAATGACTTGCAGCGCACTTTCAACTATATCGCGCGAAGGTTGTAAAAGAGGATTTTGATCGGCTGCCAAGTCCTTTAGCTTGAAGGTTTCAGACAAAAGCGAGAACCAACGGCGGCCTTCGGCGATGACCGCATCTTGTGACGATGAATAGTCCTTGGATTGCTCCGGCATTGATGTTTGAATCCTCGTAATAAAACCTTGAGCGAGCTTTTGCCATTCTTCCCCGAAGGACGGCTGAAGATTTGAGTTCTTTCCCAGAGTGATTATGAAAAATGATACCGTCGTAGACGGGGTATTACTCCTAATCAGCCACTCGGAAGTATTCGAGGATGGATGGAGATAGTGCTCAAATACAGGATAGGTGGATTTCTGCGTGACCTCCATTTGTTCAGAACTTGACAGGTTCCCAATACAGATATTGGATGTTTGTCCGTAAGCAAGCCACGCGTCATGAGAGTTGGACTTATGCTCCTCTCTCTGATTGATGCTCTTGCGGAATACCTCCAGAAACTCCAAGATAGAACCGGATTCTTGTGGTAGAACAGCTATTGGTAAAATTGCCACAAGAGCGCGCAATGTCTGCCAATAGACAGGAGAAGAGCCTTGTGAGCCTTTTCGAACGAAAGATTTTAAATCGTCCGTGGCGGAATGTTTGCCTTTATATGCCGAAGTCCATACTTGGGGAAATTGTTTGGTTAATTGGTATAAAGTCTGCAACAGTTGCAAAGCAGATGTTGGTTGAGGTGATCTCAATGCTTTTGATATGAATGCGCGACTGATAGTTCCAAGGTTGTTTTCGACCAGTTGAGTTTGCTTCTCAATGCAAAGCAACAGCAATTTATCGGTACTTTTTCTCGCAGAAGCATCCTCACATGAAGCTAAAGTCCATAATTTCTTATTGCTGAAAATAACCTTTTCGTAGATATCTTGATGCTTGGATATATCATCATTGCTGAGCTTGGCCAGCAGATTAGCAAGAAGAGACACGCTCGCACTATTCACCCTAAAGTACTTTTCATTTGCGTCTTCTGTCGGGACCGATCTTTCGTCGCTTAAAGTATAAGGGGTTTCATTTAAGGCTTCCTCGGCGTAGTCGAGGATCTCGTTCTGGCAACGCTTCCAAAACATATTCATTTTAGCATCTGTATCGAGGAAAGATGCAAGACCATCTGTCGCAGATCGCGCAACGGTTCGGTCTCTATCATATGTTCCTGCCAGCCAGCTTCCCACAATTTTTGGTATATATCTTTCCATTCTTTTCCGAGCCGATTTTAAAAGCTCATACTGCACACTGTGAGATAGCTCGCGGACGCGGCGTGAATTGTCTATGGAAATTCGAGGGTATACATTGACCTGTATAATGTGTTAGAGAAAGTACTCGCTACGCTCTCCATGACGCATCTTACCCAAGCTTCTAAAATTGCCTCTTCAATGCCTCCTTGCTCGTTTGGTTGATTTTGAACGAATGTTCGCAGATCCTCTAAACCTTTCGACTTTGTTGTTCCATCTTTCTTAGAAAGGTTCTTAAATGATACAACGACATTGGCGTCACTAATTAAAGAGAGGTTTGATGGTTCCGAGAGGTATGATAATCTAGTAGATGTTGTAGTAAAACCGAATCCAGAGCCCGGAGCAGTAATAGTCGCAGCACGAGTGCTAGAAGCCTGCGATGTAAATTGTCGTTTTCCCATTTTGGGTAGACGATTTGATAAGGGTAAAAGAGGATGAAATATCAAAAAATCTAATAGCTAATATCTAATATGGTTTGAATATTTATAATGGACGAAGAGCTGAGGTAGGTTTGAATGTACGGATGAGAAAATGATTGTTGGAGGGAGGAGGGGAAACATATATTCTCGTAGTGGAGAAATTTCATAGGCCGAACAATGACGGCAGAGTGTGGGACATTCAGTCAGTCCAAATAAAAACTGGCCAATGGTATTGCTAGAATTATCATTACTAAGGCTCTGGCCCTCAAGCCACTTTTTAGCTATGGATTAGCACAACCTTAGAAGCCACAAACTAAGTAATACTGCCGTACTTTCAAGGCGGTCAGAAAAGCTCCGTGAGCTCACCGGCGCAAACACGATGAATATCAATCAATGGTCACGGGTAGCCATGATAGCTATGATATCGATGGCTACTGCAAGAAAGGAACAATTCAGGAAGTTAAAAGTTGATGATTATATTGACATAATCTTTGGATGATGAAACTTTCCATCACAGCTTCACAATAAACTTGACTAAATTTCGGAATTTATAGTCAAGCTCATCATCATCATCATCATCGATATCATCGCCCATGGATCCTCAGTTCATTTTACACCAAAAGGTCATATCGTTTTCTTTCCGGAAAGGTTTATACTCGATGATCCTCGGGCGCTCAAACTTTAGCTGGTAAAACCTTCTTAGTGAAGGTCAGACTAGCAATGATATGTGAGATGGAGCTTTTTGTCTAGGTGGGTTGGTGTGGAATACGGAAGGAGATTCATTTGCGAAGGATAATAAATGAGTTTGCAAATGCTTGAAATTCGAAGAGAGCGGTTGTCCGTATAAGTGTATGTATCGTCCTGCTGGGCCAGAAATACTGTTCATATCAATAACATGAAACATATCGGTTTTGAAATTTTTGGAAATGGGGAGGTGACATGGTGGAGAAAGATGTTGGTCTCAATTCAGTTCTAGGTGATTGAAGAACATGAGCTAGCTCCTGATTTCCCGTACGATCGATACCGTAATCATGAGATTTGTTGGTATGAGGTCGCACATAATAAGGTTGTTCATTACACAATGCATGAACATTGAAAGGGCTCGATATGAGATAGCACTTGCCAATACATTCAGAAACTATGTCAAATCTTCACACTTTTGATATTTCTATGTAGTTGCGGAAATAAAATAATCAATTAAGTGCTCCTTCTATTTCAAGCAACTGTACTTTGCCATTCTATACCTACTTTCAATTCCGCTTTACAATTCTCTGTCTGGCCATTCACGTCTTATCACAGCATACATCCAATTCATTCATTTTAAGATTGTTATATTTTACCACTCGCTCGGTAATCACATTCTTTTTGTTGCTTTTTGAATAGGCGGGGCTCACTTATTCATTGTGAATTGATGAATTGCTAACGTTACGTGCCCGATAGTCTGTTGCACCAGAAATTAGAGCAAATCGGACGTTTTAAGGTCCAATTTGTCCAAGATCGCTCTGAAAACAAGGCTATAGCACTCTTCGATCGTTTCTCCAAATTCCACGGCTGGTTCTCAAAAATCCACAAGAGAAACCTGGACCTAAAAGGCTAGCGCCGCATGCCATGAAGGCCACTAATGATACGTCCAATAACGTAAGGGAAAGAGGTTGCATCGCCATGGAAAAATGCCTTATGTGTTCCAAAACCACATTCCAGATCGAGTCTCCGACCGACGATTGTGATAGAAGACTGAAAAAATGCTTTGCGTTCATGAAAAAGCGTGCTAATGGCAAGCATGTGAGCGATGACGAGCGTGTGAATAGTCATGGATATAAAGGGCTCACAAAAACTTGCTCCTTCCTCCATTTGCAACCTTCCCATAAGAAGCTCACCACACTCACCACAGAATATTTATTCGAAGTTCGGGTCGCAGAAGGTGACGGTGAAAATGGCCAAACAAGATGGAGCTCAGAATTCTGGGAACCAAATAATTGGGACCCAGAGAAGGATATTGCGGATTTCTGGTTGCGTATGAAGATGCCTTGGATGATCAGAATGATCAGTGAGCCCTTCGAAATCCTTATGGGACATTTTTTATGTCCACTGGAGAGGCCCGAGAAATGCAACGATAAGTGTCGTATGCAGAGAAATTCAAAAGACTTCAAACTTGTTGGGGATGTCCAGCCAATGGCTATTTCCATGGACTGCAAGTGTACGAGGGACAACCCACCGTCTCAGAAGTGGCATGTGCGTTTGTATAAACGTAAATCAGAACGTTCAATACGGGAAGACGAAGAGAAAGAACTTCTAAAAGATCATGAAAAGATGCGAGAAAATCAGAAGCAGAAGAATACAAGTCCGAACGAAGAGGAGCTTCACACGATTGAGGAAGAAAGAGAAGAAGTCACTGAGAACCGTGAAGGAGAACCGAGAAACGATAATTCTCTTGCAGGCAATAACATCCCGCCCCACGATACAGGAGCACGCGATTCAACGATTCAGGAAAATGCAGTGGGATTAAACGATGGTAATCCTCAACCCCTCGAAGATGAAAACATTTCAGCAACTGCTTTTGCAGCCGGTGAAGACATTAATTCAGAAGAAGTTGATGATGGAATTAGTCCATGGGAGGGTACCCAGCCTCAAAACAGAAGAAAGAATATCAATGACAGAATTTGGTACTCGTAGAGAAAAACGATGAGACGGTATAAAGTAGAATTGAATAACAGCGAGTTTGGACGCCTTTAGCCTTAAACAAAACACAGCAAAGCACAACACAGCACAGCACAGCATCTTTCATGATTTATTACACGTTCCTTTTGACAATTTGCTGATTGTGGTAATTTTTACGTAACGGTTGATCCGGTTATAATCAGTATACAGTGCATTGATTACGAGACAGCCGTAATTGGAGGTTGTGAGTGTTGGCAAATATCTAGCTTCAGGTTATGAGGAAATATGAGGGAGTCTCACAGTATCATGTGGAAGTAAGCTGCTGGTGGCCAGGCGCGGGTGGCCATGGAGACCTCCTAGCATTCTGAAGAATTGCATTCTATTTCTCATTATGTTCCATGTTTTCAAGTTTTTCTTAAGGTTATCTATATTGATATTCTTTTCCTAGAATGACACATTGAGTTTTACTACATACTTGCAAGCTAATGTGAGGATTCTTGAGAATGGGAAGTTTTGTTGCACGATTTGAATTCGAAAATAAAGCCAATTTCCCGGTCGTCCTCTTATGGTAGGTAGTTACCTACATAGTCTTCAGTATGGAAATGGAAGGGAAAAAAAGTTTCTTCTTACTTTCTATATGTAGATATTAGGTAAAAGCAAAAAACCTCAAACAAAAATGAAAATGAAGTGTCGTCCCATTTCAGTATACTTATGCACCATCGTGCTTAGGCACCATCATTACCTAATTGACCATCCTCGCCTGAAATCAGATCGTGCAGCTACCGAAATGACAAAGGGATCTTGTCATACCTACCCAAGGGAATCTCCGCAAGCTTCAGTGACAACCACCCTTGGTCCCCCCTCCCCACACCCAATCACTAGCAGCAAAGTCCCCCACGAACTCCCCCACGAACTCCCCCACGAACCACCCCACCTTCCCGAAGTCCCCGGCCCTCGGAGTTTATATGAAGCGAACAAACTTGATCGTGCAGATAGATCCCTTCCTATTCACTATTATATCTCTGGTCCGGGCACTCGTGAATATGTTACAATTTACTACGGTTCCTTTGTGGGGATTAAGCAGTGAAGTCATTGGGGTGAAGTTATTGGCGTGAAGTTCTTAAGGTGAAGTCATTGAGTATCTGTTGAAGAGTTACCTTGATGGTTTCAAGTTATCTTTGTTTCTGATATTGTCAAATCATTTAAGTGGAAGTATAGAAACTTTAGGAATTTTTTAGTAATACTTTCCTCAAGAAATCCATAGATCTGTCTGATAGCAATGTCCTTTCGTACATCCCAAGAAGGGTAATGGGTGGAAGGACTTCAGAATGATGGCTTATAATTAAAGCAGATCAGAGAGAACTTTTAGGGAACAAAGATATACTACAAATCAGATTCAGGATATAAGTTTTCGGTTCTCCTTCTCCTTCCCCTATGATGTTCTGCTTTTGTTTCACTTTCACTTCCTTTGTTCCTTCCATGCTTCGACTGGTGTGAAGATAAATGAGGACCGGCTCCGGCTCTCGGTGTTCAATATTGAATTAGAACCGACAGGAAGGAAGTAATTTTAATTCAAGTCTCAACAAGAATGTATTTGAGATTTTAGGAGTAAACCTTCCTAATAATGAGGTATTAACAAAAACTAATACCCAACGAAGAAGGTGAGGGAGACGAGGGGTAATCTGTGGGATCTATCAACCGAGAATACATAAGTCAGATCTGGAAAGTACGTTTGAGTAAGAAGAATAGAACGAGATACCAGAACACTTATCAAAACTTATCCGTCGGGGAACAAGCTGTCGATCCGACTCCGACTACTTTCTATATTCACTTAACAACCTTGATAGTTCTTTAGCGACCATTACGTTTCCTATCATTGATGGCTCATTATGAATCGCACCAATGAGAATGGATACAGAACATCTACGTATTTCCGGGAGTTCTTTCCAACGTACTGGGTTCTTACATACTTTGAGCTTCCTGGAGCCAGTGTCTGATAGTGTTTTCCTCATCTTCTAAGTGCTCAAAAACTAACCAGTCTTCTTCTCTAAGTTCATGATTTAGTTATACAGCCTCACAAGAAAGAAAATCTCTTTCAAAGTCCTTGGACTTTCTAAACAAGCTTATCTCAAGGAGCAACATAAAGCAGTCTCCATGACATACTCAAGATCTCGTCCGAGGATTCATACCTCGGGTGTCAAAAATCAGGGCAGAAAACGGCAGAATCCAAAGCTTTGGTATCCTGACACTGGTTCAACTTTGAAACTGGCGATATCTGGTAGATTCACTGCCGACGTCGGAGGCAGTGCAATGATCTTGATAAAGGTAACTATTAAGCGATGCCCACATTATCTACTTCCTTCAGAGGACCTTCGCCCCCTTTCCTTTTTCTCCTCTCCTTTCAATCACAATCATTAAACAACAATCATTAACAAAAACAGAACAACTACCCCCAACCAAGCACAATGGTATCTGAGGCTTCCAGAGCTATCAGTCCTTTGTCAATGAGCAACACAGGATTTGCTGACCACGAAGACATTTATCCTATCATTCATTCTGCACCCATCACTCCCCTTCAAGGGTCTCTCCTTAATTCTCCTTTTGATTCCAAATTCGGAGATTTCGATGGATATCAAGGTGATTCCGAGGAATCCCTTGATCCTGAGCCCATCCAAACCAACATGGTTCATCCGTTGGATGTCCCGAATTTTGACTTTTCCTTTCCTATGGAAGTTGATCCTGCACTAGTACCCGATTCAATCTTCCCAACCTCTGGCTCACAGTCAAGCACTCCAGACAGTCATTGTAACCAAAACACCGAGCTTCCTGAATATCTTTCTGTTACAAAGCATTTCAATCATTTTCCAGTCGATAATGGTGGAGCCCCTTCATCCGACCGAGTCACAACCCCGGACGGCTCGACCAGCTTCCACAAGCCGCACAAACACGCCACTTTTGTTGACCCCATGCATGCACAAGCGCATCTCAAACATGTTGCTGTATTCTGTTGTCAAATTCCGGATTGTGTGAAGGAGCCCAAATCCGATTTCAAGTACGCAATTCGACAATTAATTTTACATTATTCCCGACCAACAATTGCTGAGCCATTGTATGGTGGTCGCAGAGCAAATGTTCTCCCACAGTCAGAAAATCCAGACTTTCGTATTCCTATGCTTCTTCTTTCAGGAGATAGGGTTTACCGAGCTGAAAAGTTGGGAGATGATCCGGTCGTACGAATTTTTGTTGGTGATATAATCAACCGCAAGAAGAAATACTGGGAGATTTTACCAGGAGGAGTAGTTGAGCAATTGGGATGGGTTGATGAGCTCAGAGATACCGTAGCTGGTGCCAAAAAAACCAGTATCTGGAAGTGCAAGACTCATGGAGACGTTTGGAATGTCAGTGTCTTGGATCATATCTTTGATGATGGTACTGGCAACTCTGGTTCACCTCCTACAAGCACCACAGATTATGATAGTGGCTACGCTAGTTCTTCTGGTCAAGTGGGAGCTTCGCCAAGAAAGAGAAGATCAACATACGGCGACAATAATGCGGCTTTTAACATGCATCCCAACGCACCCGGCAACTTTGCTGTTGGCCATGACCATGATGAGAAAATCCCTATTCGTAGCCGCAATCACGGTCAGGCAATTCCTGTTCGTAATCACAAGCGCGATACCAAGAATCTGAGCGGCAACCACGATTCCCTGGGACAAATTGAAGAGATGGAATTTGAGGACTTTGAGATGACGGGTGATGTTACTGAGCTACTCACGGATAGTGACTTTACCAATGGTGGCGAATTTATGCAAGCTCATGGATTCATGTGGGATGATGAGCTTCTTCATGAGGTCAACCTGTTTAATTCCGACGAGCTCAATTCTGAGCACATCATCGAACACGACTTTTACGCTATTTGAGCTGAAATTACATTATTACGAGACGGATACGATAATAAGATACGGGAAACAAATTATGGCTGGCCATTACTGTAACTGACATAGACACACGCAAATTGATATCATCAGACGTTTATTTTCACACTTTGGATTATTAGGGGATTCGGTTACCGGGATGCGTGCATGCAGTTTGTTTTCATACAGGAATTACATTTTGATGGGATATTTTCCTTTGATGAGTTAATGGGTAATGGGTAATATACAATGGGCAATATATTTCTAGGTAGTTAAGGCTTTCTTTGGAGTAGTAGCGGTGTTCTTGCATTGAAGCATTATGGGAAACATGGCGTTGAGATATTGAAGCATTATGGGGAAGCATGGCGTTGAGACATTGATGGATGGATGGATGATATGATATGATATGGGGTGTATCTTAAGAGCTGGGCTGGTCCTAGAATGAAAGCAATGATATTCTAGAATCTATATGCGAGTCTTTCGTGCGTGCGTGTGTGCATGTGTGCATATGAGTTTTTATGATGTTAATGGGATATCTGGTGATTTTTAAAAGAGCTTCAATTTGTAAGATTGGGTATGGAAGGGTGGTTAAGGATAAGATAATTAATTATTGTTGGGTTTGAATGAGTAGTTTGAAACTTCTAGGTTCAATACGAGGTCTTGGTGGACTTGAGTGCTTGGATTAGAGGGTGAGTGGGTGGGTGAGATGGTGTTATTACTAGGTAGGTTGGTAAATGAGTAGGTAGGTAGTAAAAACTCGAGACCTATCGATATTGAGATTCGCATGCTTCATATGATAGATTTAGAATTATGCGCACTTTTGTGCTTTCTTTTGCGGTTTCTTAGGTAAGATATCATGATATTATGTTGAAATGTAGGTTAGGAGATAAGAGGAAAGCTATCGGTAAGAGGTAAGAGGTACCAAAAGATCAGATTATCGACGTTGTCTTACAACTACATAGTACATACTGATTCTATATATTGAATAGGTGTGGATGGTTACTGAGTGGAAGTTCAAGTTGGGAGTTAGAAAAGAGAAGTTGAAAGGGGAAGTATAATGTATGCGGCGATTGCGATGGGGAGATACTGGGTTTCAGCTCCGAACGGATGAGGGGAGTTCTTTTTTATGTGGTGGATGGGGCGGATAGGATGTGGATGAGATGTAGGATGGGATGGATGGATATGGAAAGAGTTTTCTTTTTTCATGTATTTTTTTTTGAGTTTGGTTTTGATGGTTTGGTGCGGATT
The DNA here is from genome assembly GCF_000146945.2 of Sclerotinia sclerotiorum 1980 UF-70. Taxonomy (NCBI): domain Eukaryota; kingdom Fungi; phylum Ascomycota; class Leotiomycetes; order Helotiales; family Sclerotiniaceae; genus Sclerotinia; species Sclerotinia sclerotiorum. The sequence goes on from NW_001820826.1 coordinate 108,802, forward strand.
TGGATTTGGGATTGGGGAATTGGGGTTGAAGGATGATTCGTGGGTATGGGGGGAGGGGTTTTTCGGCGAGTTTTGTAAGGTATCTGATCTCTTTGGGACTATGTGGTTGTAAGTCTTAAGATCTCAGTAGACATTACAGTACTAGACCACAGCTATTTGCTGGGTGGTGTGACGCCTCACACCTCCGGGTCACGTGGCATGCCCCGTTTGTATTTAATCATAGGAAAACTCTCTACTCTTGTTTTCCTTCTTCTTTTCTCCTTAGCTTAGTATTTTCTAATACAAGATACTTTACCCAGTATTCTTGAGTGTGACAGGTGGGGTTGCTACACCAAAAGTCAGTTACTTCAATAAATTATTAAAATTTTATCTAATAATAAAATGTTATTCAAAATTGATATATTGAATATTTCGATTTAAATCAATAATTAAAATTTAGAAATTTATCTTCGTTATTCTTTTAAATTATATAATTAGATTAGAAAATTGAAAAAAAAATTGATTTGATTTTTGCAAGGAAAATCAAGAAAAATATATAAATCGATTTCAAATTATTATTATTCAATCAATAAATTTTTTCAGAATTCAAAATTTATTATATATAATCTTTTGATAAAACTAATTAATATTTTTTAAAAAAAATATAAAAGTTCTTTATTATATCAATATCTTTGAATGAAAATGGTATAATTTAGTTATTTTTAGTGTAAAATTAGATGTCAGCTAATATAAGTGGAGGGGTACTGTAAGAATAACATATTTCCTAGCATAAAACTTGCTATGTGATTTTCCCCCTCATCGTATGCACAATATCTCAATACAAAGAACCCAGCGACCCACACCATAAGTGAAAAAACCACAGCGGAAATCTTCTATCCCAGCGCGATTGATTCACAACCCCACTGTGTCGAAGCTAGCAGACTTAGACTACCTAGGCTGAGAAACTTCTGCAGTGCAGCTGTACATATACATGTGCATATTCCTCGAATAAGCAAGCTTTCATGATTAGAACGCTAAATCATCTATTATCTGACATCTGACTTTAGGGAGAAATCCTCTTGGTATTTCTCCTTCTACATCCGCATCGACGGGTGGGGAGTAAAAGAGTTCAACCAGACTGTTTACGAATGTGTGGAGGTTTTTGGAGCAAAGATTGAGGATTAGAATAGGTAGGTGGATTCTTCAATATTTGGTAGGTATTTTCTCGTATTTGCTCGTGTTATTTTGAGGGAGACATTTCATTGAAATCTTTTTTTATACAGCCTCAAACTTTGAACTTCGAATTTCAAACTTTCAGAAGATTTTAAGAAAATGCATTTCATCACACAAACCATCATCGCAGCAGCCTTCCTCGCAGGCACCGTCTTCTCAGTTCCAAATCCCCTGATGAATGATAGTGATGGCGACAACCAGGGACCCGTTAGTAATTTTCCAACTTTTCCCTTCTGTATCTCTTCATATAGACAATGTTCCCATCCCGACGGGATATATGAGCTCGAAAAGAACAAACAAGCAAACGAACAAACAAAGCAGGATATATTGCTATTGGAAATATTGCGAGTTCAAGGACCAAACTTTTGGTATCCTTTGCAAGAAGAACGAAGGCGAACCATATCAACATGATGTCGATTGTATCTTAGCATCGATATGGAGCATCTGGCCAATCTGACTTGTTGCCATCAAACGGATTGTCTTGATCAATAGCCGATTACGGTTGTATGAAGAGTTATGGGCTTTTGAGGGTGGAAATTTGGGATTGGAGATGGGGTTGGAGGAGAGGATAGGGCGTGGTTTCGTTTCTGAGGATTAGTTTGCTGCGGATTGTTGTTTCAACCTTTGATATAAGGGGAGGTTTAGTGGATGATCTCGTTTTGAGCATGTGAATTGGTATTTCTGCTTTGCTTTGAAAGTAAGTGATGGTATTTGGCTTTGTGAGAGTCAGGGTTCAATCAATTGTTTGGGTAGTCAGCTTGGCAATAGAGAATCACTTGTGGAGGTATTATTTTGGAACTAGAGGTGTGCCATTAGAACCACAGATGTGATCTACGTGCAACATGGAACGTGAAATTGTAAACGATACTGAGTAGCAGCAAGAAGCAAGACACATTACTTGACCTGGTTGAAGTGATCTTTAATGAGCTATGTGGAAGCTAATCTCTTGATTCCAATTTCTCAAGGAAGAACGAATGTTTTAATGCCTAAAGGAAAGTAGTCAGCGAACAGCCTTTGACTTTATGGAATCAGTATTCGTGAGTAAGTTACCTGAACTGCAGTCAACCTCTTGCCACTTTCATAGATAACAAGACTCGCGACTAAATCCCTTCCATCATCCTCAGCATCTGGAAGTAACTCTTCCCATGATTTGCTCGGGAAAATGTTCCACCATTGAAATGGGTTGGTTTTCCACTTCATTGCCTCCGGCCATGTCTGCTCGGTGGGCGTTCCAAGAGTCTTGAACATACTTAAAATCAGTCCCAATTGATTCCCATCTTCATCGCCGCGTCGACTCTCCAGGAGTGGGATGGGAGGCGAGCGAAGGCATTCGGCGAGTAGTACACCAGTGGACCACAGATCAAGAGAAGTAGTGTAAGATGTATTAGAGAAGAGAGTCTCTGGACCGCGATAGCACGTAGTACCAACCTCGAGACATTTTTGGTCAGTGGGCTCGGTAGATGAAGAGATGCTTGGATGCCATGCGGTGCCAAAATCAGTTATGACAATGGGATCCTTGCCATTGATATCATGAGGTAAGAGAATATTGGATGGTGATATATCACGGTGAATTATTTGCTCTGCGTGGAGATATGCAAGTCCGGATAATAATTCTTTAAAGATCTTTTTAGTTGTGCCTACGTTGAGGCCTTTGCTACTTCTTGATAGTAGATCTGATAAAGTATATGGCATATATGGCAACAGCAAGACCAATCTCGATTCTTGATCATAAAGTGTCGTATGGAGTGAAATTATGGAAGGATGCGAGAGCCTTTTCAGGATAGCAATTTCACGAGTGGGGGAGTGTGGTTCCATGTTATGTGTTTCTGTTATCACTTTCAGTGCATAAGAGCCCTCCTCAGTATCACACCTATAAACTTGAGAAACAGCGCCGCTAGAGATATGGTGACAATTGTTGTAGGGCCCTATGGTTATGCCGGGGCTTTTGGGTGCAGAAAAGGTTTCTGATGAAGAGGCTTCAGCATTTGGCTCAGTAGGATTGCATAAATCATCGTAGGTAGCCTATTTCTTGTGTCAGTAAGATTCCGAAAGCGATGTATATAGTAACTCAACAGAGGGGTAGAGTTCTCTGTGTACGGTTCAAGAAGGAAATAATATGGATAATATGGAAGCAGAAAAGTATCATGGCAAAAGGGGGGGGGGAGGGAAATGATGCTCACGTGATAGATGACACCAATATTTGAAACCATTAACTCACTCTAGATGACGAAGAATTATAAGCTTCTGATTCTATTTCGAATGCAGTTTTCTGTGTGTTTCCACTGAGCCCGCCAAGCGCGAGATGTTTCTTCCTATTTTTAGGATAATTAGCCATGGCAGTTCATGTGTTGAATTGGAATAGTACCACTTTACAGCTTTAAGATATTATCATATCGTTCAGAAGCTTTTAAGTCTTGTTTCCAGTCTGTTGTGGAGTCCATATTGTCGAACCAAGAGGATCGAAAGATTGATAAACTGGGCAATTGCAAAGGTTGTGTTGACTCATGAATTGCGTGTTCTCATAATATTGTCTTCTCTCATTTGATGAAAAGCTGTTTTATCCGAGGTGATTATAAGTACATTGAATACGAGATGATCTCTTTCATTACCTATTTATCTCTGTTTCTAAGTTTCGGATAAAGTCCGGAGGGTTTTTATACAAAATATGAAGTTATGGATGGGTGGATTAGCTGAGAGAGATGAAGATTCAAGATTCTTGAATAAGCAAAGTGCAATCAATACTTGAATGATATATGGTCGAGAATATACAGAGATTTGGTAATATTCCTCTCTTCTCTCGGTGGACTCCCTTAATAATCCGGTCAGTTCTAAAATCTCAATAGGATTGATTGATTGTTGCTAGGCCATCAATGATGGGTTTCTGAGGTGGGTTCACCAGTTTGATAACCTTGAAAGGTCACTAAAAGCTCACTGGTGGATCTTCTACAATTGAACCATCACGTGCTCCATCCATTGCATTTCCTCTCATTTTGTTCTGCATGATTTTCTAACAAGGATGACAAGCACTACATACAGTATCTACTCCGTACATACCTATGGAAATGGAAACAACCGAGAAGCTCCGACCAATTAATTCCAGAAGAGCCGCTTTCGCTCCTTCGAGGTTGGGAATCGTGGAGAACATAGAACATCTAATTCCGAAAGCATGATATATTGATAAATTAATCAATTCTCTCTCTCACTTAGGAATTCCAAACTACCTCAATATGCACATACATGTCCAATTATAACTCATCATTGTTTACATTGTTTACAATAAAGTGCTACTACCACCATTAATTATCACAAGGTCCAAAGTTCTTCTTCAATCATTGCTATATGATTATGAGCAATCATTAGTTACACAGATGATCAACCTATTGGGAAGTTAAGATTACAACAACCACAAATATGGATGCAGTCGACCGTCAAGAGTATCCTGCTATGCTGGTAAGTAATCCTTCGGTCGCAGAACTATACTATACCGTGCGGCCATCAAACTCATCTGCTGACTCTGGCGCAGGATCGATTACAACCAGCTGCGGCGGCAACAAAACTCAACGAGCGTGTGAAGAGGATAAACAAAGTGAACACGGAAATTGCGGATTGGTTGCAGGTATGTATTTGTCGAACTGCTGCGATGGCATATTGTTTACACATTTATTAGGAACGTCGGAAAGTAGAAGAACAATATGTTGCCGGCCTCCGAAAACTTGCGCGCAAACCTTTACAAGAAACTGGAGGAGAATTGGGGTATGGCATTTTGGGACATCCGGACTCGATATGAGCTAACCGGACGTTAGGGTATTTGATGCACCATGGAGAAAAATCGTGGGTTCGGTCGAATCAATCGCGGATTCTCATTTCAATCTATCCGAACGAATTTCGAAGGATGTTGAACAACCTTTGCGACAATTTGCTACACAAAATAGAGAAATGCAGGCAATGACGACAATGCAAGGCAACCTCACGGCTATGGCTAAGGAAGTAGACGATGCGCAGCATGCATCGGACAAGCTCAGCAAGAAGGGGGGGAAAGCAAGCACCCAGAAGGTGGAAAATGCGGCTGCTAAACTACAGAGTGCTGAACAACAATGGCAAGCTCAGGCTCCATTCATATATGAAAGTCTTCAGGTGGCAGACGAAAGACGGTTGAATCACCTACGAGATATCCTTACGCAATTCGAAACCCACGAAGCCGATAGAATTGAGAGAAGTCGAGTAGCCGTTGAGCAGACCCTTACAGCATTATTAGAGGTAGACACTGCTCAGGAAATTAGGAATTGGTCGGAAGCAACCACCGGTGGTAGGCCTGTCACTGAGCGGTCCAATAGAAATATTTCTAGCGCTGGAGATAGTGGCGGTCCCGCATTACCAATACCTCCTCCCACCCCAAGGTCTACACACTCAGCTGCTGCTAGTGATGTCTCCAAGCAAGAAGGTTCTGGTGGTAAGTGACAGTCCTTGAAATCCTTTGTTTCTACATAGTGCTACTGTGACATATACTAACATACTAAATCTAGAGTCGAAGATAAAGAGCCGCTTTGGCACGATGCTTCAACGTAGACGCCAAAGCATTCATGGAGGATTTGCTCGCGCCCCGTCACCGAACAAGGGATTCTCAACTATAAATCGCAATTCCAACAGCAGTTCCGGACGACCAAATCTGTCACCTCATACATCATCAAACAACTTACGAGACTCCACTTCGCAAGACAATCGACTCTCTGCTCTCCCCGAATCACCATCGAATCGAGATACACTGCAACCTAATGGCAATTCTAATGGTGTGGGTCAAGAATCATTGGGCGTATCGGATATGGTTAGGCCAGCTACCTCTAATGGTGTATCAAGCCCGGGAATGATGGATTTATCGGAGGTTGAGCCACCTCCAGGTCCACCCCCATCGCATTTCAAAGAGACTCAGAAGGATTCTGAAGGCTTCTCGGTACCGGCAGCCATGGACGATCCTATATCGCAAGCTCAACAAGAGGCTCAAGAGCATAACGAACCTCAATTTAAGCTAGACATTCGAGATCAACCCATTCCCGAGCAAGATGCAGATGCACAAGCTGCATTGTCAAATGTCGCCAATACTTTGCGTTCATCTCAAATGCCCACTTCAGCTCGAAAAGTTGGTACCGTCCGAGGCCGAAGAGATGTTCGAAATACGGTCTATGTTCCTTCGCCTAATCTTGAGGTAGGTAGCATAGAAAACAATTTGCCTCCTTCGCCAGCTCTCCCACCGGGGGCAGCACGTGCGGCTGCCTTCGCAGCTATCTCCGAACATGGGCATGGCCATGGTGCCCCAAGTGTATCTGATACAAACTCCATTCGTTCCGGGCATTCTCTTCATAATAATGTTGTGGTCAAGCATGGTGATATGCACCACCCTGGCCTCAATGCGTCAATGATAGAGACTGTCAATGCCACTATAGAAAATGGAACAGTTAAAACAGTCAAAATCAGTGGGGAGGTCGCTTTGATCTACATATCGTCAGCGAATGGTACTCCGTTACCAGCTTCAGGTAAGCCAGTCCCAATCTACGCGGCTGCAGAGTCTAACGTAAATAGGAACCGAGACAATCCGCATCAACAACTTCCCCGCTCTAGAAGCTATCGGCCCTAACAGAACATTCATTCATCCAGTCTCATCAGAGAAACCGGACGAATTCACAGTTGACCTTGCATCAGTATCGCATAAAATATCTCCAGCATTCACTTATCGAGTGCACCTCGATGACCAGGATATATCTGCACATTCACCTGTGCTGTTGAAGCCAGCGTGGAAACCTGTTGGTGATAAGCTTGGTCTTATCATCGAGTACGCACTCAATCCAGCTTTCTCATCCGATCCCGTAGCTTTCAACAACCTCGTTATCGTAGGTAAATACGCAGGCGCTGGAGCTGCTGTATGTAAATCCAAGCCTACTGGCACCCACTATCGTGACAAACGTTCTATCGTTTGGCGTCTTGGAGATGTTACGCTCAATCATGAATGGCATAAAATGAGCGCTTTATTCTCCGGACCAGATGGTGCAGTTCAACAAGCAGATCATGCCGAAGCCAGGTGGGAAGTGCAACGGCCAATTCTTGACAATGGCATCAGTATTTCGAGATTGGAAGCAGTTAAAGGTGCAGAGGAATCGGATCCATTTGCAGATGAGTCATTAGCTCCAACGGGAGGTAATTGGGTTGATGTTGAAACAAGTAGGAAAATTGCCAGTGGAGTGTATGAGGCAAGGCAGATTACAGCGTGAAAAAATAGGGCTACGTTGGAACGTTGAGGGCGAGGAGGAATGGAGTTTTTTTTTTCGGGAGTCATCTTTGACTGTTTGGGTGCGTCGAAAAATGCTTGAAAGGTAAATAAATGCAGATGGAGCTATCCATGTTGGAAGAGTAATGGTTGGGGCATTTGAGAGGTGGTCTTCGAGTTGATACCTAGCGTTTATCGCTATCTTTCGTTTTTCAGCGTTTGTAAGTATATACTATCCATAGCGAGCTTGTTTGAGATTAAGGCATGGTCTTTCTGCCCACATAACTTTGTGATACAAAATGTAAAAATGAATTGATTCCTGTTATGGCAGTCTTTCTCGGTATGGACATATCTTCACGGACATATGCAGCCCCTGGTGGCCATACGATGGATATAATAAATCGTATGTCAAACCCCATACGAGTTGTATGATAATATCTGGATGGGTTTTATATCCATAGTATTAGATAATTTTCAAGGATTTAATAGTCTCATATTAGATACTGGTTAATATTCCCATTCTAATCGGAAAATCAAAATATTCTTTTTCTTTAAACTTGAAGGTTTTGATTGTAAAGATGTATATACACCTACGCATATCCTGTTTATAATGTATTCATTCTTTGATTTTCATAGTTGATTCTTGGTTCTCGGTTCTCAGTTCTCAGGTGTTCTTGGTGATACATTAGATAGGTAAGTAGGCAGGTATTTGTGTATTTTGTATTGTGTATCGTGTGAGATATCAATCTTTTTTTTCTTTTTTCGTTTCTTTTTCTTTCTTTGCTTTTCAGCTATACTCTATCATGTATGTATCGTCTGTTATAATTTGAGGATATAGTAAACATGTCGAGTAAGATAGAAAATGACAGGTTCGAGTTCAGAGTTTATGGTTCACGGTTCATGCATGGGAACGGGCTGGGTATGGTTTTTTTTTTTTTTTTTTTTTTCGGATGTGATTGGTTGGGCTGTTGCGTACGGTAAATGTAGCATATTGCTGGGTATGCACACCTCTGATGGTCATTTTGTGTGATGATGATCTGTGAT
>NW_001820826.1:117577-208769 GCF_000146945.2 Sclerotinia sclerotiorum 1980 UF-70
TATTACCTTGTGTGATACGGGCTCTGCACATATCGTAGTCTACTATATCCTGTAAGATGGATATACTACGTTGCCTGCACTACAGGGGTTAAATATGGCCAGTGTGGTGATATTGTGGTACTTTGGTTTAGGATTTGTGATATGTGATCTGTCTAGAAGAGTGAATGCTGAGTATATAAACTACGTCGCGGTGAGCGCGCATTACTTCTGCTTTAGTGTTACAGCCCTGCTGATTTATATGGAGTTCCTTACTGATCTTCTTCTGAAGAGTTTCTTTCTACCGACAACCTCCTGCAATAATAACTCTTCACCTTTCTCCTACCTACTACCTCATTAACTCCTTACAACGACGACGACTTCTTCAACTTCTTCAGACAATAAACTCCAAACACATTCATCTCGATACTTATCATACCTATTAATACCAAGATCTAAACCTTTCCTCACTTCAATTGTAAGTGCCAACTTCACTTTCCACCTACAACAACGGCATCCCAATCATTTATCGCCCAAACACTAATGCTAACACTCTTCAGCAAAGTAATCATGTCCGGCTACGGAGATGACAATCAATCTGGTGGCTACGGCGATGATCAGCAGAGTTGTATGACCTATCAATTCTTCTAAGCACCTCGCTTTATCTTCTAACTTGTCGCAGGTTACGGAAGCCAAAATACTGTTACTCAATCTGGTGGTACGTCTTCTTCATTACTTCTTGCCTCAATATAAATCTTGCTCTTATGTCTTGAAGGTTATAAGGTTAACTTGCAAGATGCAGATTATGGCAGCACCAGCAGAGATAACACAAGCAGTGGTTTTGGTGATGATGACACTTCTGCTACTGATACGTATGGTAGCACAAGAAAGGATAATACAAGTACCGGTTTCAATGGTGATGACACTTCTTCTGGTGATGCATATGGCAGCAGGGGAGCAGACAATACAAGCAGCGGATTCGGTGATGATAATACCTCATCTAGCGATGCGTATGGCAGTGCTAGAAAAGATAATACAAGCAGTGGTTATGGTGATGATGACACCACATCTGGCGATGTATACGGCAGTACCAGAGAAGGTGACACGAGCAGCAGCTTCAACAATGACAATACATCCTCAGGTGATGCATTTAGCTCTAGCATTGGTGCCGGAGGCGACTCGTACAGTAATGACAAGATCGGTGGATTTGATGGGGTTAAGGCCAGCTCCACTGGATATGGTAATGATGTTACTGGTGACCGCAATATCCTGGGTGGATATGGAGGAGTAGAGAGTGATTCTCAGTGTTTGGGTGGAAATGATGATGATGACAATACATCTAGTGGTTATGGAGGCAATAAGTCTGGCTTAGGAGGAAGAAATGATGACGATGACACTTCTGGTGGTTATGGAAAGAAGGATTCGAGCTATGGTTGTGACGATACTACATCTAGTGGATATGTAAAGAAGGATTCAAGCTCAGGTGGCTATGGTGGTGATGATAACCACACCTCCAGTGGTTATAGAACAACAAAGTCTAGCTCTGGAGATTATGGCAAAAATGATGAGGCAACCTCGAGTGGATATGGTAGAGATAAACCCAGCTTTACTGGATTCGGAGACGATGACCAAGGTGGACAATTCTCAGGATTGCAAAAGGGTCTGGAAAAGGCCAAGCAATTGTTCTACAAGGATTGAACTATGAACAATGCATTGAAGGTGCGACCGTCATTTGATAGGAGAATCTTTTTCGACTTTCTAGGGTTTGGGCTGGCAATTAGTTGACTCATTATTGATTTGGAAAGCGATGATTTTTGAATGATCTCAATAATCTGGAACTATTACACAGGACACTGAGATATTGGGATACTGGGATGCGGAGATATTTGAGATGCGATGATTTTTGTTTTGAAGCTTTGCAGATTGCCTGGAACTATTGAATCGAATATTGAAACGCGGGGATCTTTGGGATACGATGAATTTCAGGAAATGATATTTTCTAAGGATCAATACTTACTCAATGAATTGTATCCTGACCAAATCCTTTCCAACTTTGATCGTGACGTGACCTGGCTATCCGATTTGAGAAGCTATTTTGTTGCTTCTATACCCCTCGAATCTTCGAATCATGGCTTTCGAGGGAACTGCCTTGGCTACCTCGGAGCGTCTTACAATTGGAACCATACTAATAATTAACGAAAAGTACTTCCTGTAAGTACTTTTTGCTCTCTTAGGGTAAGTTCCTACAGGACAACAACTATCACATGTACAGTTCTCACCCTATTTCAAAATATGTAACCTTAAGCATCCGTTCTGAGAAGATATCATGACGAAAATCTCCCATATGCATTCGAATTTCGGTTCCAGGAACATTTGCTTTCGATAATCAGATTATTCGAATTTCATACATGAAACCCTGTTGGCCGTGGTTCTAATTCCCATGGCATCCAGGACCAAAATCAGCATGCTAGGCATCGAATACTTAAACTTTCCATGACCAGTAAACATCTCAAGATATCTAGACGGGCAGTGTCTTTGTGTTGACCTCCTGGGATCTTGGCAGCATATGCATATATATTGCATGATGCATATAAGGAGCAAACAAAACTCAACTTTTAATTCATTCTTTCCTTTTTGGTATACTGTTTGTTTGCTTTCAATATTTTGATTTCAAAGCACTTTAATTCCGAAGGCCGAATACCTAACCCTATTCCTTCATTTTTTGAATATATACTCGCAGCTTAACTGCTTAGCTAGAGAATCAATCAATTCAATCTGATGCTCTTTCTGGTCTCAAGAAACCAAATAGATTATTGGCCTAAAGCGTCCTCGGATATGGTGATGGACAACAAATATAAATAGACAGCGAAAGTATTCTGATTCGACTTTGAAGTCGTTCAGCTATCTTACGAGGTTTGCTACGAAGATTCTTATCCAAGAAGACGCCTGGTCAATATCTGTAAGAAGCAATATGAAAGTCTTCTGCATTAACATTGACTGAAAGTCAATTCGAGGAATCACTTCACTTCGATCTTCTCTGCGAATAGAATGAAAGAACCAGTAACCATCCTGCCTACCGAGCATAGCAATTATTTCCTCCTGTGGGATTGCAAACAGGTCAGGGATGCTGTTAGAGCCGAAGATCTCTTTCGCCTTTACACCCAATACACCTGCCAGCCCACGGATCGAGGTCATCTTGCAGGTAGAGAGAAAGAATGGCATAGTACAGACTCAGATCACCATCTACTGGTCTGACTTTTTAAATCCGGCCCCAAACTTGACCAATACAATGTTCAATATGATTTCATCCCAATCAATACGATAGATATCGTCGATACTCGTTGGAAGATCAACCAAATTGTCCGTCTCCCAATAAAGAACGATATCCCATAGTAAAAGAGGAAGTGAGCCATATACATTATCGTCGACGGCAAGTTGAGGGTATCTTGAAATAAGGACTGAATATACATATACAAATAGATCGATAAAAACTTTATTTATATTCGCTTTCTCTATGCATTAAAGTAGCACAAATGGTAGATGTTTCGTTATAATATTGATACTTTTCCGTGATTCGATCCAGTATAGATCAAAGGCAGCCTTATCTTTCTTCATTATAGCTAAATCGGCTATATCAGACCTATATGCCCAAGACATCTCGCCTTCTCTCCAAATGGCAACGTGCTACATGATAATATTGGGACAAAGCCGCCTCACCTCTTTCACAGAAGCATCATAAGAAAAGCCGAAGCTACAAACAATATAATTGAATACGATTATTGCATTTCACTATTGAACTACCAATAGTTATAAGGCATCCAACTTCAACCGTACCATTTCGCACTGTGCATAGAAAGCATCATAATCGACAAATGCGATCACACATAAGGACGACTGTGATGAGTAGTTGCCAAGGCGACGGAGATCTCAGTACATGAATTGGGACCTGGGACCGTCCGTGGAAAGAGATCTCGAAGCTGCCGGAATGAGTGGCAGCGGAATAACGTTGACTGTAATCAAGAAGCCGGAAGCGACAGTTTCACATATTGCGAAAGTGAAACGTACGACAACCAAATGAACTATTGTTTGGTAACTTCACCGGCTGGACGACCTCTCCGCGAATATCATTTAGTTAGAGAGCTTTTAGAGGTACTACACGATACAATCCGAGGCCATAGGTCGCTACTAGAGGATGGAAAGATTCTTCATCGGGATATCTCCGAAAATAAAATCATCATCACCGAGCTCCCTGCTGAAGGTGACCCGAAAGGAAGACTAATTGACTTGGACTTGGCAAAAGAGCTGGACAGTATGCCGAGTGGGGCTCGTTACCGGACTAGCACAATGCAGTTTATGGCGATCGAGATTCTTCAAGGGAATGGTCATACATATCGGCATGATCTCGAGTCATTTTTTTTACGTCTTCGTATGGATGTGTATTCGATATAGCTACGAAGATACAGGCAGGCAAAAACCCAATAAGTTGGTGAGACCGAAGACCAATCTACTGCGAGGTTGGTGTACTAGAACATATACAGAAATTGCGAATACGAAGCAGGGCTATATAGGTAAATATCGATTTGAGAATATTATCGCGGAGTTTGCGCCGAAGTTCGAGAACCTCAAACTGTTGGCTCGCGAGCTCCGATCTGTTCTCTTTCCAATTAGGGATGGGGATATATTCACAGGAACGTTCCACGATAGCGATATAATGTACGATGGGATGATCAAGGCATTCAATAGCGCAATTTGCTCTATTCAGAATGAGGAACAGGTAAATGTATAGACGAAGGTACTGGGTATTAGTATTATGAGGCGTTTTTTGGGGAGGAAGGGGGAATTTGGACCTTTTTCTTTTTGGGCACAAAGGGTCTGGAGAAAACTGTACGATATAATGATACCAGGGATAATCTTATTGTATAATATACCAAGGATTAATACTACTGTACAGATAGGGAGGTAATCCCTCCTTATATATTAGTCAAAGGTATTATTCTATATATATATTGGACTATAGCAACAGAATAGCCGAAGAACTGGCCGATTAAGACTATAGAGAACAGATGGACGGACGATGAGATAGGTTTAAATTGGATTAAATACTTTAAGCAATATATAGTTGAGCATACAAAAGGCCCTTGGCGACTCTTGGTCCTCGACAGACATAGGAGCTATACTACAATCGCTTTTCAAAACTACTATACAGAGCACTGTATTAAAGTACTCTGTTTGCCTCCATATTCTTCTCATTTAGCTCAACCTGTAGATGTAGCCTGTTTTCAACTATTAAAGTAGGTATATAGGCTTCAGAACAGCTTTCCTATTAGCTATTATATCTAAGAATGCAAAAGCAGGATTAGAAGCTACAGGATTAGTTCCTTTTAATCCCCAAGAAGTCATTTCAAAGCTAGATATTCGACTACGAACACCGTCTCCTACTATCGCATCATATTGGGTTTCTTGAGACCAGAAAGAGCATCAGATTGAATTGATTGATTCTCTAGCTAAGCAGTTAAGCTGCGAGTATATATTCAAAAATGAAGGAATAAGGTTAGGTATTCGGCCTTCGGAATTAAAGTGCTTTGAAATCAAAATATTGAAAGCAAACAAACAGTATACCAAAAAGGAAAGAATGAATTAAAAGTTGAGTTTTGTTTGCTCCTTATATGCATCATGCAATATATATGCATATGCTGCCAAGATCCCAGGAGGTCAACACATCATCTCCTCCTTGGAGCTCCCAAACACCCCATAATCCAAAGGAAGCACTAACACAAACAAGCCTTGTTCGAGATCGAATTGAAAACCATCAAAGTAGTTCTCCTACACCTCTTTTCCGGTTGATTGAAGCTCTTGCTAAGGGTACTGAGAGATTAGCTCATAAAGTAGCTCTTTTAAAAACAGACAACTATCGATTACATAAGGCAAATAAGAGTCTAAGTAAACGTCGTAGAGCTCCTAAGATCGAAGTAAAACAGAATAGAACAATTACTATAGAAGAGGCTCTTGGATCACTAGCTGAGAAGGAGGTGGGTGCCCAGAATAAGGATAAACAGCCTGTTGAGGGGGGTGATCCCGAAAGGGAAGGTTCAACTCAACAATACTGTAGTTTATACCAGGAACCTGGGCATAATAAAAGAACTTGCCCAGAGCGTTTAATAGATCCAGCTTTACGTACTTCTATATAGTTTTATTTAATCTTAATCGTTGTTGTGGTTCAATTGAGAAAAAGGGGTGTAATATGGATAAAAAGTGGCTCGTTTGATGATATAGTCCGCTTAGTGATAAACCACGTTAAGCGAATTCTTCTTCTTGAGGTCCTCCACTCCCTTCAGAACATTCTTTCTCTGCCCATCATATTTCATCTCCCTCATCCACTCTTCCAAGCCCCTGATTCTACCCGGCAGCACTCTATCCAACAGCTCCTCATCTCTCGGCACAGACTTCCCCTCGCCCCAAAACCGCCACCAGGCGGAGAAATTTTCCTTCCAAGTCATACTAGCCTCGTCTCTTACTACATTTGGGCCGGCAACAAAGTTTGCAGGTGCATTTGGGTACGGCTCCGCGTGAGTGAGATATTCTTCCAGTGGAATGTATTCATGGATAGCGGGTTTGCCCGTTACGCGAGTGAATGTTTCCGCAATCTCTGCGAAGGAAACGTAGGCGGTTTCGACGCGGAGATCGAGAGCGGATGACTCAGTGGGATGCTCAAAGAGCCAGAGACTGTAGTGACCCATGTCTGAGAGGGCGATCAGGGGAATTTTGCCGGATTCTAGAAAGGAGTAAGTAAAAGCCATGAGTTAGCGTGCAGGCCAATATTTCGACGATAAAATCATCACAGAGAGAATGCGGCAATGGAAGGAGAAGAATCACATACTAGCAGGATTCCTCCAAACCCATACCCCATCTTCCCGCTCTTGCGGTAGAAACATTCCATCCATCAACATATCTGCATACGGCCCCGTCGTAATCAACGAAGTTAACATCCCTTCCTTTCTCTCCTCCTCATCTCTCTTCGCCATCGCCAAGATAAATTCCCCGACTCTCCCTTTTGCATCATTATGGCCCCAATGATACTGCTCATCCCATCCCGCATCCCTTACCGCATAATCCGTGGCAGCGTACACGTAATGCTTTACGCCTTCACTGCGCGCGATTTCGTATGCGCGAATTCCGTAGAACATCTCGTTTTTCTCGCCCAGTGTGAAGCCATCAGTGTTGACCCATGCGCCGTAGACTCCGTGGAAAGCGGCGTGCAGATCCTTTTGAGAATCCTGAGTCCCTTTGATTAGGGACACGTGCGGGAGGGAAGCGAGTTCTTGGGCGCGAGCTGAGGTGGGGTCGCGAGTCAGGACGCGAGCGGAGAAAGATGTGCTTGCGGAGATAGCTAGATATTAGGTTTAGTACTTGGACGATTCCAAGGGATAGGAGATGGATTGGCGATTGTTCACAGCGGGGTTCAATTGCGTACCTTTGACGACGGGAAATCCCTGGGCACCTGTACCGCCGATGACGAGGATTTCTTTGCGACTCATGATGTTATTTCTTGGATATAAGGATATGATACTTCAGAAATGAAGTTTGCTTTGTTTTGCAAGATGATGTTCTCTTTTTCAACTTCGTGCCTTCCCGTTCTTATATACTACACACCTTCCATCTTCACACATTTGCCTCGGTTCAGATTACTGATCTGGACTCGGAGTTCGGACATGCCTCAAATGCCAAAAGGCAATTTTCCATGAAGTCATAGTTCGAAATTCTAAATGGGCAGACAATCCTCTTCATGGTAACGTGGTTTATCATTAAGCGGACCATATCACCAAACGGGCCACTTTTTACCTCCTCTTGACTTAATCACTTCATTAATCAACTACCAATTATAGTAGAACCTAGGGAAGTGGCTTGAATCAAACAGGAAAGCTCCTAAAATCAGATTATAAGAAAATAAGTTAATTATTAGAAAGGATACTCTTCTAGTAGTAGTTGAAGAGAAGGGTATTGCTGAACCCAAAAATAAACGGCTTTTTGAAGTAAGTAGCAACTATCCAACTTACTTATACTATAACTTATAGAAGGAGCCTGAATATAATAAAAAAACTTAACTATAATATTCAATAGAGCTAGCTTTACTTATTCCTATATAGATTTATTAGATTTAAATCGTTGTTGTTATTTGATTGTATGATATAGGTGGAAAGTAGTCCGTTTGGTGATATGGTCCAGTTACTGATAAACCACGTTAAAGCATATCAACAACCTATTCGGACTTTTCAATTGCAGTGATCAGTGATCATATCAATAATTAGTCATCAACCGACCCCACGCGCCGAGGGGATCACTAATCAAACATGCGCCATGCTCCTAGATTGGTACTACAGTGCTGCGCCTTACCAGAAAGGCGAGCTTTGAATGAATTGAGTCTTACGGCTATCGATCTATGGATATATATGGCATAGTACAGTTTAGAACCAATTTTGACTTCGACGAACTCAAAAACTACTTGTGGCTTCTCGTACAAACTCATTTAGGGTGGTCTAGGCTGGTAGGCGAATCGTCAAACCTCTTTTAGTTCGAGGCTAGTAGTCGAAATATTCACGACATTTACCACGTCTACTTATTCCGCTTTCTCTTGTTCGACAATCATATATATCTCGTTGTCTATCGCTAAGTTTACAGCAAGACTTAATTCAAATTTTGGCTTCATCCCTTTTCACTGCATTATATACAGCCCTGAAGCAATTGCCAAACTTCAAGCTAGGCTGCGAAATGGGTACCTATGGGTGGGTTTTCGAGCTGGCCAACCTACCCATTTATCCAAGCAGGGGTGGTACATGCCATAAAGGGGCCCGTGATAGCTAATGGGTAGTAAATTTCCTCCTCAACAGAAAAAGATGTGTGATTGAAGGGTGGATGATATTATTGTGGGATGTTCTATGGACCTCACCCGAAATGGGCTTTTAAGTCCGAAGGCGCTGAGCTACTTTAGTAAGTAAACATAAGCCATGCTCCTACTTCGTCTTCAACCTACCCAATAGGTACCCATTAGTCATCATAACCACCCATGGGTGCCCCAACCCGGCGGGTACCCGACCTACCCGGTGGGTAGGTTCGCAGCTTATTCTAAGCAAAGTATACAGGCAGTTAGTTCTATATCACAAAGTACAATCCCTAGAAAAAGTACACAACGAGATACTTTACTGACGTATTTTGGTAGCATTCGCGTAATCTTTTGTGCAAATATGTCGCTAGAGGGTACAGGGACTTTCCAAACGGGAATTGTTGGTCGAGAGATATTTACAATGCTTATTTGTATTCTTTTCGGTGCGATGTTGAGGTATATATTTCACAAACTAGGGCTTTTGTGTACGGAAACAGAGGCTCGCCAAATGCGCTTAGAACTACTACGCGACCTTTTGGACGTCCCCCCCAGAGGACAGGACCAACAGAATACTGGACTTGTGCTTTTTTGTGGCTGCAGATGGCCTACTGCCCAAGGATCTTGAGGAAAACCATGAAGTTCTCTAGTATCTGAAAGTACGAATTAATCAACAACCTACTATTCCGCGGAAGGGACATACGAAGACGATAAGCTTAAAGATACGGAACAGAGACTTCAATATACGTTTGACACCGCATTTAAAGGAGAAAGATATCTTGAAAATGGGCTTGGTAGTTGTTATTCACCTAGTCGCTTCTAGTACGGTCCAAGTTGAGAATACTACCAGACAACGATTGAATTTCTGCTTTCACTTATATAGCTTATCAATTCGTCAGGGAAATATAACGTGTTCTTAATTCTACGATTTCTATCTTTGATCCTATGCTTCATATCCGTAGAGTAGGAAGAAGTCCATATACTCCTGGCCTGGAATGAATCGTAACTCAAGCTGGTTGGTTTTTTTCCGACTAGAGTACAACGAAGAGCTAGAACACTGCTCTTATTTTTCAAGACTATATAAAGCAACAGTTCCGCAAGAATTGCAATTCTTACGAATAACCTTTTAGTAGAATTATACCTATTTGGCTAGAAAATCTCTAGCTTCTACTTAAAGATTGCCTTAGGGGCTTTGCCCTACTACAAGCTTGTCTTACCAACTCAAGATTATTTCTATAGCCACAGATAACCTTACCGCTGAATCAGACACCTTTATTCCATCATTTTTCAAATAATCCTTTCACCACTTGCTAAAACCAGGCTCCAACCTCGCAAAGCAATACATCGGTCACTTTTTCGAAATTAACTAAAAATTCATTGAAAGATGTAGCTGATGGTTCTTATTGTTACCGTTTTTCTGATCGGCTTACTCTTGGGTATTCTGATTGGCAATAGTGCCTGGGCTGCTCTCCTTGTCGGAAGCAAAATACAGACCTCAATACTCCGTGAGCTTTTAGAAACCTCAGCAGATAAGAGATCCGACCGTATTTTGGACCTATGCTTCTTCCAACTGGCAAAAACAACTTGGTCTGAAGATGTTGACCATTTCCTCACGGATGAGGTGATAAATCATCTTGAGGCAAAAATCCATAATCCGGCGCCAATACCAAATCCCCGCGTGTTCTCTTTTATCCACTACGGCCTTCTAGGAAAATGCAAGCTAGATTATAGCATACCATCCATTGTTCACCCTATGGGTTACGACGAGGAAGTTATTAAAGTTATGCAACGGATACAAGAGCATAGGAAGAAAAGGGCGAATCAGCACATGGAGGTTGCCACATGTGGCGAACGATCGGGCAACACTTCCAACTACGATGATGAGCTCTGGGCACGAAAGGACGCTAAGAAACTTGGAGATGTTGAGAAAGGCTTGGGTTCTCTACCGTCATCCTAAATCTTCAATGACGAGCCAGTATGAAAGTCTTGAGCTGTATCTCTAGGAAGATTTCGTCCGTTGGAACCTATTGCATAAGGAATGATAGGAATAATCACTGTTGCAGAGTTACGCTTTGTTTGAATTTAGGAGATTCACACTGTTTTGTGGTACTAGAATTCTAAAAGGAAATAGTAAAGAATTCAAGAGCTGTAATAGTTGGTAATTTGAACCTTCAAGTTAAATTAACTACGGAAGCTCGAGCCTGAAGCTTGCTGTGACTTGATATGATCCTACAAGAGTCCCCCGTGCCGCCATCGTTAGAGTCCTTATGCCTATGTTTCAAATCGCAGACACATCTACAAATTTTTCCTCTCATTATTCACTCCTCTAAACCGATCGTGCCCATCTTTCTTCCTCCTAGATATTTGTGGAATGACCTCGAAAGGAGACATTTTCGGAGTCTCTATAGTAGGAGGAGATCGTCGTGAGAGGAGGAGGTCTTCATGGACGGAGAAGAATATCTGCATGGTAGAAGAAGAAGGTCAGCGAATGTGAAGAATGCGGTAAACATGTCAACATACATCAGAGATCCGAGTAATGAATTGCATTCGCTTTATGTTGAAAGTCGCCTAGAGGGCACTGTCCTCTAGTTTTTCCCGCCTGTCTGCAGTGTACTACTGTGCTGAAGATAAAGTCTTGAATAGGCGCTATGTAAGCATAGGTTATTTCATATCAAGGAAGATAGTAAAACTGTATCGTATGCTGAAGAAGTCAGGAAAAGACCAGTTCTCCAGAAAAGAATTGTCCCTCAAGAAAGATTATTCTTAAAAGAAAGAGTAGTTCTTGAAGAAAGATTAGTTCTTGAAGAAAGATTAGTCCTCAAGGAAAGACTAATTCTCAGAGAAAGATTAATTCTTGAAATGAGATTAATCTTCCTAGTAGACTAGTATATAAAGAGAGATATGATATAGAGGGAGACTAGTATACAGAAAGAGATATCTATTTTGAAAAGACTGGTACACGGAGAGAGACTAATACGCGAAGGAAGACTAGAATGTGGAGAGAGATTATGATATGGAGAGAGACTAGTACGTAGAGGGAGACTAGTATATAAAGGGAGACTAGGATACGGAGGGAGACTAGTACACGGAAAGAGGGATAATATTTTGAAAAGACTAATATATAGAGAGAGACTAGTATACAGAAGGAGACTAGTATACGGAAGGAGACTAGGATACGGAGGGAGACTAGGATACGGAGGGAGACTAGGATACGGTGGGAGACTAGGATACGGTGGGAGACTAGTATGCAGAAAGAGGATGTATTTTGAAAAGATTAATATACAGAGAGAGAATAGTACACGGAAAGAGATTAGTCCTTAAAGAAAGACTAATTCTTGGAAAAAGACTATTTTTAGAAAAAGATCAATTATCTAAAAGATAATAAAAGAAAAGCTTATTAAAAAGAACTACTCTTAAATAAGATTCATTCTTATATCTAATTAGATTATTCCTATATAGAATAGAGATAAATAAAAGATTGGTTCTAAAGAGTATACTAGCTGAATAAGCTATCTCTTTATCTGCTGAATAAATATAGTAGTACTGGAGACGAGAGTGATATAAGGAAGCAATATAAGAAAGAAAAAACGAAAAAAAAGAAAGTCAACCCTCAGACCGAAGGGCAGGCTTTGGCACTCCACTTAGTAAAGGCCAAAGCTCCCTCGCCTATGCCTAGGGTCTATCTCACAGGGTTAAGGCAATTGGCAGGCGTGAAGCGATTAAACCGCGTAACAGCCGCAGTACAAGTAGCAAAGTGGTCTGGAGTCTTGAGCTTCCCACAGCAGCGCTGAAGTTCAGCATCCTCATGGTGGAAGCATTTATGGTACGCCGCAAAGTCTTCATGTCCAGAGCGTGCGGCGAATAGGCGGCCAAGTAGGGGTCGTGGGAAAGACAGCCCCTTAGGCAGTCGTGTAGAGAGTACGCGCAGGCTCATCGGTTTGCAGGTTGTTTACCTCCTTGAGAAATGACGGGACGTCCAAAGAGACGGAGCCGGGTTGGGAATCGGCCTGCGCGCGTCAGTGGCACGTCAATCCGAAAGTGTCCTTCTACGCTTGCATTATCCATGAAGTGGCGGGTCCAGCACGCGGGGCGTACGGGCAGCTCGTCCGAGACGGCTCGAGGCTCTGTCTGTAGTAGGCCGCCTGTAACTGGATCGACGAGGTTGTCCAGCGTGCGGATTGGTTTGGTTACTGGTCCCACATGATGAACATGGCCTACTTCTCTTGCCGTTCAACTATGGCCGAGCCGATGGCCGTGGCAATGTCCTGGCTGCGCGTCATAATTAAGGCAGCCTGTGCCGGCATATACGCCATAATCACGAATCCGGTGGCAGTAGGCTATATGTCCTTCACGGCTTTGTCTTTCATAATGTAGCATATCTTCTGCCGGAGTACGTAAGGGTCTTCGTCCGGGTGGGGTGCTCTTTGGGGATACGTATTATGCCCTGGCCCACAAAGGCGCTGAAGATCTTTCTTAGGCTCGCGGCCCATTGGGGTGCGGCGCTCTCGATGCCCCTAAGGAAATGGGCCTATACTATTGATCCTCATGTGATATATAGTAGACTTCTTTCGATAGATTTCTACTGGTAGATATCTAGTGCTACAAGCCTTCCGGAAACCGGACTATTGAAGCAAACTTTATACCAGTAGAAATCTTTTCGTGCAAATTATTTACGAAATCTGGGAAATCTGGGGTGATTTAGTTTGATAGAATTATACCAGTAGAAATCTTCTAGTTGAAGTCTTCTAGTCGTACTTTATTATGATATCGAAACACGGAATTCGTATATTGCGTTGTAGCTCGAGGGGAAAGGGTAGAGAAAATGCGAGTGCGGGGTACCGTTTCTCGATCCCGGGGTTTGATTAATGGCGGCTCGGTAGAATTCTATTTTGAGCAAGACCTATCATGTGATATTTGTTGGTAGTGGTAGATTTCTCTTGATCGGTTTCTACCAGTAGAACGTCAAGAAGAGAGGTACAAATTCCCAGGGGGGTTTGAGCACGAGAGTTTTACTACTAGAACTCTTGTACAAGATTAATGCTGGAACGGTTTTCAGTATAGCGATTTTGGTCTTAGATCTTTTCTTATTTAATTCGATTTGCTGTACTTTATGTTCTTAAGGTATATCAAATAAACTTCTTTACTATCGCTTTAATTATATCCTCTTCACTATGATCGACAAACCAAAGCGAAAATCTGAACGATTAAACAGGCGAAAAGTCACCCTACTTAACAAAGCATATGAGATATCGAAATTTTGTGAAGTGGATGTGGCGTTGATTTTACGTATCCGCAAAACTGGCCAGTATATCACTTATACTTCAACTGATCTTGAATCATGGCCACCTACCAAAGAGCAGATCGTAAGTTATCAGTTGCTTCAAAAATCCAACGATATTAACAAAACCATAGCAATTGTCGTATCCGCTTCCAATAAACTTACTTTCAAAGGATATTGAAGCTCAAGTTAAGAAAACATCGACCTGTGGTTCGAATACTGCATAGATCTTGATATCATGATGAAAGGTTTTGTTGGAAGGATATATTTACCATTTATCACATGACTACGAATTCACCACGTGTCAGTCACGTGTCACTAGTCAGAATTGTGTATATGTACGACCGGCTGCGATATCGAGAAAAGATAAGGTTAGATTTGATTGTTTTTCGTTTTATTATAGGTAAAAATCCTATAACCAATCAAAAAGGAAATTTGGAAACCACTGGTTCCTACTGCTCCCCTCGATTTAAATCGGTGGGACGAGTGGGACCACGTGACCTCCTAATTAGTCATGTGATGCGGGGCTTAGTCATAACTGAGTACCGCCGTAACATTAAGATAATATTATCTTCAAAACATAATCTCTTTATAATATAATTAAGATAATATCAAAATTTCAAATTAACATGGTTTATCAGCGAGTCGCCACTTTTTCAATATCTTTTATCATTCAATTTCAAGACGCGATATTTCAACGAATTATTATGGAAATACAATCAAAAGAGGCCAGAATAATCTTAGCTATTGAAGCTATTCAAAAATCAAAAAATCTTACAGTTGAAAAGGCTGCGAAAATCTACAAAGTCCCTCGAACTACATTACGAGATAGAATAAGCGATCGAATTCACAGAATGGAAACTCGAGTAAATAATCTTAATTTGATTGAAAAAGAAGAAGAGGTACTTATTCAGTATATTATCGATATAGATGAAAGAGGATTTGCATCTAAGTTAAATGATATAAAAGATATGGCGAATTATATTCTCGAATCAAGAGGTGCGAAGAGAATTGGAAAGATCTGGGCTCATCGATTTGTAAAGTGTTATACAAAATTAAAGATGTGTTTTAATTGTATTTATGATTTTCAAAGAGCTCTTTATGAAGATCTCAAGCTTATTAAAGAGTGGTTTGGATTGGTATCGAATATATAGGCGAAATATAGTATTCAAGATTGCGATTTCTATAACTTCGACGAAACCGGCTTTATGATAGGTATAATATGCTCTGGAATAATTGTAACTAGTTCTAAATGAAATGGTAGAAGCAATGCAATACAATTAGGCAATCGAGAATGGGCTACGGCAATTATATGTGGTAATAGAGAGGGTGAAACTATACCTCCATTTCTGATAGTTCAAGGACAAGTTCATCTTTCCAATTAGTATACCGAAACCGATTTTCCTATGGATTGGGCTATTAAACCTACTTCTAATGGATGGACGAATAATGAGACAGATTTAGAATAGTTAAAGCACTTCAATAAATATACTAATCAATGAAGAAAGGGCAAATATTGAATATTAATATTGGATAGGTATGAGAGTTATGGATCGATACCTTTCCAATCATATTGCAAGTCAAATGACATTATATGTGTAAAGTTACTATTGTATTCAAGTTATTTAACTCAACTATTTGATATTGGATGTTTTAGTGCACTTAAATGTTTATATAGTTGTCAAATTGATGAGTTTATCAAGATATATATCAGTTATATTTCTAAAATTGAATTCTTTATAATTTTCAAAGCTGCATATCAACAATCGATTACAATTCAGAATATGAAAGCTGATTTTCGAGAAATAGGACTAATATCATTTGATCCTCAAGCTGTGCTTTCGAAATTAGATATTCGAATTCGCACACCTACCCCTCCATCGATCCTTTTGGAATCTATCAACTCTTGGGTCTCTCAAACACCTCATAATCCAATTGAAGCTCTTTTACAATCAACTTTAGTGAAATCTCGAATTGTTCGATATCAATCAAACTCTCCTACACCTATATTCGAAACTGTAGTTGCATTAGCTAAAGGTACAAAACGATTAGCTTATGAGAATACACTCTTAAATGCAGAGATTTGTATGCTTCGGAAAGCAAATGAGGCATTAAGCAAACGTCGATATATTAAAAAAACTCAATTACGTCAAGGAGGAGTACTTACTGGTCAGGAAGCTACAGATATAATATCACAACAAGAGGTGGATATTCAGATTCGATTCGACGAGCGTCAAAATAGGGGAAATTCCAATAGGGAATCATCTACTAATCGATACTGTAATAAATGTGGAAAGACTGGTCATAATTCAAGAACTTGTTCTAATAATATAATAGACCCTAGATTATTAGATTCTTAATAGTTTAAATCAATTGATTCAATAATTGTTGATTAAAATAAGTTTAAAGTGGTTGAATAAGTGAAAAAGTGGCGGCTCGCTGATAAACCACGTTAGTTGATCAATAATTGTTGAATTATTAATATTTAAAAATTAAATATTATTGTAGCTGTACGATTTTTGACGTGGCCGGAATAGGGGGGTGGCTAGGATGTAGGGTAGGGGATTTACGAATCCGAAACTGCAACACACACTTCCGCGTATACACTTCCTGAAAAGGGAATTTGGATACGTTCTTGGCACCATCCGCAAAATCCACAATAAAACAACTCACGGCATTGAGTTTTTTTTTGAAGGGGAGATGCCAAATTTAACAATGACGGTCCGTTTTTGTTTGGATGAAAGTGGGACGGACTCGTTCTAAAGAGGTAGAGTTGAACGTTGTTGGCATGTACGGCCTAATTATATGGTTCTCGATTTTCTTGTCCAATTAGGTCTATTTTGCAGAGTGGTGAATAAACGATTTAGTAGCGTTCCATTTGGGCAGTCTAGTGGCTTGTATTAGTATATATACTTCTCAATTCCTTCCTCTTCTCCGTCTTCTTTCTCATACTATTCATCCATCACCACGCATCATTCAAGATGTTGCCCTCTCACCCATCCCATCTCATTGCCGTCACTCTCTCACTCCTGCCAACCATCATACTCGCCACCAATTTCAATTCCACCCAAACATGCAAAATCACACCTGCAGACGCCTACTGGCCTTCCTCCGCCGATTGGACAGCATTAAACACATCCATCTCCGGAGCCCTCATAAAAACTCTCCCGCCAGCCTCTTCTTGCTACACGGGAAACCCATTTAACTCAACCCAAAACTGTTCTTCCGTCCAAACCAACTGGGTTCTCGCTTCATGGCAAGCCAATACACCAGAAGGAATCGATTATCCCATCTATGCCAATAATTCCTGTCTCCCTACCGAAGCAACTGGGTATCAAGCTGGTAAGGGCTGTGAGGTAGGTGGTTCTCCGGTTTATGTTGTAAATGCCACTACCGAGGATCAAATCGCTACAGCGATGAAATGGGCTACGGAAAGAAATATTCGAATTGTGATCAAAGGAACTGGTCACGATATGAGTGGAAGGTTTGATCCCCCATCCCTTGATTTTGCCAACCCTACAAGGAAGAAAATTAAAAGCAAGCGGAAAAGAAAGAAAATAGCTAACCAAAAACCAAACTCGCAGATCAAGCGGCGCCAACTCCCTCTCAATCTGGACTCAAAATTTCCTCAAACGAGAATTCAATTCTTCTTGGCGCATCCCCGGCTCCAATTCTACAGCCGATGTCCTCATTGCCGGGAGCGGAAACAATTTAGAACTTATTTACAACGCCGCTCATGAGGCTGGGAAATCAATCGTGGGAGGCGATGCCAAAACTGTCGGCCTAGGCGGGTATCTCCAAGGAGGTGGCCACGGTCCCCTCTCAAGCCAATACGGACTCGGCGCTGATCAAATCCACCAAGCTACCGTTATTACACCCTCGGGCGAAATCTTGACCGCGAATGCAGAGCAGAATCCTGATCTTCTCTGGGCCATTCGAGGAGGCGGTCCCGGTACATATGGCGTCGTGACTGAATACGTTTTACAAGCACATCCTGCAGTCGCTAGTATCTCATCTGTAAATCTCGAGGCAATTCCTCTCGGTTCCGAGAACGATACTGCCGCTGCAACAGCAGCTTGGAATGCACTCGCAATCCTCTTTCAAAACCTCCCTGATCTAATGGACGCCGGTCTCGCAGGCGCCATGATTGCCGCTACTGGCTCCGTCGCGAAAGCTTTTTCCGGTTCAGAATCCACACCCCCTGGTGTATACTTCTCACAAGCATTCTACGGATACAACATCAGTATCTCTGAAATGACCACTCTCATCTCCCCTTTAATTGAGAAAATGAAAGATGTATCTAATGGATCACTTTCTATCAATTACACAATCACAGATGTATACCCTAGTTACCTCGACTTTTTCTACGCCAATGATCCCGGCGAAGATCCAGCTGGTCAGATTTCTCTCCTTTCTACTCGTTTATTGGGACGTGCGCATCTTTCTGATCTCCCAATGGAAACACTAGCTGCATATTTGCAACGCGCTTTAGCATCTCAGAGCGGGAGTGGAAGTGAAATGATAGTCGGGTTACAAGGAGGACCTGGTCCGGCTCATGTTCCGGAAAATATGCGTGGTTCGCTGAACCCAGTTTGGAGAGAGGCATATTTACATGTTATTACACTTGGTGCAACACTTGATGATACTTTGACACCTAAGGAAACACTTGCAAATGCAGCAGAATGGATGGAGGAGAATAGAGAAGCGTTATGGAGAGAATGGGCTCCAGATATGGGTGCATATATTAATGAGGCGAATCCTTTTGATACCGAGTGGAAACATGATTTCTTTGGTACAAGCTATGATCGATTGGCGGAAATTAAGAAGAAATATGATCCTACTGGGAGTTTATATATATTGTCGGGTGTAAGAAGTGATGAGTGGGATTATGATCTTGATACAGGGAAATTGTGTCGGGTTTGAGAGGAGTTTGTTTTGTTGGAGGAGAGAAAAATAATGTTCTTTTTACGGTTGACATTTTGCAAATAATATTGCCTAAAGGAAGCCAAGGAATAGGTTCGACTATATTATCTTTAGTACTATTGTTTAAAGAAAGTATATATAAACTAGATAGCTTTGAATGAGTATTCTTTACTTTTCAATGGGTATGAACAATGTATTCTAGTTTTTATTGTCGGCTTGTCGACACCAAAACCTTGTACGTGAGGTTTACCTGGTTGTTACGACGGGCTACACAACTACCAAGACACGTGATCACAAATGATCAGTAGTGATCATTAAGGATCACTAAGGATCACGATATAGGTGATCACTGGTGATCATGAAGGATCACCAGTGATCATAGAAGCATGAAGGACTATATAATCAAGATGGATTTCCTTTGTATAGAGCTTCGTGCTCAAGATCAATCATTTAGTATACTCTACTATTAGTTACGAATTGCATTATTGTCATTACTTTAAGTCCCTGCTTGACGCCTAGTTATAAACCACCTCGAGAGCCTGGAGCACTTCCACGTGATCTAGACGGCAAACCTCGTAACACTGGTGTAGGTCAGAGAAAATGAGAAACTCGCTTAAGTGAAGCTCGATCCTGACAAGCTGATTGGTCTAAAATACCCCGGCAGAAAATTTAACAAAAAGTTTGGCATAAGCCTCGAAACCTCAGGCATATCTGACTTGGAACTTTTTAACTCATTCAACTCAAGTTATAATAATAATAATAAAATATATTTAATAAATTTAATTGGTATTTTTAATATATAAAATTATCTTTATTTGTTCACTTGAATAAAGATTTATTATTTTTATTAAAATAAAAATGATTTTTGAATTTTAATTTTTTAAAAATTTAATTAATCATAATGTTAAAAGGAATAGAAGTTACCGGTACTAATCACGTGTCGTGATTAGTAATACGGTTACCTAAACAGGCTAGATTAGACGAACCATAAGCAGGCATATTGGTCCCCTTAGAGGATACTAAGAGGAGATTAATATGCCTACACACGTAGTAATATAGTCAATATAGAGGCCTCTTCCACCCAATCTTTTAATACATAATTTGTAATTTGATTATCTTTATAATAATTTTATTTATATTTCATATACTTGAAATACAAATACCAATACAAATATAATACTTGAAGATTTATAAATGTTACGAGGTTTGCCGTCTAGATCACGTGGAAGTGCTCTAGGCTCTCGAAGTAGGTTTATAACTAGGCGTCAAGCAGGGACTTGAAGTAATGACAATAATGATATGCAATTCGTAACTAATAGTAGAGTATACTAAATGATTGATCTTGAGCACGAAGCTCTATACAAAAGAAATCCATCTTGATTATATAGTCCTTCGTGCCTATGGTTAACTAGGAATCGTCGTTCCTGGGAACGAGCGTTCCTGGTTGTTCCTAGGAACGTTCGTTCCTCACCGTTCCATCACATGTTTTATGGTCATGTGACATACTAATCGTTTTGGACGTAACAATAAAATATATAAATATATAAACTGTTAAAAGGAATAGAAGTTACCGGTACTAATCACGTGTCGTGATTAGTAATACGGTTACCTAAACAGGCTAGATTAGACGAACCATAAGCAGGCATATTGGTCCCCTCCGAGGATACCAAGAGGAGATTAATATGCCTACAGACGTAGTAATATAGTCAATATAGAGGCCTCTTCCACCCAATCTTTCAATATAAACAAATAATCAAAATCAAAAACCACACTCTGATTTCAAAAATTTCAAAATGACAATTATGATTTTAAATCTGATAAATATTATAATCAAACAAACAAATAAATAATTAAATAAAAATTCTTTCTCTTTTTTTTTATTCTAATCATTAATCAATTCATCATTCTTATATTTTAAACCTAAACTCTAGGGGGTACAAAAAGAGAAAATAAATAAAATAACACCTCCTCCTCCTCATCCCCCATCCAACATTTAACCTTTAGATAAAAAAAAGAAAAAAGAAAAAAAAAAGAGAAAAACAAACGCCAGTCCAGTCCAGATGCGCCTTAACCTTAACCTTAACTGTAACTAAACTTCTCTATAATATTTCTTATTCATGCATAAGCTGATCACGATTCACGATTCGCTAGTGAAAAAGCCTACCTCCCTGCCTGCCTGTCTGTCTGCCCGCCTGCTCCAAAAAACAAACACAAATCAACATTTCAACAGCTCAGTTCAATTCAAACAAAGAATTCAAATCAATCCTTCTTTCCATTCTTAATACCACCTACTGCGCTTCCCCTCCCTCTTAGCGCCCCTTCCAGATCTTCTCTTCCTGAGCTTCCGGTTCCGGTTCCGCTTCTACTTAGTGAAGTATTTCTCAATCTACCAGGAGAAAGTTCAAATCCCCTTCCATCATCACTCCCAGTCCCATCCAATAACTCAATAAGATCCCCCGACCCATTCATTGATGTTCCACCTCCATTCGACGGTGTCCCCGGTGCTTTAACAGCTAATCGTCTAACCCAACCTTCAATAGCTGCTGCAGCATTTTCCAATCCAATTCCAGAGCCCCCCATATTACTGGGCGTGACCGATCCGCTTCTTGCAGGACTGTATGAGTCTTCAGCAATACTTGCAAGTTCGTCTCTAAATCCAAAAGGGACTGTTTCGGAATCTAGGATTGAAGATGAAGGTAAAGAATCGATAGTTATTCCGGGCATATGTTTCCTTGCCCATGTATTTAAAGGATCTTGTCCAGGTCCTGGAGTTGTGACACTCTTTCCTAATGTTCCTACGCCACCAGGTCCTCGAAGCCATCCTAGTCGATCAGCAGCTTCACTTACACTTTCACGGTGGCGACGATTAGCCGAACCAATTGGAGGGAAATAGCTCCCGCTTGTTGGTTGAGACGGTCGAGGTCCTAAATTACTCGTCCTTCGAGAATTTGTACTTGCAGGACTGCTAACTGATTCGCCCGAAGTCGTTTGAGATATACGTGGAAGATCAAAAGATCCACGAGGGGTAGATGTGATGGAATTTGTATTTTGACTCTTTCTCCGTCGAGGTGGAAAGTAGCCCAAAGTCCTCCTCGGCATGCGTGCAATTTCGACTGGTTTAGAATTTGGAGAGGAATCAAAACGAACCCATCGTACATGCTCCCATAGTTTTTCGTCCGACCGCTCTATTGATGTCTCCGATCTCGGTGGCCATACTTCTGGCGCATCTTCCAAACTTGGTGTTGGAGCAAGTAAATCAATCCCTTGACTCAAATCTTGAGATGGATCACAAGGGCGTCCTTTAATTGCACAAGCGTCTACTGGTAGTACAACCACTTGTCGAGTTTGTATGGAGTCATTTGGCCAAAATCTATTGGCCTTTCTAAACACCATAGGCTGACAATTATATCGTAATATCACCCCGGCCAATGTATCATCTTTCTGCACATGGTGTATATAGACCAGTGCATCACCCTCATCGTCTGGTGTTCTACTCGTACTCTCGTCAATAGACGTTCTCCTTTTGTAATTCCCATTTATGTCAATCGATCCGTTTAAATCCGAGTGGTCTTCAAGAACTCTCGTCATTTTTTGTGTTCGTAAAGCTGCATCTCTTTCCGATTGACTGCCCGCGCCAATAACAGCCTCATTCCTCTTCTTTTGTTCCGCAGGTCCCCATGCACCGTGAGGTAACTCAAACAGCTTCTTTACAGAACTACCTTTCCTCCTCGCTTTAAGCCTATCCAAACTTGGTGTCCTTTGCGAACTACTTTCGCCTTCATCGGTGACTAGATCTCCTAGATCCCCAAGCACCGAACTCGCAAGCCCTTGTAATGTACTCCAAGAATTCGACCACCCACTACCCCATGCTCCAGCATTTCCCGCTCGGAATTTCTGGTCTCCTCTCCCTATAGCAGACCCCCCTAGAGCACTCTCCGCAGATTGTGTATCATTGTCGTTTACTCTCCTCGAAGGATGTCTTGAGGGAATTGGGCTTACCCCTCTAGTACTTCCACCAGGACTACTTCTCCTGCTTGAAGTACTGACCAATTCTTGTTCCGTACTGATCAATCTCCTATTTCTCGGTCGTATAGTCGAGGAAGTAGCTGCACTGGAATCGCCGAATCGTGTTTCGTTATCACTGTATAATCGCGATTGATTCGAGATTATCGCGGCTGTTCGTGACGATTGTGACATGGTTGTTTCGCGGGCCGTCCGCACCGGACACTTGAGTTCATGGGAGCATTCGTTGTTTTTGTTTGAATTTCTTTGCGATCATTCGATTGCTATATCTTGAATTATACCAGAATCAGTCGTGTTAGTTATGAATGTATATTTGGCTTCCCTGAAGAGTTGGTTCGCAGGGAACGGACGTTCCAGATTATAGTAAGTTTGGGCTACCGTGTTCGTCATCGTAATAGTAATATTTCTAGTGTACATTTGTCGAAACATATGGCACGTGGAGAACCCGCAACTTAATTAAAGATACCCACTACAGAGAACTCCCCGAAATTGATTGCAACTGATGATTACTTATGTTTTGATTACTTGGGAGGCATATGCGTTTTTTATGTGAGCTACAGCTACCTAATCAAGGAATGTGTCTTTGTGCTTCCGAGACATTCACTTCGATAAGTTTCATATCATGTCCATTATGTGGATCTCAAATGCTTATAATACAGTGGCATGAGCTACACCTACACGCTTCATGACTTTTTTTTAGTTACTCGGGCAAAATGATCAAAAACTCCATCAAGCAAGCCTTAGTCAGCCCACAAGCAACGAAGGGGGTTGATTTCCTTTCCATAAGATCAAGCTAATGGGACATCACCATTCATACCTGTCAAATCCCCATTAATTCCAAAGAATTGAAACCTGGATACCACCAAATTAGTATGCTAACCGGTAGTTACACGGTTTGGTCGACTCACCAATCCTCTACGTTCAAGGTTGTAGGAACAGCCTGCGCAGAACTATTACTCCAGGTATCACTAGGACTTTGGCCTTGAGGCTCATGCATTGTCTGTTCAAAGCCTTGCTGCCAAATATTTTGGTTCATGCCATAATTGGGAACTCCAGATGGAAGCATATTGCCTCCTTGGGTAGGACTACTACTCATTCCAGGCTGGCCTCGTTGCATGCGTTGAGGCAGTTGATTTGATTGATTCTGATTCGAAATTGGCTGTTGGGGTGCACCGAGATTGGGCATGAGGTTCGGATCAAGATTGGGATGGCTTGGCGGGGAGAATTGGATATTATTTAGACCAGGGCCACCTTCAGGGAACAATTGATCTGGTTGAAAGTTCTCCCAGAGAGATTGCGATATGTTTGGGGAGTTTCTAGTAACGAGATAGAGATCTGGGGGTGTGGCCGGAACGGAATATGAGGGGTTGAATGGTGTAGCTGGACGTGTCTGAGGGCGAGAACTAGAGCCTCCCATGAATGTGTCTCGATTCTGTCTTTGATTGGGCGATGTAATGGGCGGTGCAGGCATCGAGGAGGAATTAAATCCTTGACTAGGTGTTTGTGGTCTGGACCGCTCATACGATTCCTGTGGTGCTGGTCCACTGCTTACACCGAAGTCCAGTGACATATCGTCATATTTTCTCTTCAGGCCGTCATTTTTGGCCTGGTTGAGGCCATCGCTAATGCCTTGCGCCATGCGTTTATGCCGTTTCCCAGCAGCTTTCTGAAGGCGCTCCTCGAGAACCTTATTTCCCAAGATGGACTCAAACAGTGTGTAGACCATCTTAGCTACGAGCCAAACTCTCGATACATTCTTCAAGCCATTCATACATACGCGCATTCGCTCTTGGGTAGCTGCGACGATGGAAGGTACTGAGGATCGCATTTGATAAACATGCATGATCAAGGCAGAAAATAGACTGTAAACGATGAATGCTGGGCAGTATCGAAGCTCATCATGTGCTGATAGATTCTCGATGATGGAGGTAATCATACCTGCGGCTTGAAATGCGATAGTCCGAGACGGATATACGTTTTCCTCATAACCACCCCTCTGTGTAGTAGCGGGTGGCATATGTGCTCGGTGTAATAAGCATAGTGTTGTGTAGTAATTTGAATGTAGCAAAGCTGCCCAGAATTGATGTCGAGGCATTTCCCAATATACCTCCTTAGGACAGTGAGAAAGCCAGTCTGCCAAGGCCATATCACTGTGGGTAAGGTCAATCGCATTTTGCCGTCGAGCTTTTGAAGCCACGCTGTATTGTTGTGAGAGAACCAACCCCATGATTTCGCAAAGCTTAACATATTGAAGAAAAAATTGGACATGGATCGGCTCTTGGGGAAATTCGGCTGGCTGATCATTCTCATCCTCGATAAAATCATCCTCACTGACCATCTCCACGTCGGAATCATCAGTATTGATATGCACGGGGCGGCCTAGAGCGACGGCAACAGATCGGTCACGGGTAAACAATGTCCACCAAATCCTCTTCCAAAGCCTCTTGTCAGCTTTGCTGAGTGCAGAACCTTCAACGCTCCTATGCATGCCCGAACCTTGTGCTACAATAGTCGCCACCCTGCTCCAATAAAACACGTTCTTCGTCACATCTTCCGGTCCTTCCCAATACCATCCCATCAGAACCAAAGCCTGTACAATTGTAACCCTGTCATCCTCATAGTTCGCGTCGTATAGGGCTTTAGCGCGCTTGTAAAATGTCAAGGCAGCAGGGGTTGTTGATCCATTGGCATCCATTAACTGAGGATTTGTGCAGACCCTGGATCCAGCCAGAAGGATAGCCTGCAGTAACAAAAGTGAAGGTGGGTTTTTGGCATCTCGATAGTGTCTCATAAATCTGTTCCGATTGATTACAGGCACAATTGGGGCAACCCACTTGAAATATGCATCAACCAATTCATCACAGAGAGATCTAGGAGGAAGTAAAAATGCTCCCCGTTGATGTAGGATATCGATTTCCACGTTATCCAATTCCGTCAACCTCGCCCTGGATCCCCTAATATTTTCCGGTAAAGGATAATGCACAACGTCCGCGTTGCCATGTCGATCATGTACGAGTAATGTCAAATTCGATGATTCTCCCAGATATGCCACTCTTCCTGCCTCTTTTATGGGCGCTCTGGTGAATTTAGGCTTCATGAATTGGGCGTAAGTAGTTTCGTCATTCTCCCGCTGGCGGGCTTGAGCTTCCGTGAGAGAAGTCGAAGGTGTTCCATCTTGAGTGTTATAGGTGATAGTAGTCCTAGGAGTTTGGGTATTCGGGGAATCAACTTGAGGTGACCGTTCGTCGACTGTCTCTCCTCGGTCGCTACCCTCGTCAGCTGCAAGTCCTACAGAAGCCCGAGGTAAATTGTACCTATCAGAATCTTTGGCTTTGCCATTTGTTTTCTTGCGTTTCGGCGTTGGAATCTTGCATTCTATCGAGAATGCGACGCAGTTTGTGCAAGGCACGCCTAGACTCGCAGCATCACATCGTACCTATCACCCCCATTAATATATCCTCTAGAAGCTGCATGACACTGCAGCCGCGCAATAGGTTTGCGTAACCTTACCTTCCTAGCATGGCATGTCTGCGAATTGTTGTTAGCAATTATTCGTCAATATCCATTTAATCCTCCACAATCACAATCTGCTCCTCGGACCGAGGCATCAAAATATCGATGGATAAGAAATGGGCAGATATCTACATACTTGGCAAGCTCGTGAAGCTCGTTGTCTTCATCCCGAAAAATGTCAGCGCATTTATATACCGGACAATAATTCCATCCTACCTTCTAAATGAAGCATGGCCCGGAAGCTGTGAACTCGGTGCAGCATTTGAGCCAGCAGGAGCTTGACTACTCATTTGCGGTGCTGGTGCAGAGTATTGATTAGATGCACCATCTGCAGACATTTCGTTTGAGGCCATAGCAGCCATAATTTCCCGACGCTCTTGTCATGCAATTGAATGATATAATGGAAATCCCTGGTGATAAGTCGTCGGATTGATTTGTGTACTGAGTGTCGGTGGGAAGTTGGTTGTCGCGAGGTTGATAAATTTGGGCCTCTCGGTACAGCTATTTTTACGTTTTCGGGACTTGAATTAGGTACGACTGCGAGAAATTGGTGGTCATGTGGGGTAAAGATGAATGATTTTAAGGTACGGAGTACTGAATTGATCAGATCATTGATCATTGATTGATTGATCTGCGGCTATGTATGAATCCGTTTGCGCTGAAATACGTTCAATTGTATTCGTTCGAAATAATTGAGCCAAGAAGAAAAACAACCAATTGCAATCCTAGGATTCTTTGTTGTATCTTTGTATACATACTTCAATTCGATATGGCATGTCGAAGTAAAAAGTAGGTAGGTAGGTAGTAGCTATCAAATATCCATCAGTCCGTCCGTATAGTAGTATATTCACACGGAGTACATAAGCCCCTTTCGCAACCCTAAACACAGGAGAATAATAATAATAAGTGAGGTATACCCAGGTAGTTACAAATCATACAATGCTCATTAGCCTCCAGTTATTAATAAGGTTTTCTAGACTCCGTACAGCGTTGCGGGAGAACACGCGACAACTTCTTCTCCACTCATTCACGCACATCATCACAACAACGGCAACGCTCAACCTAAGCCGCATAAAGCATCTTGTGGATTGCGGGATGGCGCATTGGCGAACTTAATTGTCCATAGAGAGGTTAATGGTTTTCGGTTCAAATTGCCCTATTACATGGAATGCGGCATGCGTGTCAATTAGCGGCCGTACCTTTCATTCAATTCTTTTATTTCTATCGATACCGATGGCCATCGTCTATGTACAGTGCCGCAGATACTAGGTAGTTTTTGCTATCGAAAGGCCATCTATCTTCGTCTAAAAATGCCCATCATATCAGCAATACACTTAACACCATTTCGACCAACGGTCCTCCCCACTTACGTCTTAATCATCATCTACTACATACATCTACCGAGTATATGAAATCAGTGCCCCCTGCCCATATACATGACGTAGATCATTGTGGAGCGAGCTGCAGAGCGGATCAATATTGAGCATGCGTACTAGGTAAATTTGTTCACCCCTCACTTACAACAAAAAGTTATGATGAATATATATCGGAATCCTCGCATACGAAATGAACCCGGAACGATCCAGCCTTACACCCCGCAATCCTTATATTCACCGCTAAAGGATGTGTACTAAGTTTGAGCTTAATTCAATCCTCAGGTGGGCTAGGAGCCTCGGTACCTTTTGGCCAGTTCCTGGAGTATGTTTCTTCATGTGATATTCAACATGCTCATGCATGGCGCTTCGTAGACAATACCTAACAATTCTCGTCATTGTAGACCGTGGTTTTATCTAGCGTCATTACAATATATACATTTCATCCTTCACGTACTTTTCCTATTGACAGCAGTCTTAGTATTTCCATTCCCCAACTTTTCATCCTTCCTAATGACCCCTCCAAGCTCCCGTTCCTTCCCGAGCTGACTAGAATTATCCTCAACTTCTACACCTGCGATGAAAAGCTCACTGACACCTTCTAAACTAGCCACAAACAGACATAGCAAGCTTGCAATGACGAAGTGACTGATCGTAGACCCGATTTCCAACCACGATCCTTCATCCTTGACCACCCAGAAGAAGTGCAGGGTCAGGAAGTCGCTGATGGCAATTACTACCATGAACAAGGCTGATGGAGCGACGCCTAGTCTCTTGTTCAAGATACCCAAGTTCGCTGAAATCAATGCAAATGGGATCATGAGCTTCACTATCAACAAAGCTCCTTGAGAGAACGGATCAAAGACTGGAATCAGACGATTCACGCTGTCCAGACTAAAGGATGAGACAGATGCCATGTTCCCAGTGCTGAAAAATGCTGACTGCAAAAGTATGAGGAAGAATAGAGATATCCGTGCATCTGTCAATGTGAGAGAGCGGAATGGAGAGGAGGATAACGAAGCAGGGATTTCGGGCACTGAGGCATCATTTGCCTTGGTTGTCTTTTTACTCATAGTGTGTTTATGGATGTTATGCTCTAACAGAACCCAGGTGATAAGGGTGGAAGAAAATGCAAAGTAGAATAAGCCTTCGTATGAGATTGTGAGAATAACAAATAGTGGCGCAAATGTCAAAAATATGATCATTAATCTGTGAAGATAATGGTTATTAGGCTGTAGGCGATGCAAGAAGGGCATTATCAAAGACGCCACTTATTCATGTTAGCTTTCCCCAGATTAACAGCTGTTCATGAACTCACCAATTAAGCACCAACCAATGATTTGATTGCCTCGAGGAAGTCCCATTCTGGCCTGTAAGGACATCGCTGTAGATCTCGTGACGATCATGGATAGGATAACCAACCCAATCTATTTAGATGTCAGAATTCATAGTTTAGGGTAATGGGCAGGATCATCCTCACCTGCGCTCCAATGAGGGAGCGGGATAGAAGATTATCGGCTGGCGCGATGGAATCACCTGCCATCTTGGATTTTGCCAGCAGCTTTCTTTCAAAAGCAAGATATAATACACCTACGGCTACCATCAACGCACCACCGTATAAACTATGCGCGAGGTTAACTAGAATCCTACTACTTGTGATAGTGGCAACCTACATAAGATCTATATCTTCCACTTTCATTGCCGGGAGTAATGTGAAAGAGCTCATTCCGACACACGACACAATCCACGTTAGAGTTAATGCCTTGTTGTTCTTCAAAAATCCCAGCCCGTAGAATGCCGGCCAGAAAGTTGCTAAGATGAATAAAACGGAGAAGATTTCTCTGTATGTGTATCCCCATGCCTAATCCATGTATAAGTAACAATAAATCGTAGAATCAATACATTGACTTACGAGACATTCGATGAGACCTAAGAAAATTATAGCCTTGATGATTATTCCAATAAAAGCAAATGGTGATTTTATATGACCAAATAGTGCTTTCCCGCCTTGTGTGAGGGCATTTCGGCGAGCATACACCTCTTCCCAGAATGCTACTGGGAAGATGGCATAAGCATAATATGTTAAAGGCGATTCTGACACAATGAAAGAAGCAAAAAGAGCGACAAGAATTGATGAGAAAAACAGACTAGCAGCCAAAGTTCTGGAGGTCTTAGTATTTCCATGAAGAACGTGAAGATCAATGACAGTGGTGAGGGCAAACATGATCCAGCCCAGGTATCCAATTGTGATCAAGGCTCTCAGGAAAAGCCAATCATACGTTTGAAGATAACGTAGACCAGCTAAGCCAAGTCTCACAAGTTCTGCAGTCTCTCGGATTGCTTCTTCATGTTGACCTCGATTGATCAAATTTCTGATATCAGCTAATCGATGCTCAGCGGTGTGATTATCATCTCCGAGACCTTCAAACGGTCGATACCTCAACTCCGTAGCTTTCTTGTGTTCCTCTTTGATTCGATACATATCAAGAATACCTCTAGCATTAGCAAGAAAAGCTTCAGCTTTTTCGGGAATATCCGCTGCAAGGTAGGGCAAGGGTAATTCTCCGACTGAATTGACCGGAAAGTTGACTCCAGCCAGATATGCCATGAGAGCTGCGACATCTGCTTGCGAAACATCATGTCGATGGATGTGATCCATTCCCCAGTCTGAGGATAGCTCATCGTGACCTGGTGCGATTCCATGGGCCTGTACAACTGGCTTCGCAACTCCGGATCCCCAAGCAATGAGTGGAGTGCGTGTGTTGTCTGGGTGTCCATCACCATGGCTTCCCCAATCACTCATTCCATGATCAGCTGTGAAAACAAAAGCGGTTTTATCATCATTATAGAAATTTTCGATAACCTTTGTCACTTCCTTGATGCCTTCGTCCACAACCTTGAGGTTATATAGATATTCTTTCGAGTATGGCCGATAACCATGACCTGTAGTATCCAGGCCAAGAAGATGTAGAAAGAACACATTCTTATCTTGTCTCAATACGGCATTTAAAGTAGCGTTCTTGGCAGCTTCTGCAAAAAGAGCCTTAACTCTGTCGAATACCCAGATATCCAAATGTAAAGCTGCCTTTGAAAAGTCCTCCTCCTCAGCAGAATATGTGTATGCATCTACACGACCTGGCACAGCGCCCAACTGAAACATTGGCAATATATCTGGACTCCCCCATGACCAAGTATGCCTACTCCTATTGAAAACACTGTCAAAGTTTACGGGGTTGAGTTTCCATCCAGTAGCAACTGCCGACACATCTTCGTACATACCCGCAATGAGCGCAACATGTCCGGGGCGAGACTCCGTAGGGACTCGAGTATGAGAGACACCGAAAGTGCCGTGCCCCAGCACCCGCGAACGAAGGAATGGCGCAAGAGGGCGTGGGATGAGATCTTCTTCCGATTTTGGATATGGTTCTGGAAATGATTGGAAGGCTTTATCTGCTCGTAGACCATCACCTGCAGACGCAGAATATCAGTTGATTGCGTTCACAAAAGGTGATATAAAAAATAGATCGAACAAACATACCAACGAAAAGCACCAAACGCTTTGCTGGAGCTTCCACTCCATCTGGCCGTTCTACTCCAAATTCGCGCATCCCAGACACTATTGGACTCACAAAATAAATATCAAAGATTGAATAAATGTAGACTAGATGAAAAGCCATTGCAATGGCTAAAAAGCCAAAGCGATTAACTCTAGCCATATTGTTGATGAGTCTGTCTTCTGGATAATTCGTACTCCAATGCGTCCGCGTTCAATTGAACAAACAGCTTCGACTTCTTGATGGACAGATTGTCTAAACACCTTGACGGGTTTATGCCAAAATCATCTGTAGAAAAATTAAACGAATGGCGCGCCCTCAATGGACGAGAATTATGTATTGTAAATACAAATCAGATGAGAATCTTTCTTCCCCTTAATAGATATCTCAATGTTCAAAAGATTTCGAAGACTTCCCTATTGTCGATAAAATTATCCGATAGGACACGACATCATCGGTTGCCAAGGGACCACCTGGTGGACGTTTGAGATCATCTATTTTTTAGCTTTTTTTCTTAACTTCAACGACACTGCACCAAAGTGCAAAATATTCATTTTCTACTCCCCCGCTGACAATATCAGTCAGTATGTGGCACAAAAATTCTCGATTTGGTTGAGCAATGTTTTTGTGGTCGTTGGGTAGTTTTTAATCATAGGTATTAGTGCCCTCACGGGAAAGCTCACCGGGAACGGTTCCTCCAGCTTTGTTCATGACGTCTAAATTGTGGTTCACTCAACATATAATGGCGGCGTTATCAATTTTCATTGAAAATTCAAGAAAGATATATCGCCTATCCTTGAAATCCATGTGGTTGAGTGATCGTATGAGCAATAATACCATTCCGCTTTTTCTGATCAAATACCTGCTTTACCGTACCCAACGTTCAGTGCGGATAGTCTCTGTAATTATGCACTCGTTCCTCAAACAATCAAAGCTCAAGCAAGTATGCTTAGTATCTTTGTAATAGAGAAGTTTCTTATGTATTCTACAGCTCGTAACTGCTTGACCAAAGTTCCATGCAGCCACATGCTCGGGCCCCGGCGATTTTTTTTCCTTCATCAATGTTGTGCCAACAGCAGCTGCAGTTTTGACTGAGAATCTGTCCTCAAAAGGGCCGCAATAAAGCTACCGCGATATCGTTCTCGCATCATTGCCGGGAATCAAATTTATACATTGTTAAAAGACTTGATAATATCTGCACTTTTCCAGGAAGGCAAACCTGTGGGTCTGTGTTGTGCTGTGCTGTGCCATGTCATATTGTATATTTACTTTGGGATGCATTTTTGAT
The DNA here is from genome assembly GCF_000146945.2 of Sclerotinia sclerotiorum 1980 UF-70. Lineage (NCBI taxonomy): Eukaryota > Fungi > Ascomycota > Leotiomycetes > Helotiales > Sclerotiniaceae > Sclerotinia > Sclerotinia sclerotiorum. Next base: position 150,381 of record NW_001820826.1, read on the forward strand.
TCAAGGCAGCTTCGTGAGTTCTATAGTGAGCAAGACATTCCCCTTCTACGAATAAGTTTTCTTTAGAAATGGAGACCTTTAGTTTCTCAACCCAGAAGCTGACAGGGAGAGGGTATACATATCAACATGCTACTATGCTAACTATAACACCGAACTAAACTTCGTACTGCCAGTTCACATTGTAATTTCATTACCATAACATCCTTTTCTTGTTAATATCCTTCTCCTGATTGCTATATTATACCAGAATATAATAACAGCATACCCGCTGTGAAAATTAAAGCTATGAGATCAATCTACAGCTTTAGGAGCCGCATCATCATACTCCCCTAGATCAATTTCAGTTACCAACCATTCAAAGATCACTAGTCAATGGATTACAATCCGTATATATAAAGGACGTACTAGTTGTAAGCCCACTGTTTTCTTTCGTCTCAAGCAGTATTCCGTTTCCATGTCACTATCCATTTCAACTATCACCCTCATACATCTAGCGACAACACTTCAAGAAGATTTGCCTCTGGATTCATTACACAATCATCATATCGATCAAAAAAAAGCGATGCTGTCACATTATATTGTTTTCTTCTCACTATTATATTTCAAACCCTGTAGACTGTTTACAGCACGGGGATTACCAGGAGCTCCATGGTACTTTCTACTTACCTGCTAATCCAAAAGTGTTATAGGCATCTACAGGCTCAAGACCCTGTAACAGATATGCAATAAAAACAACTGAGGAGTGGTGGTAAGATGTGATCGGTTGATTGACGGGGTGAATATAATATATATAAAGAGTGAAGCAAGGGAGAGACGGAAAGTGAAACGGCAATAGTCAAGTATGAAGGAAGCTATTCGACAACCTCTAGCTTCATCTATATTTTATCAGATCTCTGAAGTCATATATTTAGTGTCATTGGAGTAGACTTGCATATCAACAGTGAAGCTGCAATAACATATCATACATCTTCACTAGAATTGCTCAGCCTGGAATTTTATCCCAGAAGGATGCAGCACGGTGAGTGGCGCTTATTGATTTCAAAATAGACGATAAATTATCTTATATATCCTCTAATCAGTTGTAGACCTATCAAACAATTCGTAGTGAAGCTCACATGTGATCAAGGAAATATAAAAACGATGCAAGCACGGAGCTAGATGAAGTTCAGCTACAAAACACAAGAACGAGGAATATAAAGTGAAGGACGTAAAGAGGAAGATCTGGGCAGAAGAAGGATTTGAGGATGGGATATGATCAAATATGTTCAATAGAACTCTATTACTGATATCGAGAGAGTAGCGCAATAGATATTGGACAGAGGTGCTAAGTAAGGATCGGGTTTGGACGGGACATGAAGAAAGAGAACACAGATGGGGAGGATACAACTCTTCCATTCTTCGATGTATTTCCTTTCCATGAGTTTCTTTCGTGAGTTCTTCATGGCAGAACAACCTGAACCTACGAAAAAAAACCATCGCAAAAGAAAATTAAAATTCAAAATCTAGTCAGATAAAGCTACCTACTTAGGGCAACGAGTCGAGTAGTAAATCACATCCTTGCAGTATTCCTACATACCTACCTAATCCATTCCTACCTACTCATTTGCACACAAAATCTTTGATGAATCTCCTCCACTAATTTCTTAACCTCCTTCAAATCTCTATCACCGCAGCAAGACCAAAAAAAAGAGGATAACAGCTTCGAAAAAGCAAGATCATGAATGAGCCAAGCCCAATGCTGTAATTTATGACATCGAATCCCATGTTAATAGTGAAGTAATAAACCAGGAGAGAAACAAGATTTTACCATCCATAAAGACTCCCAGACTCTCTGAAATGCGCTACTAGAACTAACTACCTAGTAGTGTTGTGATTGGTATCTACCTACCTAGGTAGAACCGGGGATTTCAGTCTTAGTCTTAGTCTATTAAAATGTATGGTTTTAACTTTAGTTATGATTTCATTAACCTACTACGAGGAGAAGGATTTCGAAGTCGATAGGATAGGAAATCATCATTATCAATATAGAGAAGATATTTAATTGTGCGCAAATTCAAATACCTCTATGAGGTAAGGAATAATCATGTTCAAAATTGTGATGTTTATATAGACACTTGTCTTTGTTGCTCTGGGGGAGCACTCCGATGACTTGGAGTAGGATGATAAACATTGCAATGGGATGGGATCAAATGATATGGAAAGTTGTATTGTATCCAGATTCTGTCCCTCTTTTGTATAGATATGGTGTATACAAATATTGTGTACAACACCTACCTTACCTAGGTACCTTACCTAGGTACCTTACCTAGGTACCTTACCTATATACCTATTTATATATATATAATCCATATACATATCCAAACCCCAACCCACAATATTCCCCCTCACAAACACAAACTCAGCATAACCAATTACAACCCACCCTGCACTCCATCTCTCCAAACCCCCAAAATCTCCCACCACAACCTCAAACCCTGCCTGCACACTACCCCATACACCATAAACACATCAAAATCCACCGCCTCAATCTCCCCGCTCTCCTCTCCCTCGTATCAAAATTCAAAAATCAAAAACCTACACCTACACCTACTTCACTTACTTCACTTACTCCACTTCACTTCATTCATACATACATACATACATACCAAGCCCACAGCATCAACCCCATTACACGATTTTTTCAACCAGTAACATTGTAAGATCCTACCATCTTATTATAGACCAAAGCAGTTGACATTTTCGCACTGAGTGCATATACGATTGCATGAGGGACAGGAAATAAATGATGTAAATGCTGTGTCTTTTCGCTGCAGAGGAGGAGTTCTCGTGATTCGTGGGGGATGTGGATGATGTGATGTGATGTGATGTGATGGATGGCTATGGGGAGTGATGTATGCGAGTTGATAGATAGATAGGTGATCTAGATCACCAAATAGATAGATAGATGTATGTATGTATAGAGGAATTGTGTGCATATACGGAGTAGATACGCATGCATACTTGATTTATTATACGGGAATAACTATTGGAATTTGGTTATCTGTGAGGAGGATATTATTGGTGTATATATTTTTTTGAATATTTTTCAGAGATGATGATTAATATGAAGCTAAATCCACGATTGCGGCGTAAGAGATGATTCCGCATACGCATACAGGTATTTAGTACGGTCTTGGGGATTTTCGAAACGTGCCGTGTGCCGGCTCGACTCTGGTCTATCTACTTGGCAACTGTAGTTTAGATAAGAAGTTGATTCTGTTTTGATAGTATGTACTGGTGTACTCGAGTAACTAACGTAAGTTACATACTTGGAAAGTACATAAGCAGGCATGCAAGACCAAGAGATTCGGAGAGTCAGAGGCGTTATTTACGGGTAAATTGTTATTGGTTGGATGGGGTTGATTCTAGATACCATGTTATTCTAGTACATATATGTATGTAGAGTAGTTTATCCTAAATGTGATGCGATGCTGTGGGTAGACGAGTTTGTTGAGGTCAAGTTGTGTTTAATGCTGTTTGTTGTTGATAGCGGGTTTTGTTACCGAGTTATCTGCAGGTATATAATTATGTAAGTGTTGATGAAGACTAAACTAACTGATGCTCGCATATAATATCGGCATCTGAAATTCTCAATCGAGGTCTCTCAACCAAATTTGTAAGGAAAGTGGATATGAATTGATTCTTTCAGACTTCTGAAGATGTCGATCAGTCCGTGTAAACTTGCAGGCTGAGACGTCCATCCATCCATCACCTTAGCAAAAGGAGGAGCGTGGTTTTGCTATGTTCGAGTTAGCGATGTCAGCAGCAGCATTTTAGGAAATCAAAGCATGTGCTTTGTTGGTAACGAATCACCCTTTTCATGGCCGCCGTCTCACCCAATTGTTCTTTTGAGAAGTACCAAACTCTCTTATCGGAATCTCCATGAGGCTTTGTTACTCAAAATAAAAATCAGGGTTACAATTAGAGATGAAGTAATTTTATATTCCACGTCTTTTTCTTTTTGGACGGACATCTGAAAACTCTCCCCCATTTCCGGCTCTTCCCCAACATACTGAAATTATTCGATAATACACTTCATCCCCAACCAACAAGAAGCTTCAAACAGATGAATTTGACTTATTCTTAAGGGGTTTGAGATATTTTGGTTTCTCAGCAATGTGAATTATCCCTCAGTCATTCCATATAAATTCTATGATTATTAAACCCTCCCTCCTTAACTTCTAGTTTGATGGCCGCAATTCTGAATTAGACCGGTAGTCCGAAATAAGCAAGGATGGACTGTTGGGAATAAGAAATGGCTTTGATACTTATTACTGTAATGGTTTAATGGTTTTTCGTAGGGAGATCGACTTTGTGGAATCGAAGAATGATAGGACCGAAGATTTGTTTTCATACCTATTGGATAACATCAATGTTGGACGGGAAGTCATTGTAAATAGCCCCTGCATCAAGCGTGAAGGCCTTTCTCCGTCCAAGCAATAATATTCGCGAAATCTTTGGAACAAACATCCTTGAGCATAACGAGAGGGTAGAGAGTAGAGTGTACAGAAATAAACCCATATTTCAATGTTTGACATACTGTTGATATGCACTCGAAATCTATTTTGATACCACCATGGAGATTGAGGTTTGGTGAAATGACCACTTACATTTTCTTCCTCCAAGTGTTCAAGATGAGAGAAAAGCTAACCCAGTTGGAGTGCCCAAAAGAATACTCTGTACCAACAATTATTAGATAACCTTGTGGCTACCAGGAAAATCCCATGGTAAAAAAGCTACTAATGCATTGCATACACCGCATCATGCAGTGTTTATTTACATCGCTTCAGAACACCAATGAAAGTTCTAGATGTCGCGATATCAAAAACTTCCAAACATGCAATAGGAGTACGAATAATACTCTATCTCGTATCTACCAAGCCATAAAGATTTACAACAGCTTTTCCCACTCAACCTCAAACATCAGTTACGAAGAATGGAACCGCAATATCACCTGTATTACAATCGTCTATCAAAATATCGGCGCAGTAGAAATCCAATCTGCCAAGAGGCTTTATAAGAACATACATCATCATGCGATAATGACAAGATGAGTGCAAAATGTAGATCATCCCCTATTTACCAATCACGGTGTGAGAGATCCTCACGATAACTTCCTGTGTATGTGCTAAAAAGTGGTTTGTTTGAACGTCCGGTCTTTCTACCAGATGAGAGGTAGAACAACCACGGATTGACGTGATATTGGTACCATACTCTCCGTACATATGTTTGAATGAAATCTTAGATGCTTAGCGATCTGTTTGAATTGTTAACTTTAAATTGTGATGTAAAGCTATGAATATATATGTATATATCTCTAGGGCTTTCATTGATCACGACAGACCTGTGTAAGAGATTCTAGATCCATTAGCTTTGATTTGTAGATATCCTGGGAACTGCCTGTATACCAGCGATAAGTAATACAATTAATTACTAATGGTACTGGTATGTACTGACTGGTATTCCTACACTCGAGCTACTCCACGATCATATGTTACATATAATAAAAGCGGTAAAGCCAAAGCATCAAATTAGGTACGGAAGTAGAAGAGCTTAATCATCGATGAGCCTTCTCATCTTCATAACGGGGTTGAAAGTTAAAAGTTGAAAGTTAAAAAAATAAAATAAAATAAAATAAATGGGATAGTGCAGATTAATTACCTGGTATCTTACTACAAGCCTACCTCAACAAACATTAACAGGATTAGTTATTGGTTGGACAAGGTGAAAAATCCATTTAGCACGAACCTAAATATCCATTCTAGGTACAGCACTCTACCTGGTAAAAGACTAATAAAAGTACACTGTAACCTTACTAAAGTCGCCTATCCTAATCAGTTCCTTCAAGGCTTCTCAGATTTCTCGTTTGCGGCTTTTTTAAATCCTGTCATTCAAGAAATCGCCAAATCTCTTGTTCCAGCCTTTTCGTCAATTCTTCCCAATTCTCCTCAGAACTCCCACACCGAAAGCGATTTCCCACGTTATTCTCCCTTTCGAAATTTGGAGGATCGTGTCGCAAGTCTGCTTAGATGCGGAGGAGATCATCTGGCTCGGCCGCAGAGGAAGAAGGCAACGATTCATCTGCAAATCCGGACGCAATTGAAGGACCAGGGTTCACTGCTCACTCTGGAACCGAAGTGTTGACATTGAATAGTAAGGATTTCCAGAATTTTCAATCAACTTCACGACAAACCAGTCCTCAACATACACAATCCGAATTAGATCGAAGGAAAAGTTGCGATAAGAGACCCCTGGCTGCCAGAAGCCGGCGCCCCAGCAATACAAATTGGAAACCAACAGAATCGCGCAATGGACATATAGATAAAAGTCGACCTACCGATTCTGCTGTAATCAGTATTTCTTCAAAAGGGGCGATCGAGGTAGACAAGATGACCGACTCTAGACAAGCTTCACGACGGTCGAGGCTGCGAAGTCCTTGGTCTTTTACTCCATTGACCTTTGGCACTACAATCATAGCCTTACTTACTTTGGCCTCTATTATACATTCATTTACTACGCGACAATTGGATAATAAAGGATGTCGAATGTCATATATGAGGCCTTCTTTTGCGAAGTTGTCAGATTTCGACACGGAACATACCCGTTTTGCGAGCAAATATTCCGTCTACCTATATAGGGAAGGAATGGTGGACGAGGATACCAAGGTATGCAATTTTGTGGAGAGTAAGAAGCTAAACTTACGAATAATTTCTAGGTCAAAGGTGTTCCCGTTTTATTCATACCTGGTAATGCTGGAAGTTATAAACAAGTTCGCCCAATTGCCGCAGAGGCTGCAACATATTTTCACGATGTTTTACAACACGATTCTACAGCGATCGAAGCCGGAGCTCGGAACCTGGACTTCTTTACTGTTGATTTCAATGAGGACATAACGGCCTTCCACGGACAGACAATGTTGGACCAGGCAGAATATTTGAATGAAGCGATTGCCTATATCTTGTCTCTATACCACGATCCTCGAAGATCACAGCGTGACCCAGAGCTTCCAGATCCAACTTCTGTTATAATATTGGGGCATTCGATGGGTGGAATTGTAGCGCGCACCATGTTGATCATGCCGAACTACCAGTCGAATTCGATTAACACAATTATTACCATGTCAGCTCCACATGCTCGACCTCCAGTTTCCTTCGATGCAGAGATTGTCAAAACTTACAAGCAGATCAACGACTACTGGCGTCAAGCGTATTCACAGAAATGGGCAAACAACAATCCTCTATGGCACGTTACTTTATTATCCATAGCTGGGGGTGGACTTGATACTGTTGTTCCGTCGGATTATGCCAGTTTGGAATCCCTGGTGCCAGATACACATGGATTTACCGTTTTCACCTCGTCTGTCCCGAACGTATGGACCGGTATGGATCATCAAGCAATTTTGTGGTGCGATCAATTTAGAAAAGTCGTCGTTAGATCTCTATACGAAGTTGTCGATGTGAACCGGCCTGCTCAAACGAAACCTCGAGCGGATAGGATGAGAATTTTCAAGAAATGGTACTTGACAGGAATGGAGAGCCTCGCGGAAAAGACCCTCTCACATAAGGAACCAACGACTTTGCTTACTTTGGAAGACGATTCACATGCAATAATTCCTCAAGGAGAAAGGTTAACTCTTCGAAAATTTGGCGAGTCTCGAAAACCAAAAGCACATTTACTTCCAATCCCTCCCCAAGGAACGCCAGGTGGAAAACGATTCACACTTCTTACTGATCAGAAGCTCGATAAGCCTGGGGATTCTGGAAAGTTGGAAGTTCTCTTTTGCAGCGTTTTCCCATTACACCCTGGCCAATCAGCTACGTTATTTTCCATGAATATGGATCTGTCTGGGGATAGTTCTGGATCTACAAGATTGGCTTGCAAAAGTGCCGCAAGTGACGTTATTCCTCTGCCAGCATCGACCCGAACATCGAAAAAGCCTTTCTATCTGGATGAAGAGGAAGAAATCTTGCCATTTTCTTATTTGCAATACGACCTGGAGGATATAATCGACCACCAATTTGTTGCTATCGTCGATAAAGCAGTTGACCCTACACCTGGATGGGTGATCGCCGAGTTCAGTGATAACGTTCAATCACATCGAATCAGATCACTGAGCCTTCGACGTCTCCTGGCTTTTGGTATGAAGATGAGACTCCCACCAAATAGACCAATGGTTGCAGAGGTCAAAATACCCGCAATACACTCGAGTTTATTGGCGTATAATCTGGAAATGGGTAACCAGGTATGTGGTGAAGAATCGGAGCTCTTCACTCCCCTCCTACGACAGTATATTTCGGAACCTTACGAGTCAAAATATTTTGTAAACGTGAAGCGAGCAACCATTAATCTCCATGGAGTCTCTCCGTTTATGCCTCCCGCACTCAAATATAAAGCAGTTCAAGATGGATTAAGTCTTCAATTCTGGACCGATCCGACTTGTAACTCGAGCATCAAAATTTCACTGAGTGTTGATATCCCAGGCAGTTTGGGAAAGTTGTATATGCGATATCGGACTGTCTTTGCCGCATTTCCTTTACTTGTTGTTGCGCTAGTCTTGCGGAAGCAATTTCGAATGTATGATGAGACGGGAATATTCATTTCCTTTGGAGAGAGTCTGGACTTATGTTTGCGACAATCTTTACCCTTGGTGCTATTAGCTCTTACATGCCTGTCAGTATCTTTCTCTAGGGCAAGTACGGCACTACCTCAAGGAGCTCCCACAGGATTCTTTGGATGGGGAAGAAATGCATCGGAAACTGTCATCGACTATACCAAAAATGATCTGCTAGTGGGATCACAAGATCCATTCTTCTGGTTCATGGTTCCTCTCATTGGACTTGTTTGCATTGGCGTATGTGTGATGATCAACTATGCTACGTTGACCATTACTCACGTCCTGAGTGTGTTATATGGCTGGATCAGTGTTAAGCCAGCGTGGTTGCGAAATGAGGATAGGAAAAGAGCATCATCCCCCGCCTTTGCACCATCTTCTCCTCGACGACGTGTGTTTACCACCGGCGTACTGCTATTTTTGGTGTCTACAGTCATCCCTTACCAATTCGCGTATCTGGTTGCATGCCTGGTGCAAGTAGCCACTTGTACAAGAGCCCTTCGATTCGCCCGTGAAGCACGTTCGAACACGAACTATAATTTCTACAACTATGTACACTCGATACTTGTTCTCATGCTCTGGATCTTGCCGATCAACCTTCCGATACTCGTTGTATGGATCCACAACTTGGCAGTGCATTGGCTGACACCATTTTCCTCTCATCATAACGTACTTTCAATTATGCCCTTCATCCTTTTGGTGGAGACATTGACTAGTGGCAAGATGGTCCCTCGGGTCACATCACGCGCTCGACACATTACCAGTATTCTCCTCTTTGGTATCGCGATATACGCCGCAGTATATGGGGTGACTTATGCTTACATGCTTCATTATCTGGTCAATTTAGTAGCAGCTTGGCTTGTCGCTATTCATTCTTCAACTTCGAATTGGACACTGGCTGGTGTAACGACCATGTTTGATCCCGAGAGCAATGAAAATACTCGGAAACGCGGAAAGACACCTTGAACGACAGTACTGTTTCACGAATTTAACTATAGTACCATATTCAACGATTCACGATTCAATGTTTACCATCTTCTTAGCCTTCACTACTCTTCTAATCGGTTGAATTCATGGGCCCCCACAATTCAAGGACCCATTTTCTTACTTTCACGCACTAGAATTTTCGGCGTTTTTCAGCAAAGTATAGAACTTTGAACGTTATCACGCACGTTTTTCTCGAGTTACACTTTTCTAGACTTCACTTTTTTTGTTAGTACCGGATGATGTTTCAAAATGCGGACCTCATTTGCATAAACTATACTCATGAGCGCTGTATATAGGGGGGTTGGCGTTTTCTTCTTCGGCTGCAAACTGTAATTAGGCACATATTTACATTTTTGTGATACGACTAGTGTCGTTATCTCAGGGGAAGAGGTATGAGTTGAAAAGGTATATTAAGAGAGCTGAGAGAAAGCGAGGAATGATAATGCCGTAGCCGGGCAATCGTTGAAAATTTTTTGGCTACCCTTTAATGTTTTATATTATCTTCTTCTTCTTCTTCTTGCGGTAAGAAGGAGATTGAAGATAAGAGGAGGGAAGGGTGATGGAAAGCAAGGCTGAGATGGAGTGGAAAGTGACAATGAGGCAGGCAGGTATGAAATGTATGTGTTTCAAAGGCAGAGATTGGATGGATCATTGAAGACTTTTCTGCACTGCTTTTCCTTTGACTTCAGGTGGGGAATGGGGGGATGGAGATGTTGTGGTCAGAACTTTGCTGTGCTGTGCTGTTGCTTATATACCCTTTGGTTTGGAAATGGAATTGGGAAATGGAAATGGAATTGGAATTGTGGATTTGTGGGTGGGATGAGATGGGTGGTGTAGTTGGATGGAGGAGAGATGACCGAAGGAATGGGAAGGAAAGTGTATGTACCTACCTACCTACCTAGGCATAAATGATGATGCGGTGTTAATAAGTTCAGTAATTGAGCTGAAGTGAGATGAGCCGGGGTGGGGTTGGGTGAGGTGAGATGTGGAAGGAAATAATTGAATATAAACTCTGAAAAGGAAAACTAACTTTTTTTTTATATACATATACCTACCTATTTGGCTTTTTTTGATTTTTGAAATTTGATTAATGTCCTTTGATTTTGATGGGAATCACGCGTTTGTAGTATATGTAATTATGTCATCAACTTCTTCATTTACACTCACATTTCTACACTTACCTTACCTATTACCTATCCCATCTCTATGCCTAGGTAGGTAGATAGATAGGGTATGTTTATATCAGCGGAAAGAAGAGAGAGAAACCTTAAGAAAAGAAATAAAAGGATGGGGAAGAGAGAAAAGAAAAAAAGATCCTTGCTATTTCCCTGTCTAAACCTCAAATTGATATGGTAGGGTAGTTGACCGGCTAACTATCTATCCATCCTAACCTCCAAAACCATCCAATCTATCCAAATAACAATAGCCAGATTCAAGTCCTACACTCATGTCGCTCTCGTCGCAGTAGATAGGATGATAACACCATGGCGTTATCAGATCCTCTCATACTGTCTTACCATTCTCAGGTTGTTCAATTTTTTTCCCTGGAGCACCCACGGGGAAATAGGTCCTCATTCACTCATCCCTCTCATCCTCCTCAATTTTTCTCGCTTCCTCCATGCGTGCCAAATGCGTATATCTTATACACCACAAACTAACCACTAAACCTAACACTGATGCTCCAACTGTAACCAGATAAGCGCTACGGTAACACTGTAAGCCCTCTGTGCATTCTCTTACACCACCATCTTTAACAATACTATGACGATCATAGACTATGCCATAGAAGAGGTTAAAAATGTATCCCGATATGACGGGAGAAAGAGTCATGAAGCCCCAGTTTGTGGATAGTCCGTGAACACCAAACGCATCAGCTACTAGGGACGGGAAACAACCAAACAGAAAACCGTAACCGAGACCAGTGAATGAAGATACGAGGAAGAGGAGTTGTGGATTTTCCGTGTTGAGAGCCGCGATTTGTGCGATGAAGAAGATTATTGAGGCGAGTGTTAGACACCAAAGGCCGCTACAGCGAAGGACTTTGACAAGAAAGTCGGAACCGACGCCTACGGGGATGTTAGTGGCGGGGGATTTAGAAGGGAAGAGATGAAGTACCTGAAAGGAGACGACCAGTGAATGAACAAACGGAAAGGATGGATACATGCATCGCTTGACGATGCATGATAAATTCTTCTGGAATGGAGTCATCCCAATGACGCCAAAGTGCTTGAGCATCATTTCCGATATTACTGGGAGAGATTAGTTGAGCCTTCAATTCACATACAATGAAAGACTTACTTAATAGTCATCAATCCAATACCTGTCAAAATGCCCATCAAAGCAAACAATTGCCAAAATTCGATTGTTTTGAATAATTGGAATCCTCGAATATCTACACGATGAGCATGATCCTTCTTGTCAGTTTTGGCTACAGTTTCACTTGATTCTTCATCGGTTGATTTTGACATCAAGGAGGAGGTTTCGTCGATTTCGGACATAACGCCGTTCTCAGGTACCTCTGCCCCTATCACATGATGGTTTAGGATATGGTGATTGCCCGAAGACGCAAAGGATTGGGAGAACGTACCAGGTTCACCCTCCAAAGCATCTCTATCTTCTCGTCGCTTATTTTCCTCCGATTTTGTGCGATGCAGGCGATTTGAATCGGATCGATTGTGGCCGGGCAGGGCCGAGTAATGAGCATGTGGTATAACCCGAAGAAAAAAGAATCCTAGAAAGACTGTTCCACTTGTTCCACAAGCTAGAACTAACAGAAAATGACCCGCATCCCCTGGAAATGTAAATGCAGTGAACGCTGAAAAGAAAAATGCACTGAGTCCGAAAGTCGCTAGAGGAAAGGCTGTCGCAGTACCTCTGTTGTGTGGCCAATTAAGAGCTGAAGTTTTGATGGAAGCTGCGAAAGCAGAACATCCCCCGAGCCCAGTAAAGAATGAATAGAGACATAGTAGTGGTAGCCATCCGGACCCTTTATTATATGCTTGATATAAAGGAAAGTATCCGGCGGCGAGCAACAGCATTCCTAGTATTACAGCAGGTCGAGGTCCCTTTCCATCCACCAATAACCCAATTGGTATCCCACATGAATACATTCCCAGATTCCCAAATAGTCCCTATTTATATAATTAGCATGATATCAACAGCGAATGGCCGGCACGCTGTAAACTTACTATCAGATTAATCTGTGTTGACGATAACTTCAATCTATCAGCGAATTGCGGACCCCAATTGGAGAAAGCATAGTTCGTTCCACATGCCAATGCAATGCATGTTGCTGCGACACTCGACACTATTCTCGCTGCTTGTAATGGTTGTTCCGGCATATTCGACGACTACTCCGTTATCGTTGTGGTAAAAGGGAGGTTTGGATAGCTTCACCTCTTGATCATCGCAAAGTTCAAACAAACAAAGGGTATATATGCTGGCTTAAAATGGGAAAATATGTCTTGTGAATGAGAGACAATGATTTCCTAGGTGTTTCTAGGTGAAATCCGTGTAATTGTTTGTCATGAAATTAAAGAGAATCCTCTTGATGTCGTCTACATACACGTAAGTCCGTTATCAGTAACCCAGCTCCTTATGCCTCCTCTCCTTATCAGCTTCACTTACGGTGTATCTTATGAACCATTACCGCACTAATGCAGGTTGTCTGAGTCGTTTTCATCAGCCGCCGCGGATCATAAGGAGCCGAGTCCTTGGCCGTCCATTACCATCATCAATCAATCAATCTCAAACCTCCAACGTTATTCATCAACTTTTTATGGTCAACTGTTACCCATACTTACTTGCATGAATAATATTTGAAGAGACTCTGGGATCATTTTATCAACAATTTTATCACTGCGGCTTTAGCAGAGCGCAAATATGGGCGCTTTACTATCACTTCCTTTGTTGGCTGTGCCAAGCATGGGCACTGTGAGTTTACCTACTGGACTTTGATATGAAGAGATTGCTTATATGATTAGGTGATGGGTTTCGCTGCAAGTTGTTGTGGAGCAGCGACATGTTCTGCCGTATGCAGTGCTTGTGGGAAGTGTGGTAACAGGTATATCCTCAAATTTGAACATGTTTTATGACAAGAACTGATTGTTGAATAGTGTTGCCACTCGTATCGCATACGCCCTCATCCTCTTGATCAATTCGATATTATCATGGATAATGCTAACGCCATGGGCGATTAATAAATTACAAGGCTTGACGTTGGATTATATGAAGATCAGTTGTCCAGAGGGAGAATGTTATGGCTGGGTTGCGGTTCACCGGATTAATTTCGCACTTGGAATTTTCCATCTCATAATGGCATCAATGCTACTAGGCGTCAACTCTTCGAAGAATCCTCGAGCAGCTATACAAAATGGTTTCTGGGGCCCGAAAATCATCGCTTGGTTGGGCTTTATCGTACTTACTTTCTTGATTCCAGATGGATTTTTTTTGGTTTGGGGAAATTATATTGCATTCACTGGATCGACACTGTTCCTCCTCCTCGGACTTATTCTACTAGTAGATCTTGCGCATACTTGGGCGGAATATTGTCTTGAACAGATTGAGGCTTATGATTCTCGAGCTTGGAGAGGCATCTTGATTGGATCGACATTGGGCATGTATGCATGTTCGTTGGCGATGACCATCGTTCAATACATTTTCTTCGCTGGTGCTGGATGTTCAATGAACCAAACCGCTATCACCCTCAACTTGATCTTTTTAATCATTGTCTCTATTGTTTCCGTCCACCCTATGGTCCAAGAATTCAACCCTAGAGCAGGTTTGGCGCAATCAGCTATGGTGGCTATTTACTGCACATACCTCACCATGTCAGCAGTATCTATGGAGCCTGATACCAAGCATTGCAATCCTCTTATCCGAGCTCAAGGAACACGAACGACCTCCATCATCATTGGTGCAATCGTCACTATGTTCACAGTTGCATATACAACAACCAGGGCTGCGACACAAGGAGTTGCTTTGGGAGGAAAAGGAAAAAGAATCGCATTACCCGAAGATGATGAGCATGATCTCGTTACACAACAGCCGGATAGTCGCCGTGAAATGCGCGCAGCAGCCCTTCGACAAGCTGTAGAGGAAGGAAGTCTTCCTGCAGATGCTCTTTTAGACGATGATGACGAAAGCGATAGTGGAAATACTGCTAAAGATGACGAAAGGAACTCTACACAATACAGTTATGCACTGTTCCACGTAATTTTCTTCTTAGCAACCACCTGGGTAGCTACACTTCTCACCATGAACATGGATGAATATACAGATGGGAACACAAATTTTGCACCTGTGGGAAGAACATACTGGGCTTCGTGGGTTAAGATCGTTAGTTCATGGGTATGCTACGGCATCTATACATGGACCCTGATCGCACCTGTGGTATTGCCAGATCGATTCGATTTTTAGATACGGATACTTCACTTTGGTTTTTGTTGTTGGGCGGGTCTCATTGATAAATAGTACTGTATTGTATGCATATTGCATTTGTTCTTTCAAGCGTGAGAAGCGGGAATGGAGGTTGAATTCTGGAGATTCTGGGAGATTGGCGCACATTGTTATGTTTTAGCATTACCTACCTACCCACCTTTACATGGGATGGAATTGATATACCAAATATTTCGGTTACTGCATGCACTACATATTATTACTGCATGATCTCTTGTGTAAAAAGCCTTCGGTTTTCTTCTTTGGAGTATAATAAAGTGACATTAATAGTCACAGTTTAATCGAGTGATTTACGAAACAAGATCTGGGCCTTTGGAAAACAAATTCTCCGGATCATACTTTTTCTTCAACTCGGCAAGGCGGGGATAGTTTACCCCGTAAACCAATCTACCTCCTTCGTGGTTTGCTATTCGATGCATTAGTCAACATAGACCAATTTCGTACAGAGGAAAGATACTAAGGGATGTTGCTTTGAGGATATTGGAAAGGGAGGGGTTCGTTCCACGGCTCGCAAAACGCACAAGCGATATTCAAGAAGATAAAAGAATCGAGGAAAGAAAAAAAAAAAACTAAACTCACCACCGTCATAATTCGAATAAGCTCCTACCCCATCCTTCGTAATCTCATCCGTACCCTCCTTTAGCCGCCTCTCCAATTCCACCTTCGCCTTCTGTGCCATCATCCTACACCACTCTCTACACTTCTGATCCGTTTCCTCTTGCTCCCAACCCGCTCCAAGTAGTAAATTCCCATAGGCGCCTCTATTTGCAAAGGCCGTGTCTTGTTGACCTACTTGTAGAATTTTTCCAAAGGGGACGTATTCGAATACTACTAGCGTATGTTTCGCATCGGGGGTCTCGTTGAAGAATTTTTCTGTTTCCGAGAAGATTTCTGCGGCGAAAGGGTAGGTTAGTGGGAGCATACATGCGGCTCCTTTCATGTTGCGTCGGAATCCGTGGACCATTGGTTCGTTGATCATGCTGTTTACTTCTACGTAGTCCATTTCTTTGGTTGTGTTTGCTATGGGCTCGAGATCGAGAAGCGCTTTGTAGTATGCTCTTCCTTCTGCTTCGGTGCCGTTGTAGAACACAGGGATGAGGATGGCGGGTTGGAAGGCGGGGGGTGGAGCGGCGATTCCGAGGAGGAGGAATGCGCGTTCTTCGACGAGAGTCATGATTGTGTTGGCGAATGAGACGATAGCCTCTAATTTCTCGCGTGGAAAAATGAGCAGACCGCCCCAGACACGGTTGGGTTGGGGATGAAGTCGATAGGTAAAACTAGTCGCGACACCAAATCCAATACCGGCTCCACGGATTGCCCAAAAGAGATCAGGTTCTTGATATTCGGAACACGTTACGATTCTTCCATCGGCAAGAACAACCTCCGCTTCGAGGAGATTGTCAATAACCAAACCGTATTTGGGGGTTAGATATCCGAAACCACCTCCGAGGGTGAGTCCTCCAATTCCCGTATGGTTTACGGTGCCGCCGACGGCAGCGAGTCCATGGGCGAAGGCGGCGGTGTCGACATCGGACCAGAGACAGCCGCCTTGACAGCGAGCAGATTTGGTGACGGGGTCCACGATTACGTTGCGCATTTTGGAGAGGTTGATGGAGAGGCCATTGTGGGTTGATGAGGCGCCTGATGAGCCGTGACCACCACCGACGACTGGGACGTTGTTAGTTGTGGAATACTTGTGGGGGTGAAACTTTGCTATGGAAATAGGTGGCCGTTTAGATGGAAAGGAAAGGACTCTTAGATTGAGTGGATAAGAAGCGAAAGACGGGAAATCGATTTTCAGAGTACGCACCTGCAAATTCGAACTTATGTTCTTTGGCGAAGAGAACAATCTTGGAAACATCTTCGGAAGTAGTAGGAAAAACGACTAAAGCCTAGAGATGAAGTTAGAAAATATATAAAAGATATATCGAAGATTAAGAATGTGTAGAGAGTGACAGTTTTGAGATATCCCGCCTATGCTATCTCAATTCCCATGTGATACAACAAACCCCATAGACGACAGAACCTCCATATTTCAAAACCTCATACCTATTCCTCAACCATATAAGTCCAAGCCCCAATCGCCCAGCTATCCACTACCATTCAAATGGTGTCTCGTATACTCTAACAACAGACTTCCACCCTAATTCCTAACCCTAATCTCATAACCACAACTACAAACACAAGAATAAGAACACAAACAAACCCCTCCAAAAGCCCAAAACTCAAAAAACCAAAATAAAGGGAAGAAAAAAACCTACAGCCTTTCTTCTCCGCCGCTCTCGACCACCTCGCAATCCCCTCATCATACCCCTCATCACCCTTCAACAAAACCAGCGCCTCGGGACTTAAACCCGCCTTCAAATCTTCAACTAGTGGTGCTAGTAATCTCATTTTTTAGGTGTGAGTGTAAGTTTTGGATGATTCTGAGATATGAATGGAGAGTTTGTTTTGGAGTTTTGGATTAAGGTTGATATTTGATGTCAAATAAAGAGAGGGAGATGTGAAGCAGATGAAATATTTACGGGTTATAGAAAGAGGTAGAGGTGGAGGTAGAGATAAAGTTAGAGAAAGATAGAGTTAAGTTTAAGGTTATGTATCCTCTCCTCTCCTTTCCTTTCCTCCCATTGATTTGGTGCGGGGTAATTCTATACTCAGTACGGTAATGGGTACTTATTCGTTGTAACTATTTCAGCCGCAGCCCCCACCGCGGAGAGTCTGAGACATTTTGAGTACGTATATGCATATGTACTCCGTACGTAATTAACCTATTGATGCTAGGTGTGATGGATGTGACATGTCGTTACCTAGGTATATTAGGAAATGATCAGCGCTGCGTCTTCATCTTTCTGGCTTAACTTATCGTTGTGCATTTGGAAGTGGAGGTTGCCCATTTATAATTGTATAATCTTATATTTTCGTCAGCCTATTACAGATATATACCCAATAATGGTCAATTCAAATATTAAATGGGGATTGGATAAAGTGGGGAGTTTTAAGATAGATCAACAGTTTAATCTGAAATAAATAAAACAGATTAATTAAATGTATTATTTTAAATAATAATAAAAATTAAAAATTTTATTTAAAAAAATAAATAAAAATAAATCTTACTTTTATTCAGTTTATAGATTCTATTAATTAGAAATATATATATATATATATAAATTTAATATAATATTTCATTATATTTAAAAAGTATAATAATATAAAATTTTATAATTTAGATAACCCTAGTAACTTTTGATTAATCTGTTACGTTGGACAGTAACATAGGTCACGTTCTTGATCACATGATCAAGAAACCGACAAATCGAGATCGGCTTTGCGGTGATCGATTTGTCGGGCTCATAGCCATCGGTTTTTTTTAAGGAGGCACGAAGGTCTATATAATCAAGATGGATTTCCTTTGTATAGAGCTTCGTGCTCAAGATCAATCATTTAGTATACTCTACTATTAGTTACGAATAGCATATTATTATTGTCATTACTTTAAGTCCCTGCTTGACGCCTAGTTATAAACCACCTCGAGAGCCTAGAGCACTTCCACGTGATCTAGACGGCAAACCTCGTAACATAATCCTACCAGTATACATATCCAGAGTCCGGAGAGTAACAGAGAATAGATAATCTTTTGTAGATAAGTACTCCGTATATATTCATAATAGACATAAATACAACCCCTTTATAAATTAACTATTTTTTTAGTTTCCTATTTTCTGCCAAGTCTTACATCAATATGACATCTAGAACCCTACAAAAACCCCCAAGGAATCCTCCTCAACCTACAATATCCATCCATCCATTCATCCACCCACCGAGCAGAAAAGTATTCCAGATCCTCTGTAAAGCATAAACCCTCCTATATTCGGCCATATATAATTTGAGCCCAAGCACTCTGATGATCTAGAAGGGATAATTTATAATTATTATATCACTGTAGAAAATTGAATTAGATATGATAATTTTATTAGCTGTTATGGAGATCAATATCGATTTTGGGGGGGTATTGAGGAGAATTTTGAGGGAGGTATATATGTAACTTTTTGCAAATGGTAATGAGAGATGATGAGAAAGTTAAGAGATCAGGACCTAATTATCAAATATGGATGGGTAGATATAGTATGTATCAATTCATTGATTCCAAAACAGGCTATTTTCTTTTAGCTTTTCAACAAGTCAACGACGGTGAGCTTCACAAGTCGAAAGTTCGATATAAAATAGATCAATATTGATTCCATAATAACCATCACCTTTTTACTACCGTATTCCAGATCTTCGCAGTGTACTTAAAATCAGAAATATCAGTAATAGATTTCCTTTCCGTTTTCAAGATATTGCTTTTGTCAAAACCTGACCAAATGAAGAAACTTTACTACATCCTACGTCTGCATTTCTCCTCAAGAAATACCTCGTCCACCATCTACCTCCAAGCACGTACCCGTGATGAATTTTGCCTCATTACTGGCAAGGAATAAACAATAATTAGCCACATCTTCCGGAGTACAAAGACGACCTAATGGCACATTGAAGAGAAATTTGTCACGATTTTCCGAAGTATCATCCATTCCCGTGAATGTAGAGAATCTGCGGAGTATTAGTAGATGTAAAATTAGAAGGTTAGAGATACATACAGGCCAGTACCAGCGAGTAGTGGACATATAGAATTGATTCTAATGTTCTTGGGTCCGTATTCTGCCGCGAGTCCTTTGGTAGCCTTTCGTGTTGTTAGAAATGCCATTCAACATACAGGTGAAATGCTCACATTGACAACGGCAGCTTTACTGGCGTTATACCAAACAAGACCTGCTCGAGGTCTTGAAGCCCCAATCGATGCGATGTTAATCATCGATCCACCTTCCCCTTGATTGATAACATTTGGAATGAAGTGTCTTGTTGCGTAGAAGATGGATTTAACATTAACATTAAAAACCTTGTCAAATTCATCTTCGATGACATCCAAAGTTGGCTAATCTCATATCAGTCTGATACATCGATCCTCATCTCCATCTATATCTCACAGCCACCAAACCACGAAATAGCCCATGATACCACTCACCTTATTCCTGTAGCTCGT
Source organism: Sclerotinia sclerotiorum 1980 UF-70 (assembly GCF_000146945.2). NCBI lineage: Eukaryota > Fungi > Ascomycota > Leotiomycetes > Helotiales > Sclerotiniaceae > Sclerotinia > Sclerotinia sclerotiorum. Next base: position 170,552 of record NW_001820826.1, read on the forward strand.
CCCAGCATTATTAACACAAACATCCACTCTTCCCCACTTAGCAAGTGTCGTCTCCAAAACTCTCTCCCAATCTTCCTCATTCGTCACATCCATCTTCACAAAAAGCATACTATGGGGATGAACATTCGCAACACGTTCACCACCAACAGCATCAATATCTGCAATCGTCACTTTACAACCTTCTCCCGCAAAACGACGAGCGATGGCTTCGCCAAAACCGGAACCACCACCCGTGACAATGGCAACTTTGTTCTTGAGACGACTACCGAGAACTTTTGGTTCGGTGGTTGGCGGCATTTTGATGACGTGCGTTTTGTAGAATATTACTGGATACTTGATACAGGTAAGAAGGAGGGAAGGAGTGTGATGAGTGGTAACGGCGACACTTGTTCGAATCGAATATTGAAGCTCGACTTGACAATTTATCAAATATTATTATGGAATGATGAGACAAATAAATAAGCTTCTAAATATCATGTCCTCAATTGATCAGCAGGATCGACAGTTTTAATACTCGTTGCATACGTCGACGTACAGATGAAGGTGCGGGGGATAGGAATGAGGGGTAATTAAGTGTCACGGGACTTCTTGATTGGCTGAGTCACACCACAACTTCGAGTACATTGCGAAACCTACATGGCACTTTTCTTTGTTTTTATCATTCATAAATTTAGGTTCGTGTGTACGTAGTAAGATTTTTTACGATACGATTTTCTGGTCATTGAATAGTTACCAAGTCTTCTATCTAACCGAGTTGGCTTCAATAGGGGAACTTAAGAATATGAGATCTTTGGTCTGAGCATTAGATGCTCCTGCTCCTGATTCATATTTATGTTTCATGTCAATTCGATTAATGTCAAGCAAATCTTTAAAGAGTCCAAAGTTTGCACTTGTGCTCGTATAAAATCTAGGATAACTAATTTTAGCAAAGGCACTCTTAGTAAGTATGTGATTTATATCAAGCTCCCTCCCACTTACCAGTCAGTCTTAAAATTCCCCCTCCAAATCCAGACATCACCATACCCTTTTCTTTCCACCCATTCATCCCCATACAACAAAATCACAAACCCTCCCAAACGGAAATCCCCAAGCAAATAACCTCATAACATATTCAGAGGCAGTATTATCAGCATTAAGTAAAACATAGCCAATTAGCCAGCCATCAAGTAAGTAAGTACTATTCATAACGAAATCCCTTACATCCATCTCCCTTCCAATACTAATCAACTAGATACCCACCTACGCAGCATCTAAATCCGAATCTTCAAGAACAGTCAACTTGGTTACACACCGAGAGATTTTGTCATAATGAAACATAAGATATCATCAACAACGGGTCCGGTTCGTGTAACTTTCGTGGCTACGGGTTTATTATAATAAATAGTTAATATATCAAAATACCCATGGAAATCCAATCATACCATCTATCCTCACACTTCCGCATCTTTTTCCTTCGAAGAAAGATGAAAATGAAAATTCAATCACGAGATGACTGGTGCACGAACACTGAAAAGTTTGTAGAAAAAGACGAAAGAAGTAGAAGGGCACAGGTGCAAAGAGGGAAAAGCCAGCAACGTGGACAAGAAGTGTAGACAGCAAAAATAAGAGACGACGAGCATTAGAATTTGACGCGAAGCCACTAGTCAAAGAGAAATTGTAGTTAATTATTGCTCCTTTAATCGGGCGCAGGAGCTTTAAAAAATATATAGGGTTAGCGAATGCGAGAGCTTGCGATATTACCTAGTAACAGTTGAATAAGTAAACGAACTTGGATGTCTCCTTACATTTACTTCTTCAGTATACGAGTATATGTATCATATAATTTCCGAAAATCCACAGTGTGTGAATAAACCGAATATCAAGAAACATGCTACGATGAAAAGCCAGAAACAATATGTGTTTCCTTGCATGAACCTCCTCAGTATACGGGTATATGTAAGTTTCACCATACAACATCCGAAGATCCGACGTGTGTGAAGAGACCTAATAATATCGAGAAATATACTGCGATAAAAAGTTAGAAACAATAATGTGTTCCATGTAAATCCTATTATGGAAAATCTCAAATAAAACTCGATTGTATCCCCCTAGCATGCTGCATTGCATCGCTCCCAGTATTATCCACTGCTGCCGAGCTATTCAACATATTATTCTAAAAGATGAGTAATTATCGTTCAAAGCAGGAATGAAGCCAGACATGCCATGTGATCATATCACGCTCGAAGCATATCCGCACAAAGAACGCACAAACGAGAGCTAAATAATGCAAGGTTTCTCAGATAATAGTGTAATTATCGCGAGTAGTATAGGCAACCAGATAGCTAAGAATATCGAAATAGCAGTAGTTTGACTTGATATCGAGATTCAGATTATCTCCAGCATGACACAATTTATTTCTACTAAATCTCTTTCCCCCATACATAGATCGTAGAAAGTAGCGACGTTGAAGGGTTCATGCAGGAATTTTGACTCTCGGTGAATCTGGTATACTCCTTATCCATTTACTCTTTTAAAGGGAACTGCTACTAAACGAAAGGTATGCTTGCTCTGAGGGTTTGAATGAACTTGCATACTCAAGATGACGAAGACAGAGGGAAAAAGAAATTCCGGAAAGGTTTAACCTCAAAAAACATTCCAAAATGTCAGAATCATCATGAATGCGTCTCCCGCTTGGAATTTGTACTTTTTTTTCTGACAGAGCATTTGCAGTAAAATGAGCCATAATGAGAGATATGCTAAAAAGATATGAATGAGAAGCTAGGAATTTTGCCGGAAGGAAGATTGGAAGGATTTTGTAAATATTGCAATCTAGCCTTCTCATCACTCTTAGAATATTTCAAATGATCTGCATATTTTGAGATATGCAACACAGAGAATAAACTATTCAATATGCGTTACTAACCCTTTTGTCATAGGATCTACAAAATAAGATATGCAACAAACACAATGGACTGTTCTTTAAGGTCCAGTATGTCAAATATGCATTACCATCCCATCTATCATAAGGTTTCAAAAATTAGACATGCTATAAAGACAATGAATTGTGCTTCGAAATGCTGCAAAAAATGTAAGATGGATGTGAGTAATCCCCCTATTCAGAGATCAACAAGAAAAATTTGCAATAAGCACAACCTGGTTGCGCTTGAACATGCTGCTATTGATGTCTTAATAAACTGTAAATGATCAAAAACCTTGAGATGGGCAACAGAGCTCCAAGGGATGGGCTGCAAAATGCTGCTCTTGGTGTTATACGTATGTACAAGATGATAGACCGCTTCCAATATCTTCTCTTTCGCTTTGACTTGAATTATTATCGTGGCTATTCAAGCTGGATTCGAGGCAGAAATATTGTTTCTCAGACCCCTTTTCGAGAGATCACCTCCATTCCTCGTGGTGGGTACCGGTAGACTTTGAGATCTGCGGCGAAGATCATCTGTAGAAAACTCTCAAATGATTTTCGCAGATAAAACTTGGCACCTAATAAGCTTGTGGGCCATCCAGACAAAATTCCAATTTGTGAGAGCAAAAGAAAAAAGGAACCTTCTCGTTCCGTTATGGTACAGATGGATAAATCTTGTATATCAACGGAAAGCCTTGAAGTCGAGTTCATGCGAGGCCCTATCGCGGATGCGTCGCTTGGACAACATTGCACAGTGTGCTGCTGGTGCATTTCTGAGTTCTGACTATAGTGATTGGGAGTTTTAGTCGAGCTTAACTTGATATAGTTGTGCGAATAATTATCCAAAGGGCTGAAATTGGATTGTTCCAGCAAAGCGAGTAAGTTATCTCGGTATGTTGATCTCGATCGATCTGGGTATGGATATGCAACCTAACCGTGTAGGCATTTGAAAAGGCTTCCCGAGGTTGATGCGATTCGGTATAAAACCGGTACACATTTCCCCGCCGTCCGTTCCGGTAACCTCAGGTCAAAACTTCTACTCGCACGGTAATGGAGTCAACTATGTACCTAGTTGTCTCGCACCCCTTTGAAAGAAGTACAGATGAAAGAGCCTAGACTCAAAGAAAAGCTGCCGTTGACTGAGCTCAACACACCACACGGAGCATGGCCCAAGAGTTTGTGGAACCGGAATCAGCCAATCATAGTGAGATATTTGATATCATCGGAGTTTGAGTTTTCCATACCGAAGAGTATCGAGAAATGAGAATGCTGTGTTTTGGCCGCGGGAATGTCAAATTGATCAAACAGCTACACTTATTACCTATTCATAGACCAATCAGTGCATTACTGCGCCTATCGCATGCGTATATCCTTATGTAGGGCGATTGTGAGTTAATGAACTGGTCTGGGACACTTGTTCACTCACAATCTCCATCTTTTGATTGTACGGCAATGTGCACCGTGGGGGAATGATGCAATGTTCTTAGGCATATTTTTCAAGGTTCTTTCTCAGAAAACGGAATCCCTCAAGTCTTGATGGAAGACGAGAATAATGAGGAACGTTATTCCATCATGTGTACAATTAAAATATACTGTATGGCCTTTTTCATTCTCGAGAAAAGCATAAAATATATTTGAGCGCCCGTTCAGCAGATGTGTTGTCATGTCTATCTTGCTTTTCTTTAGGTTATTTGATCGATCGACCGAATTGAAGGAAAAGATGGTTTTTCGTGAATAAAAAGTGGGAGATAGATCCCTTAGGATGACGTCAGTGGTGCTTCTCAAAAGTTTCGAATCTGGGTGTGTACCTTGAAATTGATCTAATGCCGCCCTAGCTAAAATATCCATCTTCGATCTATCAGACCAAATTTTGATCAATTCTCTCCAACTCCCGCTTTTCAATATAAGGTACTCACTCGAGTACCCGCTTTAGGGAGGAGAGAAAGGATCAAAAAGAGCGAGATGTGTATCAGTCTATGCCTGATAAATCGATAAACTTGCCAAATATCTATATATTTGCATCCTTTACAATGTCCAGGGCTCCTTGGGCCACTATTTAGGTAAGAAGGGTATCCTGGCCCTCTATTGTTTGAGTCTGCTGTTACCTCTTCAAGCTACTACCTCTAGTCTACCCGGTCTAGGCCTAATGTCGTTCACATCAATCCATCAATTCAGCTAGAGATTGAAAAAACGGCAAAAAAACAGCAATGGGCGGCTGGACATGCAAAGCAGGAAATCTTGCATTGCTGATGGTAATTAACATGCTGTACTATGTTGGCTGTCTATCCACTGTCAAATGTCCAAAAGTGTATATAAAGTTAGCTTCCCCTCTCTTGAGTAACGATCATCCATATCTTGATTCCAAATTTGGAGGAGTAAAAGAGAGATTCGATTCATAACCTTCATTGAATGAAGAAGATATTCTGTCTATTAAAGAACGAGACAATTGTTCATCTAATAAATCTATAAAACATACTTGACGCTCCTTCCTCAAAGTCACCAGGTTACGATTATCAGGATTACCGGCAAAATACGAAAGAAATACTACTACTTACTGTCTGTATATATCGATTTGTATACATACCTAGATAGCGAAACAGCTTGGGTGCACAGAAACGAAGCCCACAAACATTTTCGCACATTCAGACGTTCACTGCCAACTACTGTGTTTAGTCCATCCAACGGTCCAAGGAATACCTCAAGGCCAAGTTGTGTCTAGATCTCGGTCGGACCTTTCATCCAAATCCAAAATAAGTCAGTCAGTCCAATATCGCAAAAGCGGCATTCGCTTCGTACCTATTTGTATTTGTATTTGTTATTTTTGGTGGTGGTACCAGGGACTCCATAGAGAGATTTAAAGGTAAAGCTCGATTCACGCTGCTTTGCTACTACTTATCACTCCCCCCAAGACAAGGAAATTATTTATTGACTGACTGAACTTTACCATTATTTTAGGCGACATTCCCACCCCCCATTTCAAAACTATCCTGCAGTCTCTTTCTCTATAATTCATCCCACTCACTACCAAACCGCCACGCGAAATTCCGATTCCAATTCCGCTCACTCACTCACTCACTCACCCACCTACATACACACATCCTCTCTCTCTCGCAACTAACCTTCTTTTCTTACAAAGAATTCACTTCCTCATTCCTACCAAAATAATCCTTCTTTCCCCTAAGATATTACTTTTCAAAAGAGATCACACAATTCAAAATGGCTGAATTCGTTAGAGCTCAGATCTTTGGGACAACCTTTGAGATTACTTCCAGGTACGCGGGGCTCAAACAACTCGAACAAAATGACAAGAAAATCGTCAAATTGTTGACCACTCCTTCGCCACTATAAATATTGATCCTTTGGTGATACAGGTACTCTGATTTACAGCCGGTGGGCATGGGCGCATTTGGTCTCGTTTGGTATGATAATTCCTCCCATTTTTATCCTTTTTGTGACCAAATCTTCAATTGAGGGGTAAAATGATCACTTTTCCTCAACAAACACTAACTTTTCTCATTTGCACAGCTCTGCCAAAGATAACCTCACCGGTTCAAATGTCGCGGTTAAAAAGATCATGAAACCATTTAGCACACCAGTCTTATCCAAGAGAACTTACAGAGAACTGAAGTTGTTGAAACATCTCAAGCACGAGAATGTACGTTTCATTGCGATACCGCAGATATAAAATAATGGCCGGCCCTGGAAATACTAAATGTCTACAGGTTATCTCGCTCAGCGATATCTTCATTTCCCCTCTTGAGGATATGTATGCAGACTCCATCAAGTTTAAGGGATTTTAGACTGATAACATTCAAGCTACTTCGTCACCGAACTCCTTGGCACAGATTTACATCGTTTGTTGACCTCGCGACCACTCGAGAAACAATTCATTCAGTACTTCTTGTATCAAATCTTGGTATGTCATCTTGTCTCGGTTGCGCTGTATTACTGCAGAGAATCAGGCTAACGTTACTCCCAGCGTGGATTGAAATACGTTCACTCTGCAGGAGTCGTTCATCGTGATCTCAAGCCAAGCAACATCCTCGTCAATGAGAACTGCGATCTTAAGATCTGCGATTTCGGTCTTGCTCGTATTCAAGATCCTCAAATGACCGGATATGTCTCTACAAGATACTACAGAGCACCAGAGATTATGCTTACATGGCAAAAGTATGACGTGGAAGTTGATGTTTGGAGTGCGGGATGCATTTTCGCAGAGATGCTGGAAGGCAAACCTTTGTTCCCTGGAAAGGATCATGTCAACCAATTCTCCATCATCACAGAACTCCTCGGAACACCACCAGATGATGTTATCCACACCATCGCCAGTGAAAACGTGAGTAATTGTGTATGGACAACGGGATATAGCTGATAATAGTTCAGACCTTGAGGTTCGTGCAATCTCTACCAAAACGTGAGAGACAACCTCTTGCAAACAAGTTTCATAATGCAGATCCATTAGGTACGTCTCTAGCTTTGACTTCAGTTCTATTGCAACCCTCATTGACCTATTCTAGCCATTGATCTCCTCGAGAAAATGCTGGTTTTCGACCCCAGAACGCGAGTTAAGGCAGCCGAGGCGTTGGCACATGATTACCTTTCTCCTTACCACGATCCTACCGATGAGCCAGTGGCAGAGGAGAAGTTTGACTGGTCATTTAATGACGCAGACCTTCCAGTGGACACCTGGAAAATCATGATGTACGAACAACTTTTCGATTACCAACAAAAATAGATCATCTGCGTTCATCTGCAGAAGTATTGGTTTATCGAGCGCATCCGACGGACCAAGATAGTAGAACTGACTTGGAATGTTATGCAGGTACTCCGAGATTCTTGATTATCATAACGTCAACGACGCCCAAAATCTGGTGGATGGTCAGTAGACTTGCATCTGTTTTTTCGATTAAATATGGTTATCAAAGGTGTCGCCTAGGTACAACTTTCAGTATGGGATGGTTACACAATTATGGGATGGCTGGTTAGGAGTGTTCTCTGGTGCTTTCTGATGTCGCGCAACGCAACGCAGCTCCTGGCGGGAATCGGCTTATTTCCCCTTTCGTCTCCTGGCGTACATACTGCCACCCCTGAAACTTACTTTGTCGAAGTTTCTGAAATATACATCTTTCCTGCCCATGGTTTATTGGATTGTGTACGGCTTGACTGGAGCGATGGGATGGAGAGAGGTGTTTTGCACGCAGTAGAACAATGAATTTCTTTCCGCAAAAGTTGTACTTAGATGATTGGGCGAGTAAGGTTTTTGGCGTTTTAATGGACATAGAGGATGTATGAATTACGATTATAATGATTGGGCTATGTCACACCATGTTCCTGGACGTGATAATGTTTGACTGAATGATCTTCACCATGATTGGATAAGAATAATCCATTATACTGTGACCTGAAGAAGAATGTCTTCGCTGTAATGAAACCCAGCTGACACAAATGGAGACCAAGAACTGCCCAAGCACTCCCCAAGACCTATCAATACGAATCTAGGAATGACAAGTGACAACCTCAGAACATGCAATACACTTGATCTCACCTCATCATGTGACCACAACAGACTCCAAGTCGGCTATCTTCTCGATCCCTGTACGCACAGTAAGCATTGAAATGGATGCGACGTATTGGATAATAAGTTAGTGGATGTTTGTGGCGTACACAGAGTTGCAAGGATGATCTTTTTCCTGGACTTATTCGCTGGCCTTGCAGACTGAATTTCAGGTGGGATGGATGAGGGGAGGTGTGATAGAAAACTGGGTGATGGTACTGCGGCATTGTGGTTAGTCATTTTAAAAGTGGAAGTTTTATCGTAACCGCAGTGATTTCAAATTGAATTGTTGCGGCAAGCAAAAACAAAGGCAAGTTTGATGGGTGAACATATCGATAAAGTTGCGATAACCTTGCTCCAGCCTCATTCGGAGGCTGAGAAATTGATTCTGGAAAACTTCTGGAATTCTTCTGGAAATTGCGATTCAAGATTGGGCCGACTTTGATACGGATCGTCACAGTTAATTTATCAGAGGGGTAAGGCTCATTGCGTTTCGCAATATCGAAGCCCGGGAGGGAGCATTGGCCAGTTATTAATTGCGAACGGAGCGGGTAGATCTACGCTGGGGAAAGGAGAAGAAGATCGATAGGAGGAGACGCAACGAGTCAATAACGATATACCAAAAACCCACGAGACGAATTGATCTTTTGAGAGAGGGAGTCAACAGAGCAATATAAAGTTGGAGGTTTGAAATGAAGATCTAAGGAATATGATGTTTTGATTACAAGAACGATTACTCTACTTTGTTTACTCGAAACATCGGAGGCTCGAAGAACAAGCAGAAGCAAGCATTGTCGAATAGACGGAACGAAAACGATCCAAAAACGATATCAATATTTACCTACCTAGTCACACATCTACCTACCTGTTGACCGTCTACTCGCCGTTGATTCAAGAGACTGAAGGAGGGACTCAGGGAGGCCTTTGGTTGCCTTTTGTTGCCTTTAACTTTTAGCCTTCAGGCCGTGATTTCTGTGAGAGGGACTCGAGACAAAGTGCGGCTCCGGATTGGTACAACGTATCGAAGGTCGATTAACTATAGCTTGGGCGAGAAAATAGAAGAGAGCCAGGCGCACTGGATGGAGAATATTGAGAGAAAGGACGGGGATGAGGAGGTACCGGCGGGGGGGAGGAAAGGGTTTGTGCCGTTGGTTACGGTGGTGGATTTTCACCATGCGAGGTATGTGTTTTAGTGTTGCTTGAGAGGGATGGCGGGAATAAGAATGAAGGGCTTGAGGCGGAAGTGAGGAATAATGGCTAACCTAAGTTTTTATTAGAGGACCAGAAGTCGAATATTGGTTTGGGGCAGAAGAAGGAACTGATCCTGCGGTGGAAAATGAATGGCCTTTATTGCCGTTCATGGCTTTGAGTGATGGAGCGCATGCGTAAGTTGCTATTTTCTGATTTTGCACATATGAGAAAGAAGATCTGAGGCTGACGGGTAATCATAATGGCAGATCAACAGAAGACTTTTCATATTTCACGCTCCTACGGCCTGCGCGGGAAAACCTACCTCCCACGTCTTTATTCGGTATCTCCTGCACACAACAAATGGACGCTTCAATACTGCGCAACCGTCCTGCAGACGTAACTCGATCGACAGTACAAAAGGCTGTAGTTGTGATAGCCGATTCGCCCCAGTTTTTTGGGATGTTGAGAGAAAGATTGGGAGTTGTTACGAAGGCTTGGTTTGCACAACGAGAATTTACAGATACGGAGATATTGAGGAGGTTTCAAGAGAGTCTAGCAGAGGAGAAAAGTAGAGGGGAATTGGGAGATAGGGAGGAGTACTTAGGAATGAGTTTGAGGGAATTGGTCAAGGAGTTTAAGTGGCAGACTTTGGTGCTTTTTAAATGTTGTCTGCTGCAACCGAAGGTAAATTCCCCTCCTCTGGTGCGCTTGATAGATATTGACTTGAGGTATAGATGTTATTCTTTGGTACGAGATGCGAGAGATTATGCATGATGCAGTTCTCACTCATATCTCTCATACCGGGTCTGATACGGAATTTACAAGATTGTGCCGATCCGGAATTGGATGATTATAGGAAAAATCTTGTGAAACCGACGAGTCTGAAAACGAGCGATAGAACTTCGTTGTTGAATTATATGGGATTACCTTTGCAAATATTTGGCAAGGTATGGACCACTTCACAGTCCCTTGGTCAGCTGTTTTACTAATTGGATATATAGGGGAGTCTTTTTGGTCCTTATACCCCTTTACAGCAACTTGATATATTAGCGGATTACGGCACAAAATCATATATCGTTGGTTCAACGAATTCTTTACTTTTACAACAGAGAGATCGATATAGCGATATTCTCATTAATCTAGATGAACTCACAATTAATATCACATCGGCATCACTGAGGTCCGCATTAGCACTCTCGGCGGCCGATCGACGCTGGATTGATTTCATTACCCAAACCGTCAATGACACTTGGGATGAATCGAATCCAAGTCGACCTAAAACTATGGGCTATGTCGGCTCCGAAGAATTTATTCGCATGCAATTTGAAGAATACCTCCTTTCCCTAATCTCCTCTGTCAAATGTCACAACTACCTCACAGTCAACGCTCACAACCCAAGAGCTCAGCTTCCACAGGTCGACGGAGATCCTGCTTATGATTTCAACATGGATTGGATAGAAGCATGGACACGAAGCGAAAATTATGAAATTTGGAATAATCATACGGATTCACATCTTTTCGACATCGTGGAGCCTAAACATCCTTGCGCAGGTGGTCTTACGATAGATGATGTTCAAAGACGCATTGCTGAACAAGTCAAGGAAATGCATCTTGATGAAAGGTTTGCGGTAGGTAAGGAAGTGTTGGGAAGAAATCTTGCTGCGGGAAAAGAAAAGGCTAGTACAGTCTTCAATAAATTGTACGCGGACATGGAATCCTATCGAGAGAGTCAGAGGAAAAGAAACGAAGAGGCTAGGATTGCAGCCGAGAAAGCGGCGACTGCAAGTGGTGCATCAAGTCCAGTGGCCAGTCAAACGGATTTTAATGGACCAAAGTCGCCGTCAGTGCAAAGTAGAGCGGGGGCTTACATAGGAAGCTGGGGTACGTGGATGGGAGAAAAGAGAAAGGCGGGATGGGGGAGGAGTTCGGGTAGTCAGGATAAGATACAGCAAGTTACGAGTAACGGGAAGAGGAATTCGAGGGGGTTCTTTGGAAAGGAAAATATTCACGTGGTGGATGGGGGAAGTGGGGGGGAGAGGAGCCCACTCAGTCCAAGGGATTCACAGGGTGGATATTCACCGTTGGGTGAGAGACCGAGGACAGCTGAGAGTTTTAAGGAGAGTATTTTTGATGCAGAGTTGGAGGCGAATGGGGCTGGGGAAGGAGATGTGGATGGATATCGAAAGGTGGACGTGGTGGAGAAGATTAGTGATGCGCCTCCAAGGGTTGAAATTCCGGGATATTTCTCGAGGTTTCGTGAGGATATGGGAAATAAAGAGAGAAAAGATCACGATGATGATAGCGATAGTGGTGAGGAGGAAAGGAAATCGATCTTACCTGTATCGAGCGAATCAAATGTTTGGGACGATGAAAGAAATGGGGATGCAGATAAAGATAAGCATGAGAGGGCGGAAAGAGTAGCAGAGGCCATGCAGGAGGCGGTGGATTCTTCGATTCATTCGTAGGTTTGTTTGTGGTAATGGGATAGAGTGGCAAGGTGGTATTCTTTGGACTTGGTCATGTTTTGTTTTGGATTGATTGGTTGGTTGGTTGCCTGGTTGGTTGATTGGTTGAATGAATGGTTGAATGAATGGATGCTGAGTTTTGGTGTTGATATTTTAGGTAGAGAAGGAGATTTGATTTTGCTGCTGTGTAAAAGAGGATTTGGAGAGGGCTTGGAGTGATTGGTGCAGGAGGGAGTAGGGTGGGAATGCATGGGAGTAAGATGGGTGGAAAATCACGGAACCTGGAGGTGCAGGTGGAGGGGAATATATCACTTACTTTTACATTACAACACAGTACAATCCGATACGATACACGTATACAATACATTGAATGGAATATATTTAATATTGACTTTGGTATTGAGAAGAAAGGACTCTGGTTGAGTTGAATGAATATCTACTAGCTATTCTGTGTAAGACTAACTTAATTAGGTTTTGTGATTTTTAGTAGAAGGTTAGGTATTTATCTCCTAAATCGGATTTGGGGTTTAGATCGGATTTGGAAGTTGCTTCGATTATGTTGGTAGATAGATGGGTAGATGGGAGGACTTGAAAGTATGTGTGCTTACCTAATAACTGTCCTTAGTCATGTCAAACCGTACAATTGGACTCGGGATCTCGGAAGATTGATACAGATTTGGCGCTTAGATTTAAACTCCTGGCGGACTTTGACGCCTTACCGTAACTCCACCTGGCAATGGCGCTCGCTGTACAAGGCTATAATAAGGCATCTATGCATCACGCTTTCTGTGCACGGCAGCCTGCTTCATTCATACTCTACTGAAATCACGAATTCTCACCAAGGGCGAATGAGAAAAGAAGCTGACATACAATACAGTATTCACCTTTTTCTTAATTTATCCAAACATCTCCCCAAGGGAATGACAGTACTTACCCATGAGCCGTAGATAATTATTTTGAACGGTTCCAAGTTTTACGGTATCCTATTTCTTCTAGTTTATATTGTGGATAGTTCCCTTCCACTAATATATTATCCTTTACATCATCTTCCAACACAACCATCGTCCAGATTACAACCCACCACTACTTGAACTCCATCCTCGACCTTAGTAATAACTCCTCGGACTTGGAGTACCTTTTGCATCACAATCTGTGATTTATCACAAAGGTGCTGATCTGGCAGCCGAAATTATACAACACAAACTTGTCTCGACTCTCCTTCAAGTAGCTGGCTTAATTCCACTGGTTCCTGACCCATTTCGAATTTATTTCAACTCAACACAACACAATCCTTATCTTTTCATCACGTTCATTGAAAATACTCAAGATGACGGTAGCTACCAGGACGGTTGTTATGCCGCCAGTCCCAAATCGGGAGGACTTAGATGCGACGTTCGTACTTGATCTTTCCAACTCCCCTCGCCCCCTCGATCTTATTGTATTCAACATGCTAACTATGAATTTCTGCGACTTAGATGGAAATACCTCGAGGCTGGAGTATCGAAGGTCATGCTACAATTGGCAGATGGTGTTGATATGACTACTGTAGGTGCCCTCTCTCCAACCTTTTCCATTCATGATGCGCATTTACTGACTTTTGACCTATAGTATATGGGAGTATACACGTAAGCACTCCGATATCCAAACTCTGACAGCATCTTCTAACCCTTACAATAGAGCCGTTCACAATTTCTGTACATCACAAAAGGCAGTCAGTAGTGCTGGCCCAGGAGTTATTGGAGGCGCGCATCGTGGAGGTGAAACATACATCATTCCAATTACAATACAAACATATACTCATACATATATAGCACATCTTCTTGGCGAGGACTTATATAAAAACCTCATCTCCTATCTAACACAGTATCTCAAAGAGCTCGTTCTTGCCTCTAAAACACATGTCGATGAAGCTCTCCTTAGTTTCTACATTCGAGAATGGGACCGATACACGACAGCAGCAAAATACATCAATCATTTGTTTCGATACCTCAATCGCCATTGGGTCAAGCGGGAAATGGATGAGGGGAAGAAAAATATCTACGATGTTTACACTCTACACCTTGTTCAATGGAGACAAACTCTATTCCAATCTGTCCACGAAAAGGTCATGGATGCTGTTCTCAAAATGGTCGAAAGGCAAAGAAATGGCGAGACTATCGAGCATAATCAAATCAAGGCCATTGTCGACTCCTTTGTGTCACTTGGGTTAGATGAGGCAGATCCTACTAAATCGACCCTCGACGTCTACCGATTCCACTTCGAGAAGCCATTCTTGGCAGCCACCGAGGCATTTTACAGAGCCGAATCGAAACAATTTGTTGCGGAAAACAGCATAGTGGAATATATGAAGAAAGCCGAAATTCGATTGGACGAAGAGGAAGAGCGCGTTAGAATGTACCTTCACCAGGATATCATCATCCCATTGAAGAAGGCATGTAACACTGCTCTTATTGCAGACCACTCCGTCATTCTTCGAGACGAGTTCCAGGTTCTTTTGGACAACGACCGATACGAAGATATGGCACGTATGTATAATTTGTTGGCAAGAATTCCTGATGGTCTCGAGCCGCTCCGTACCAGATTCGAGGCCCATGTTCGCAAAGCTGGTCTTGCAGCAGTTTCGAAAGTCGCTAGTGAGGGTGATAAACTCGAACCTAAGGTTTACGTCGACGCTCTTCTTGAGATTCACACACAATATCAAGGTCTTGTTAAACAAGCCTTTAAGGATGAGCCGGAATTTACTCGATCTCTTGATAACGCTTGCAAGGAGTTTGTCAACCGCAATGAAATCTGCAAATCTGGATCGAATAAGTCACCTGAATTGCTTGCCAAATACGCTGATTCGTTGTTAAAGAAGAGTGCCAGCGGAGCTGAGGAGAGTGATATCGAAAACTCCCTCACACAAATTATGACAGTCTTCAAGTATATTGAGGACAAGGATGTGTTCCAGAAGTTCTATTCACGTATGCTTGCTCGAAGATTGGTCCATACTAGCTCTTCATCGGATGATGCCGAGACAAGTATGATCAGCAAATTGAAGGAGGCATGTGGATTCGAATATACCAACAAACTTCAACGCATGTTTCAGGATATTCAAATTTCGAAGGATTTGAATAGTGGCTTCAAGGAATTTGAGTCAGGAATTTTCACTGGAGGCGAAGATAAGCCAATTGATGCCAGCTACTCAATATTGGGTACTGGTATGTGGCCTTTGAATCCACCGAACACAGATTTCACTCCACCAATGGAAATCTCTAAAGCCTATGAGCGTTTTCAAAACTTCTATAACCAGAAGCACAGTGGTAGAAAGCTCACGTGGCTTTGGCAGTTGTGTAAAGGTGAGATCAAAGCAAATTATTGCAAAAACCAAAAGACTCCATATACTTTCCAAGTTTCGACTTACCAAATGGCCATCCTTTTATTGTTTAACGAGAGCGATAAGAATAGTTATGAGGATCTCGCCAAGGCAACACAACTACAGGCTGATGTCCTTGATCCCATACTCGGTATCTTCCTAAAATCCAAAGTCCTCACTATGACTCCAGCAGATGATAAGCCAGGACCCGGTAAAACCTTCCACTTGAATTATGACTTCAAGAGTAAGAAGATTCGTGTCAATTTGAACATTGGTATCAAATCAGAGCAAAAGCAGGAGGTTGATGAAACTCATAAGACTATTGAGGAAGATAGAAAGTTGCTGATGCAGGTATGTAGAATTTATTCATGTATTACGATTGGATTCTCACTAACTTATTTTTAGTCCGCTATTGTTCGTATCATGAAGGCACGAAAGAGGATGAAGCACAGCCAACTTGTCGGAGAAACAATCAACCAGATACGCTCCCGATTCTCACCTAAGATTCCAGATATCAAGAAGTGTATTGATATCTTATTGGAGAAGGAATATCTCGAACGACTTGATGACGATGAGCTCGGATATCTTGCATGATGCATGAATTTTTCTTTAACCATACATCTCTTTCATTGGAGATTCATGATGAATGACCTTTTATGAATTGACGGCTCATTGAAGTTGATTATAAAAGTTAGTAGTCCTCACACGACATTGGCAAAATTTGGCATTAGTTTCCTGCTAGTTATCTTTTTGATCACAGTCAATGGATGAAGAGGCAATAATCAGGCGTATTCATGCATTTTTCATCGTTTTTGTTCATCTCCTTTCTGGTGCCAGTCTTGACCAATTTTCATCGGGCATATTTGGGATGGAAGGGGGAGTTGAGAGAAAGCTACTGGTTGCTTGTTGTGGAAACACATTTTTTGTGTTCTACACTTGAGTTTTTCCTGTTTTTAATTTTTCGTTTTTTTTTTTTGATACCGCGGATACCTAACTCATAACTTTGCACACATCACATTGGGGAAATTTAGTTCTATGGATCAGAACGAAAATACTTATATGGATTGCGCGGTGGGTAGGACTCTGGGATGGAGGTATGGAGGGCAGATTGTTGCATTTCGCAATTGGTCATTGTTGAATTTGATGGCTGAGGAGTGGATGGTCTGAGGGTTGGGAATGTTGTTGTGACGTCTAGGTCTAGGTCTAGGATGAAGAGAGGTGGATGGAGGGATGAATGATGAAGTGGATGATGATTTGGAGGATGAGCATTCAGAAGCGAAGTAAATAGAAGTGTTAATGAATGGGTGAAGTGAAAGTCTGAGCGAAAATCATCTCGTAGACCAGGACCTTTCTTAGGTAAACCGTCTTAGGTAAACATACCTTTTTAGGTTGGGTTGTTAACGTGAAAGCGTACTTGTTTATTTAGTTAATTGAATTAAATAAATAAATTAAATAAATATTTGAGTTTAAAGTGTTTGAGTGTTTGTCTCTTGGATGGGTGGTGTGATATGATGTGATGTGTGATGGTTTGAATGAATAATTCTTTGCAATTGGTGAGATGTGTGTGGGTGAGTGAGATATAGATGATGGTGTACGGTGTATGGTGTATGTATATGGCTCAGCTATGATCTATCTGGTATTATGTATGGATTGAGGATTGAGGATTGAGGATTGAGGATTGAGGATTGTGGATTGTGGATTTTATAATGTAAGTCTAGTACCCTACTTCTGGGCCACCCTTTTACACCAAAAATGATGATTTTTATCTATTAATTATTCAATAATTTGTAACGATACTGTACTGGAGGCAGCGGCTGCCTAAGGTTTCGTCGGGTTGGTAGTTGTGGGTTAAGGCTTTATTACTGTATTCATTTGGAAGTGAATTCGTTATTAGATCAAGTAGAATGTAGATAAACTAATTGATAACTAAATTGAGTATGAAGCTTCTATACTATGAAATTATTCTGATTATATACTAAATCCTTTTCTAAAGTTTTAAAAAATTTATATTTTTGAAGACTTCAAGAAGCTTTGAGGAGTTTATGCTTTTAGAGGCTTCATTATGTGATCTTTATTTGCTTTAGGATATTAATTCTGGTGTCACGATTCATTAATTCACGTGACCTCGAGGACCTTTTGGACCTTAGGGTCCCAGAGGTCCTCAAAAGATGATATAGGGTATATAAACATTCATTTAGTCTCGTAGTTAAGGAGCTTCGTGCTCAACTTAGTTATCAATTAGTTTACCTACATTCTACTTGATCTAGTAACGACTTCACTTCCAAGTGAAGACCAGTGATAAAGCCTTAACCCACAACTACCAACCAGACGAAACCTTAGGCAGCCGCTGCCTCCAGTACAGTATCGTTACATCTGGGACGATTCGCAATCCAGGATAATATAGCTTCTAGGATAATATAGCTCCTAGGATAATTGTTCTGGGACAATTATTATCCTAGGACTTTTATCCTAAGATAAATACCATTCTAGGATACTTGTTCTTATACCTATGTAGTTGCCTAATTTTTTATCCTAAAATCGTTATTATCTTAAGACGCATTTTATCCTAGGACACTTGTCCTAGGATTCCTTATCAATAAGGGAACCGCGGGAAACAGCGGCCCAAACCCCGATACTTGGTTTTATTGTATAATATTAGTCGTGGTTCGTGACAGGGAGAGGAGGGGGAAGAAGAAGAAAAAAAAGAAAGAGGTAGAGATCAAGGGAGAGGATGGGAGTGGAGGAATAGCGGAAGATAGTGAAAAAGAAGAGGGGAAGAGAGTGAAAAAAGAAAGAAATATCTGTGATTTTTACGCTCTTGGGCTAGGTATAGAACAGTATTGATTATAAATGATACTTTTTTTTAAAAAAAGAAATGTATTGGTTCGAATGGAGATGTAGATAGAGATGTAGATATACATATAAATAACAAACTATAGATAGAATCCAAAGCTCTAGAGGAAGGAGAAAAAGAATCAGAGGGTATGAAATGGACAGTAGAGGAAGATGATAGGGGTTTCCAGGAGAGCTATTTATTAACGCTATTATTTCAGTCCTCTGCCTTATCATACGATTGTGTATACATATAGCACGCACCAATATATCTACGATGGCTCGTATTACCCATAGGCTTGTCAGTATTACAGTTCCATCCTATCTCGAAATCGGTGCATTAAACTATAAATAAAATACGACGAAATTTTGTGAGATATATTTGACCCGACAGGTTACGCGCGGAATAGATCGGTGCCATGAAGAATAGAACGACAGCGCGACGATACTGGGTCCAAAGCTTGTCTTCTAAATTAAAGTCCTCTATATATTCCTACAACCTGGGAATATGCGAAGCGGTAGGTTTACCTCCCACGGAGAGGAGTAGCTAGTCACATTTTGAATGCGTTCTAACTTCCAATCCTAGTCATTTAATTTGTATCTACTAGGTAATTATGTACATGGGTTTGATTTCTAACTGACTGACTAACCATCAATATCTGATGTGATTGTAATACTAGAGGACTTGTCCTGTAACTGGCAATGATATTGTAAGATCTAACTTAATATTCTAGACTTGGAAAATAGAGGAGCGGTAAAATAAACAGAGGTGGTCAAATTCTCCTTCAAAAACTTCTGCAAGAGTTAGGAGTTGAGAGATCTCTCTACCTGACGTATTGCTTAAGCGTTTGTTATTAAGATGAAGAATAAGCTATGTGATAATTCTATATACTCTGATTCCTTCATCGATAACTAACCTATGAGTAACTTAATGTTCTAATTATTAGGAATATAAATCATAATATATATCTAAAAATTATCTCGCTTAGACATTTGAGATGTTTATAATGTGATGTATTTCTAATTTTATAAACTCAAGAATCTAATTCCTTTTTATAAATTGATGTAAATTATCAGAATTAGAATTACTTGATATATATTAGATAGTAATATATTTATAAAAATAATAAACTATTTTTATAGATTTATACCTATAAAAACTTTCTTTCCACTCCCAGTGTTGGAAAGTTTTAGACGGTGGACTAACTGCAATACATATTAATTAATCAATGTTATAATTTCAAGTATCGATAGGTATTCAATTGCTTCTTTGTTCTAATTTTAATTAGTAGTCTTTTATATCTCACTGTTAGATCTCGCCGGAATATTAAACTTGTATATATAAGAACCCAAGTAAAGAAACAGCTTATTAGAGAATTAACTCGAAGTATAATATGCAATCATTCAAGAGGTACATTAGAATTTGAAGCACATATCCTTAGTGGACTACTTCACTTCCATGTATATCAAAAATGGTAATTTGATAACGATAATTGGTTCTAAACAGGAATAATATAAAAAACACAAAAAGCCTAATGCAAGACAACCTCCAGAATACAACAAACTTCCCCATCCACCAAACCCCTCACCAAATAACCTCAACCACAATCCACCATTAAACTAGCACAGACTGACATTCCAAAACCTTACCCAAATCATAACCAAAAAGTTCATCCAAAAACTCCCTCCGAGACCGAATATTAACATGCTCCTCCCAAATACCCGGATGCGACAGAAGATACTCATCTCTGGATTTCTGCAAATCCCCATCAGACATCTGCGTAAAATATCTCGATTCAATAGACGCCTTTGCAATCATTGCAGTTCGCTTCTGTCGAAGATTGAAATACGTTGATAATGTTTCTGGAAGTGTGTTTTTGTTGGGGTACTTTTGAAGAAGTGCACCTAGGATGCCTGCATCTTCGATGCTCATGGCTGCTCCTTGCGCGAGGTAGGGTGTCATGGCATGGGCTGCGTCGCCGATTAGACAGAGTTTTCCTGATGTATGAATCCAGGTGTTTAGTTCTGCGTGGGTGTAGAGCTTTTTAGATGTATGTATTAGCAGGGTACTTGAGATAGGGACGATAATCTTACCCTCCATTCTAATACCGTATCCACATGTTCAAGAATCATGCCGATCCTAGATTAATGCATCAGCTGCTGTTGTATTACCTCAACTATGCAAGTACCTTGGATCCCAATCTTTGAATCTCTCTCGAAGCGCTGTACTATCTTGAATCCTATGGTCCGTTCCACAGGGCATATTTGTGTCACACCTGATCATGTCATCATTGTTGCCAAGGTGAACACTAACACGAGAGAAACCAACGTGAAAACAAGATTCAGCAACTTTTCCTCCTTACCCTCCAACAAGTATGACAAGATAGTTGCATTGGGACCAATCCAATGATTATTTCGAGGAATGGTGATAATTTCCTCTAATTCAGGGATACCTTCAAGTTTTTTGATCGGGAATATTACGCGATATGCCATCTGGCCTGTTGGAATTGGCGCACCAGCTCTACCTAGGATAACTTCACGAGCCATCGAATGTAGACCTAGGATTGCAGAGTCAGCCTCGATAAACACTGAATGGTTCACTTGTTGAAGTACTCACCATCTGATGCGACAATCAAGTCTGCAGAATAAGTTTTTCCATCTTGTGTAGCAAGCGTAGGCACCGAAGGATCAATACTGACCACGCGACTGTTCAACCGAACCTTACAACCGTGGTCCATTGCAGCATTCAGTAGTCCACGATGAAGATTAGCGCGATGAACATGCCTATCTCTTCTTAGTCCAATTGTACGACTCTGAAACAATGACTAACCAATAAGGAGACATATAAACATTTTCCGCAGGTTCTTCCAACGGACACTCGACGAGGACCTGACCATCCTTCCAACGCATCATTCTTAAATCAACAGGATAGGAGCAATATTTTTTAATGTACGAATCGATATCCAACCGTCTGAGAACCTTGGACGCATTTGGTGTGATCTGAATACCTGTAGATTTTGAATATTATCATCGGTGTGCTGAATTGTAACGAATGCTTCATTTACCAGCTCCAATGTATGAGATATGTGCAGAGCTCTCCAATATCTCTACTGTATGACCACCTTTTGCAAGCGCAATAGATGTGGTGAGACCAGCAAGGCCGCAACCAATAATCAAGATGTGCTATCTTCTGTTAGAAATGCCGAAAAATCAGACGATGTGGATGAACAAATACCATATTGAAGGTCGATAATTTCGCAGCAATGTTGTTCTTTTTCGGATGGCAGTGAAATAAACAAAATGAAAATGGTGATTGCTTCCTTCTTTTTATGTCTTCATCCATCTGAGCATAAATGGAGTTTACATGTTGTTCGTGAGATGGTCTAAACGGGTCGATCCTTCCGCACTCTCAAAAGGAGGTAATTTTTCGTAACCGAAACTGCCAGGCTGTGTGACTAGTCCTCACAATGACTATGGGTACATAATACATTGTTGCATAGCCGGTATAAAAGAGGGAGTATAAATCAATCAAGCCTAGCTGAATGTGATGTGATGTAACCCGAGGCTGAAAACGCCGAACCAATTGATAACAGACGCAAGTATAAAGATTTTAACAATGGCGAATATACCATAATTACAGAGGAGATCGATAGATTGAAAAGCATAGAAGACACAAATTGAGATGGTGTCTAAAACTTTTGCTAATGTGGTACTGTCCATTTCTCGAAATGTTGTCATTTCATGCAAAGTACTCGAGCAATACCACCAATCTTTAACGATCCAATTCCTTTCTACTAGTTCCCAAATGCTTGAAGTATAGCCGCCCACCAGCATGAGAAATGCTGAACCCTCCCAGGTTTTCGTTAACCCTTTTATCAAAAGCCGTGTGATGAGTCTAAAATCAGCTCGGTCTATTTACAGCACACATTACAAAATACAGCTTCCCATTTAATCGTGACGCCATCATATCAAGGTCTTGGCAAAACTTTCAATCTTGTTTCTTTTGCTTTGCTTCCTCCTCGGCTTTCCTTTTTCCTTCCGAATGCTTTGCCATTTTTTCACTCATGTACCGCCAAGTTCGACTTAATCCAGCCGTGAAAGGCCCTTTCAAGCTCTGACTCGTGCTAGGCCATCCGATCGTTTTCTTGATCACAGTCCTTACTTCAGATCTTAAATCTTCTGAAGGTTCCCGGGCAATCCTTCTTTCGAATCCACCTCCTTCTCTCCTATTAATCTTAGTCCCATCTTCATCCCGGGAGGCTTCCATCATTTGATCGAATTCCAGTCGGGGTATTTGATATTTCTTCTGATATTGGAAATAGAGCTTCGAGCGAAACGCTTTTGGCAATCGTCTCACCATATTTCCCCTTCGAGTCGGGTCCATGTCTTGAGTCAATCGAATATTTGTTGATGGATCGGATGCCCATTCTGGATCGGAGCACTTAGAGTCATTAAAGTTGACATTGGGAAGAGTATCAATAAGGGGCGCATAAAGACGGCGAAAGTGAGGGAGATTATGCCCAACGATATTAGCTACTTTTGAAGGGTCCTCTGTTGGTAAGACCATTCTTGGATCGCCTAGGTAACTAATGTTCGCGATGGTGCCGTATAATTCTTGTTCAGTAAAATCCGGGGGTAGAAGTAGAAGTGCAGTACGTAAAGCAGAGATTAAATTGACCTGGTTTGCTAGACGAACTCTTGCGTCGTCCCTTAGAATTTTCACAGGCTTTTGTAATCGTCCCGCAAGGTACAGCGTTGTCCACTCAGAAAGATCGGTGCATAATGTGTCCAGATTAACGACTCCATATTTGATGAGAGTCCCGTTCACTGTGACATATGGATTGAAATAAACGCCAGCTCCCCATTTCTCCTGCACAGCCGTAACAGCCCCAGATCCAAGGGAGCCGAGTGCCGAATAATGATCTCGGTGTTGGTTTAAGTTGAGGGAATGCCAATGTTGGCTATATGATACACCAAATATAAAATCAATCATCTTAGGAGTACCTCCTTGTTGTTCAACAATTGCAGGAGGTGGTTTCGAATGAATGGATGTAATACTCGAAGGTGTTGCTTGCGTGTGTTTCGACTGCGGGAACACGCCAGATCCATACGCAAATGCGTATCTAATAGGGGCTCTAAATTGCCATAAGATCTGCCTCAAAGCTTCTTTGAACTCATCATTGATCACCATGTGCTGGTTGACGCCGAAATTAGAATGCGGTAGTTCTGAGAACTTTTCGATGTTGTAATTGGGGTTCTCTTCCCAATCTGCTGGAGCTGGGATATCACCCGCCGAACTTGATGAAAAAAATGAAGAGGGAGGGCTGGATGGTTTACGAGAGGGTATCGAGGGGGTTTCGGTAGATGTTGAATCGGAGGAGTTCTCATTCGCAGGTTCTACCTGCGAGCCATTCGTTTCTTTGGAAGCAAAAGCAGGACTATGCGTTATGGAGAATGTACGTCGTATTGATTGATATGGCCATCTTGCATTTGTATATGAAATTGAAGGTCCTACTTTGGCTGACCCGAGAGCTGCTTTCAAAGCCTGCCAAATAGCTGTTAGCTAAAGAGCATAGGAAAACCGGAAGGGATTTGTGCCCGTACAGGGAGATTTCGAATTGGCATTGTATCGGATGATGATCAGATACTGCCTCTGAGAAGGGGTTGGTATCTAATTAATTATTTCTTTGGAGCAGCGAAATGCTGCGAACTTGTCACCGGCTGTATTTCGCCATATGAATACGTTGTTGAATCTCCATGGGAAAGAATGGAGCTCTTCAAGGAAACCCACCTTTTCTTTCTCGAAGACTCTCTTAGTCAGCAGGAACCAGGCCCGCGTGTTCTTTCTTTGGTGTTGGTGTTCCCTTTTTTTGAGTGACGGGAGGGGCCAGGCCGAGTACTAGGTGTAAGGTACCGAATAATGGGATCAAATGTGGATAATGGTGTCGATTTAACTGCAACCGGTAAATCTTGGGAGGGCTTAGGATGGAGTATCTAAAGCTCCGAAAGTTTATTAATCAGACATTACCTAGGTACCTAGTAGGTAAAAGGATGAGCAGAATTTCTCAAAGACATTGATGAAAGGTCGTAGAGGGGATTTTACCATGATATGGCTGACTGACAGGTGAAAAGTCCTGTAGATGGGAGAATCTCATTGTCGGATGTGCATAGCAATGAGGGAGGAATCGAATTGTTTCAATTGTCTAAATTATCTACGAAGGAAGTTACATGTAAAGTTATCCAGTGCCTGAGTTGATGAATTGATTTGGGATAGATGAGCATTATGTGTTGGTTTCTTAATGTGCCTCTTCTTCCTTCTTCATACATCTCGAAGTGGTGCAGTATTAAAACATATGGGCAACAAAGGTAAGCTTGGTGAGTCTTTGTTTCAACCTATATCTGCCGGTCATGTAGATACCTCATCGTAAGTATAGTAGTTAGTGATAATAAACATGCTAGACATCACACACACAGCTCACCTACCAAAGAACGACATTGGGTAAAATGTCATGTTGATGCTAGGAGTATTGATGTAGGTATTCATGCTCCAGTTATACCAGCCAGGGATCTCAACACTTTAGACTCTTTCACCCCGCCAACCATTTCCCCGTATTTTTCTATTTTCTTGGTTTGATTATGTAATCCATATAGCTACCACCATCCATCTCAGCCTTGCATCACAAATTCACGTTTGCGACAATTATCAACTCGACACTACAACAAATCCGCATTTAGCGGTACATAATAGCAATGAGGGCCCATACTCCTCAGGGCTTGGGAGATTCTCAAAGAAGAAGATCTTCGACCAGCGGTGGACATAGAATGAGTATGGGTAGTGCTATTCCTCGTGCTCAATCCAGAGTAAGAATTGATCTTTTACCTTGCAACTCTATTTACATGCAATTGAATTGCCTAACGGAGATACCTTTCTTAGATGTCTATTGCACGCCCATCAAACACTCAACCCAGTTTCGACTTTTTAACAGGCGCGGAGACTACCCATAGACCGCCATCACGAACAGACCGATTCCGACAATCAACCAGGACCGTAATCGATGAAGCTAGAAAGGAGTCACTCTATACTGAGGTCGATCAAGACGCCGATAGAAGGAAGAAAGAATTGGATGAATTAAAGGCTGAAGTAAAGTCATTGAAATACACCATCGACAATCACAAACAAGAGGAAGAGCTTGCAAAATTGAGACACGAAAATGAACTTCGAGATGCCACACGCAAAGCTGAAGAAGATTTCAAGCAAAAACAAATCGCAGAAGGGGAAAGAAATAAGGCTGTGAGACAATATGAAGCTATACTCAACGAAATGAATGAAGTTCGTGACGCTTCAAGTAATAAAAAGACAGCATTAGAGAAGAGAATTCGCAAAGTGGAGGAAAGCAAGCGTATCTTGGAAGAGGAAATCGAGGAAATCAAAACAGAAAGTGAAGAAGGTAGCCGTATACTGGAAAGGCGAGTCTCGGAGCTCGAAACAAGGAACCAGACTTTGCAACGTAGCGTCCAAGATTTACAGGAAGACTCGGATCGAAGAGAGGCGTTATTGCAGGATGTTCAGCAACAGTTGGCTGATAAAGATACGGCATATGGAGCTCTTGAGGCTGAAGTCTTGCGACTCAAAGCACAGACTGGGGATACCGACACACTCGAGGTGATCAAGAGAGAATTGAGCGAGCAGGTCACACATATTAGGAATCTTGAAGCAACCAATCGAGAACAATCGGCCGAATTAAAGCATTATAAGAAGTTACACAAGAGTGTGGAAGTCGTTGAAGAGGAGAAACGAAGCTTGCAGAGGAAAGTCGAGGCTATGGATGATCTACGGAATGAACTTGGAGAGGCAATACTACAAAGACAAAGACTTGAAGATGAACGTTTAGCATGGACTGCATACCTTCAAAATCAGAGTGGTGTTGACGGCCAATTCGAGTTTAATTCCCCGGAAGATTTGGCAAGAGCACTTGTTGAAGAGAGGATGCAAATTGCCACTTTAGTGGAGCGACTGGGTGCTATGGAGTCTGAAATCCTTGACAAAGACAACATCATAGGCGGCTTACAAAATGATAAGAAGTCTATGATTGAGGAGATGGAAAAAGTCAGGGCAGCCGGAAGCAACGCTGGTGGTGGAGATGCCAAGGCTCGTTTGCGACTTGAAAGACAGCGGGCTTTGGCCATCAAGGAAGTTGAATATTTGCGCGCGCAGCTTAAGACTTTCGATGCTGAAGATGAAGCCTTCGGAGCCGGTGATAACATTGATGATGCCAAAATCAAGCGTATTGAAGAGCTGGAAAGTATTGTTGATGAATATCGTCAAGAGGTACAATCCCTTCAAACTGACCTTGCAACCGCCGAATCAGCACAACCTACTACGGCGACTCTTGCTGGTACCAAACATGCACGAGAAGAGACTGAAGAGAACGAACGCATAGGAGTTCTCACTCGGAAAAACCGTAAACTTCAAGACGACATCACAACTCTCCAAACATCACAAAAGCTTCTCCAGAAAGAGCTCGCCGTCACCCAGGAGCGCCTAACAGCCGCAACTACTCACTCTCAGACACGCATTCTATCTCTTCGCTCCAATCCAACCTCCAACTTTGAGGCTATCAAACTCTCCACCATCAGAGCACTCCGTGCAGAAAATGCAGACCTCCTTGCACAGCTCACTACTAACCTTCCGCCTAACGCCTCAGTTCCCCTCTCTACCCTTCAAACTCAACAGGATCTAGTCGCCGAATCTCAAGCTGCACTCAAGGATGAAAGAACCCGAAATGACCGCCTCAAAAAGGTGTGGGGCCTTAAATCCCAAGAGTTTCGTGATGGTGTGTCTTCTCTCCTAGGATGGGACGCTGTGTTCATGCCCAATGGAAAGATGCGAGTAACATCCTTTTACTACCCTTCAGTCGGAGAAGAAGAGAACAGTATAGTATTTGATGGAGAGCGAGGAACGATGAAAGTAAGCGGTGGTCCTGAAAGTAGATTCGCAGGAAGAATAATGGAAAATATCAAATTCTGGGTTAATGAAAGAGGTAGCATTCCCTGTTTCTTAGCAGCCTTGACATTGGAGTTTTATGAGGAGAAAAAGGGTGATGGTACGGTAATGGTCGGTTGATTGTATATACCACGTACCTGGTGTAAATTATGAAAAGGGTCATACGGATAGGTATCTAAGGATATTGGAGTTTAGGTACACGATGATGTATTGAGGAATTATATATCAAATGGTAGTTCGGTTCACTTGATTCTCTCGGATCCTTTTTCAGATTCAGATTTATTATGGATTATGACTTAAGAAACAATAATGAATGATAATGGGTATAAATATTTAATCAACTAATTAACCTATAAAAGAGACCAAAAAAACAAAAACCAAAAAAAAAACAATCAAAACTCCAATAATTCTGTATCCTTCTTATTGTCCCCAAGAAAAGCTCCTCCAATATAAACGCCTCGTTCTTCCAATCGCCAAGAATATAATTATAAAAAGCAACCGTCGACAAATTTCTAATCCAAATCAACTTCATTCTCTCCGTCACCAACTGCGTCAAGTTCTGTAGCCAATGCTGCAAATCAGAAACATTAACATCAGGGTTTTTATAATGCCCCATGAGTTCTAATTAGTGAAGGAGTCATTGCCCAAAACGACCCTAATCAGAAGCATGGAGGAAAGAACCCCACTTAATAGTAGAAGTGTTTTCAATTGTTGTTTATGATTTGAAACAATAACTGCTAAACCAGGCGCCCATTGAAATGCCGGAAAAGAAGATACATTGAAATTCGGTTTGGAAATGTCCTGGTAAGCTTAGACAATGTCGGAAGTAAGTCAACAATCACAGTTGCTTGTAGAAAAGACAGTCTTCAAAGTAAATTCAAACAATCTCAATTGCTTCCAAACAAGCCAACGCCTTGAGACCTTCTGCTTCAAATGCTGCTACCATTCGCTCACACTCTTCACGGAGCTTTTCTTGAGCAACCTCCGCCGTGTGATAAATCCATTGTTCCACCGACATTTGACTTTCTGCTTTGCTTAAATCTCCCGTTTTGAGCTTCGCCATTGCCGTCACGAAATGCTCATGCTCTTCATCACCAAAAAACATCTCCGCATCTATGGCCTCCCACCGCTTACTAGTTTTAGGTGCCATAAAACTTTGATTTGGAGGGGTGTTGGGTCTCTCAGGAAGATGATTTTCCGCATCAGAAGACTGCGGTTCTGTGTCCGAAAATTGGTTATCTTCGGCTGGAGATTGAGGTGGTGACAAGGGTGGGGGAGATGATGGAGGAGATCCTTCCATCCAGAGCAAATCCGAAGCTACTGCCTGGTTCTGCAAGTCTGTGAAGTTTGGTGCTCGTAGTGGCGCAGCGGATGCTTGGGGAGCAACAACACGTGCCGTACTAGCCCTTGTGGTGCGTCTTTTAGGCTCTGGGTTTGGGAGGTCAGGCTGTGAGGCCTCGTCGTCACTCTTCCTCTTTCTACTAGACGTGGTTGATACTGATAGCTCTTTAGAAACTTCAATTGGCTCAACCTTCTTAGCCTTAGGCTTCCGACCCCTAAGTCCGGATGTCTTTGCTTTTGTTGTAGCTGTTGAGATAATGCTATCTCCTTCTTCAACAGCAGCATCGCTAGCAACAGTAATAGCGGATTGTGGCGATAATCGTGATGTTTCGGTATTCTTAGCTTGAGGCTTCCGGCCCCTCAACCCAGATGCTTTGCCTTTTGTTGTGGCTGTAGAAATAATGCTATCCCCTTCTTCAGCAGTTGCATCGCTGGCAACAGTAATAGCTGACTGTGTAGATAATCTGGATGCTTTCGATGGTCTGCCTCTTTTGCCAGTTGTTGATTTTTTCAAGGCAAGTTCTGCATTATGTTCGTCAATAAGTGTGAAAAAGGGACAGTCGGGCGATCGATTATAATGTTCTTCTCTGTGAGATGAGTTAGCTTTTGTAGACACTAGAAACTTTTCCAAACATACAATGGCTTGTCGGATGGCTCCCATCCATCTAACGCCAGTGAACAATAAGTGCAGGTAGCCATATCATTTGAATCCGAAGTTGGGGTATATTTCCAGCCAGCGTTGACCAACTATTACCGCATCAGTGTAAATGTCATCATGGATGAAAGACAGCTCATACCTGTTTAGTCTTACATTTCCAGCCCCTCTTTGCCTCATGAGGCCATCTTCCTGCAAATGTTGCAGTTCTAGCCTCGACCATTCTTAAACTGGCAGGAAACTCCTTGCTCAACTCCTCATCTTGGGCTTCAATGGCAGCAACAGTTGCCCATCCACAATTTGGAGAATGTTTCAAATGTTCTACCAATGGATCATCACCCTCCTCCCAGGCGTCAATGGATCTATGGCAGAGAAAGCAAGCGCAATTGTCTGGATTGTCTTGAGAAGGGTAATAAAAAAAACCTGCTTTTGCAAGCTTTGCGCAAAGTCAGCGGGCGACCGGTAAACAAAGGTAGAGTATGTCGTACCTGTTCTGGCAACAAGAACTTGTGTGGCCATTTGAGAGTTTTTGGAACTCTTGATCCAGCGGTTGATGTCCTACGGCCGGTAACAGGTTGTGCATAACGGTAAGATGCCACTCTGCTCTCAAAGGTAATGTAGTCCGGTGCAACATCATGGACTGCCATTTTGGCAATGCGCGTCGCGTCGATAGGTTCTATTAGATACAACAGTGAGGGGTTTCTATAGCGAAAGGGGTTTTTCTGTGGTTGGTTCTAATTGGAGTTAACTAGCGGCAGTAATTGGCGCGTGTTATTGTACGAAGCTTGGAGAATTGTATGATTTCGAGGGGAGAAAGTGGTGGAGGCTCGTTGATATGTTTATCAAATAGATTCTGCCAACTCAAGAAAGGCGGTGGAAAATCATCAGCTAGTTTTGCGGCATAACCTATCACAAACGAGAATACAGAAACTTTATTTTATCTACAATTTTACCATATATGGAAACCGTATGCCGTTCTTGATCATCCAAATGATCATATCCTACAGTACCAAGCATATGCAAAATGAATTGGTACGCAGCAAGAGTGTTTCCACCTTCACAAAAAAAAAAGTTGAAAATGCTGTCGTCCCACCAAAGACATTCTATTCCAACCCTTTCTTCACCATATCTACTCTACTCTCATGAGCCCTCGAATCAAGCATATCAGTAGAGTGAGACTTTTTCTCTCAGCATGAATTCAATGTACTGGTTTATGGGACCGCCTAAAATAGATAGGCCTCAAGTGGGCAACAGGCGATAGCTTGTAGTAGCTCAACAACTCTATTTTGGGATAATTCCCATGAAATATGATGTTGGAATCTTTGGTGGTTTCCATTCTTCTCTGCTCTCCAAAATTACTATACCCCAACATGAGAAAGAGACAAGCGGTCGATATAGTCAGTATCAAACTACAGAGTGCAATTTACATAATATGAAATGCCATGGGCAATGCTCATACACGGCTTGTATGCATGTGACTGGTATGAACTCTTCGCTTTGTGATATCCAATTGCCAAAACCCCTTCCCCTTCTCTTTCCGAGGAAAAGATGTATGAATCATTTCAGTTGCTACTTCAACGGTGCCTCCATGTGGAGCCCCTAGCCTCGGTCAGTACAAGCTCCAGAAAACGTTTTTCGGAAAAATACCATATTTTGTACTGTTTCCTAGCTGCTAAACCGCACAATTAGCTTCATATTAGTATAAACGAACAGATCCGGACAAATATCACCCATTTGCCTCGAGATCTGAATCATTAGATACACAGAATTTCTATTTCATCATTACTTTTTGCTTCCTACATCCCGGTGCCTATGTTCTTTCCAGGTAAGTTAGAAGCTACTTATCAAGAAATGCGTTTCTAGTGTGATGAGGAACCAAAATGCTTGAAAATTATACTGAATACAACATCCACCCAGGCTTGAATGTCGATAGAGGCAGATTAAAGAGCTAATATGCTTGGCCACGGAAGAAGAATGCCCGGACGGCGTCTTTCGTATTGTCATCATATGGGAAATTGAAAGTCGCTGGGATTGACAAATTTAAACACCTGTTGAAGCAGGTCGAGTTATATACTATGGCCTAGTGTAACGATACTGTACCGGAGGCAGCGGCTGCCTGAGGTTTCGTCTGATTGGTAGTTGTGGGTTAAGGCTTTATCACTAGTCTTCACTTGGAAGTGAAGTCGTTACTAGATCAAGTAGAATGTAGGTAAACTAATTGATAACTAAGTTGAGCACGAAGCTCCTAAACTATGAAACTACTCTGACTATATACTGAACAATAAAGGGGGCCCCTAGGAGCTTTCTGGCTCCTCAAGACTCCTTATCACGCGATTTCTGATGGTGCGTGCGCATACGATCTTCAGGTGACCAAGATCACATACTAATTCGATGAAATCTGATCGTGTTTGCACACGGCCTAAGCTCTCCTAATTAATCAGTTTGCTACCATCGTAACACCATCAATCCTAATGGTGAATCGTGACAAGCACCTGTAGATGTGTTACGACGGATCTCACATACCTAACATCACGTGATTAGCATCATGTGATATGAGGATCCCAGTAGGCTCAGCTGTCCCAGTACAACTGGGACAACTGGGAGCACTGGGACGCATGCCACGATGGTCTATATAATCAAGATGGATTTCCTTTGTATAGAGCTTCGTGCTCAAGATCAATCATTTAGTATACTCTACTATTAGTTACGAATTGCATTATTGTCATTACTTTAAGTCCCTGCTTGACGCCTAGTTATAAACCACTTCGAGAGCCTAGAGCACTTCCACGTGATCTAGACGGCAAACCTCGTAACACATATTTCATTTTAGTTTCAGTTTAATTTTTGATATTATATTTTATCTATTAGATATAAATAAATAAATAAATAAATAAATAAATAAATAAATAAATAAATAAATAAATAAATAAATAAATAAATAAATAAATAAATAAATAAATAAATAAATAAATAAATAAATAAATAAATAAATAAATAAATAAATAAATAAATAAATAAATAAATAAATAAATAAATAAATAAATAAATAAAATGTATTCTTTTACTAAAAGATTAATACTCTTATTATATTTACTTTATATAGGTATCTACTCTATTCCCAATACCCTAGTTATTTATAACTTATTCTTTAAATGAGGTAAATGAAATCAAAAATCAAGTCAAAGCGCCGTGTCCCGAAATTAAACAGATAGCATACCTAGCAAGTAAACAGATAGCATACCTAGTAAGTAAACAGACAGGGCTTGATAGATACTTCATACTCCGTACGGTAGAGTCAGTCAAGGTAAAGTAAAGTAAGGTAAGGTAGTAGACGGGAGAAAGAAAAAAAAACAAAATTAGTGGATATGGATGGATATGGATATCGCGTGGTATGTGCCGGGATTGATTTACGGAGTAGGTTATTAGAGGAGGGGGTCGAGCCATGCTTGTTTCGATCTTTGAGCCGCGGTGGGTATGGGTGTGTGTACTGGGTTGGGTAGGTACTAACTGGGTGTTGCGCGATGTGTGATGTGATGGGGTGTGATGAGATGGGATGTAAGATGTGAGATGTGAGATGTGATGTGATAGGAGGTGTGACGGGTTGTAAGGCAGAATTGAAGGCTTTTCTATGTTTGATGTGTGATGTGTGGTTTTGGGTTTGTGTAGTATTGGGATTGTGGTTGGGGTGGTTATAGATTAGATTGGATTTGATGGGTTTGTGATGATGATGAGTGGATATGGATATGGATACGGATGTGGATGGGATTGAATCGTGAAATACAACTCCGAAGTAAACTTTTTTGTGTTGAGTCGACTGGATTTGCAGATCGGAATTATATATGATAAGGTTACTACTCGAGTACATTACTATAGACAGGAAGAACATCTACTTTACAGCCTTACATTCTAAATGCGGCAGAAGCGTTTGGGGTAAAAAATGAAATAAATTTCTATCCCTTTCAATTTCATCATACATACATAATCAAATATGAGGCCCGAGGGAATGGATGTGGTTAGATGTAGATGCAATTAGTTCTATTGTGTTTGGATGAAATAGAAGATAAAGTACGAAGTGCGTTGATGAATTCATGAATCATGGTTATACGAGATTCCTGGTAATTATATGTGTTGTTAAGATTTTGGATCTTTGATCTTTGATCCGGTGTTTACACGTGGAGGATTTGATCGGATTTGAGATTTGAGATTTGAGATCGAGATCTGGTTGTTGGATGGATGGTACTGGTATAAAGAGGTATCCAATATATGAAATATCAATGAAATGAATGGAGTATAAATATGAAAATGTGATGTAAATCCCTTAACCGCTGTTTCGAATACATACAAAGTGAGCAATTCATATTTCCTTTTGAGTTAAAGTTTCTGGTTCACATTTGTTATATATATATACTCCGTACGCATTGTGATACTAATAACGAGAGAAGGGATAAAGTTGCGAGTAAAGTGGAATAGAAGTGGAGATCATTAAGAAGATCGGTGAAGCTTGGGGCAAATAGTGGGTGGTGAGTTATGGCGGCCACGAGGTATGTTGGGTTTGAAGCGTGGTTTGATGATGGAGGGATTGAGTAATTCATGGATTAAAGATTGGGATGTTTGGGATTCGGGGTCCAAGGGACTGAAGATCTTATTCATTATGTGAATTGGGAATTTGTAGGTAAAGAGGTAAAGTTAACTTTAGATTTGTAGGGAATCTCATTTGAAGATATAAATATATATACCCGCGGTAACACGACATATTAGGAAGCGAACTGCCTCGATGCAAGTACTTACTTTACTGTACTGTGCCGGTATATAGCACAGACTTTGTTAAAATGGTGAGAGAAATTGTAAGATGTTACTTCATTCGGTGAGAGATGGACAACATTTGGAAACAGGCATCGTGAGAAATCATTCGCCCAGACCTTTGATAGACCGAACTGTGCCTTGTCGAACTGTCAATCGCTAATCAGGTTTGTAGATGTTTTCTTATTATATTGCCAGCTGCTATTTCGGAAATGGCTTAAGAATAGCAGCGCGTAGACTTTTGGTAGATCTTTGGACAAGGTTCGAGTATAGCACAGTACTTATATACATCTGATCGAAAAATAGGAAATAGTATATCGAGTAGAGTAAGTAGCTATTGTTAATATAACATTACCTAGATACTAATGATATCTATCATCAAATGTTGAGGTCATAAGGTTGAAACTAGGTTGACATCAATACATTTCTGATGCATCCAATCATCCCTCTCTTCCTCCGTATATTCATCCAGTTACTTTCATTAAAATTGGTGAGAATTACTAAATTTCCGAATAGTTGCAGATCTAAACGTGGATGCCCGGCTGATGACTTTAAATATCAAATCCTCCGGCAATCAATTATATTACAATACCCTAGCTTACATTTTACCTCTTTACCTGACTTTTAAGGTTTATATTGAAGTAAGAGCAGGTTTTCTCCATATATAGGAAAGTATGAAATACCAAGTACCTACGTATCTACTCAGCTTGAATTGACAACTATCAACCAAAGGCTCATACTGTTGTTATACCAGGTATTCGGATCTTATTTCACTAACTCACTCTCTTATAATTTATTATTCGAGTACTCATTTCAAATATTATCTGTATTTGGACTTCCCTATATATCCACCTCCTTCACCATTGTTTGATCTGGAATTAAGAAATACCTAGAATTCGCCTAGATTCATTTCATTGACAAAGTTGCGAGGAGCTAAGACCATCTCTCTACCTCATTCATCGATTCATTCGATTCATTCGAGTCCAGTGTCCACCCTTTCACAGACAATCAATCAATCAAACAAATCATCCCAACCTCCCCTTGTCATCTTTCTCTAATCCTCGAATCTCTTTGTTCATAAAATCTTAATAAAAAAAGGATTTCATATTATCTCTTCCAAAAACCTCAAATCACATCACACACATTGCAAGATCAGTACAAAGACAACCAAAACCTAAAACAATTAGCTTTGTTCGCTATAAAAATTCCGATCCAAAAGGAGAGAGAAAATTCCTTATTGACCTCTGCCTCGGGTGATTCTGTCTCACTAAAACAACCCATCCGCTTCTTGTGGGCTGTGGAGACTCGGTATTGTACTGAACGGCATTTCAAGAATATATCCTTCTTCAAGTCTATTTCCGTCACAACTCAAACTATCATCCATCGATCTCATTAGTTTTACCCTGAGCTTCTTCACAACTTATACTTACGAAATCTCGACTCACAATAATCCTTGCCCAAATTTATACATTTTCAACAATACAATTGATCCGGATCGATAGCCTCGCGAATCGTGTTGGATATCGAGTTGGACTAAGGATTGCACTAGAACGTCACAACTCAATTAAGTGACGACAAAACTCCCGACAACCATCAGCAAACGGTATATAACGAATAAGGATCAAATCATCATCATTATATTCATCGAAATAATTACAGGGAAAGCGGGGCTGCTTCTACAGCCAGGCAGGTGAAGCACGATGGGGGCTTGTATGAGCTCGAATGTGGAAGATACGGAACAGAGGAAGAGAAGTCAAAGGATTGATAAGACGTTGGAGGAGGACTCGAAAAGACTTCGACGAGAATGCAAAATCCTTCTACTAGGTATATAATGGACCATCTTGCGGTCTTCGAGACAAAGACAAAAGTGATACAGTACTAACCATCATCGAAATAGGTTCGGGCGAGAGTGGTAAATCAACGATAGTCAAGCAGATGAAAATCATACACCAGAATGGGTACACCGTAGACGAGTTAGCTTTGTATCGATTGACGATCTATAAAAATTTGATTGATTGTGCAAAAGCATTAGTCGGTGCAATGCGACAGATGGAGATCGAGCCAACGAATCCGGCAAATAAGGAGTACGGTTCATTTCTATTAGAGTATATCGTCGACCCAGATCCTCATACACCACTTAATCCCAGGGTTGGCACCGCTGTGGCATCGGTATGGAAGGATGGATCTATGGAACGTTTGTTAGCAAGACAGAGTGAATTCTATTTGATGGATTCAGCACCATAGTATGTAATATGTAGCCTTTGGGCATAAAGAATGGTTCTAACTTTCTATAGCTTCTTCGAAGAAGCTGGAAGGATAGCAGCACACGACTACATCCCTACGGAAGCCGATGTTTTGAGGGCCAGAACAAAGACAACTGGTATCTACGAGACAAGATTCACCATGGGCTCATTGAGTATACAGTCAGTGTTTATGATACGAGCTTCCAACTTTCAACACTAACTTTGTGATAGCATGTTTGATGTGGGTGGACAAAGAAGTGAGAGAAAGAAGTGGATTCATTGCTTTGAGAATGTCACCTCAATCATCTTTTGTGTTGCTTTGAGTGAATATGATCAGGTTCTTTTGGAGGAGAGTAATCAGGTAAGAGTTCCCTCTATCATCCCAACAACAATCCTAACAATATATAGAACCGTATGATGGAGAGTCTGGTCTTATTTGATTCGGTCGTGAACTCAAGATGGTTTATGCGAACCAGTATTATTCTATTCCTCAATAAAGTTGATTTGTTCAAACAAAAGCTTGGTCGATCACCTCTCGAGAATTACTTCCCGGATTATTCTGGTGGAAATGATCTGAATAGAGCAGCAAAGTATTTACTTTGGAGATTCAATCAAGTTAACAGAGCTCATCTGAATTTATATCCACAGTGAGTCCCACGCAAAGCCGCCCCAGATTGTACACATTCTAACATGAATAGCCTTACACAAGCCACCGATACTTCGAATATTCGACTCGTATTCGCTGCTGTTAAAGAGACGATATTACAAAACGCTCTCAAAGACTCGGGCATACTTTAATCAAATCAAATAGTATGGTCCATGATGAATAATGTCCTAATTTATATAATCCATTTCATATTGACTGGAAATTGGTGTTTGGTTTAGGAGTTTAGGGAACGATGTGTGATAAGACTTCAAGGTGTATGCTGCATGATCTGGATTTGGATGACTCTCGGTAGGCAGGAAAGGGGATGATGGTAATGCATGAACAACGATTTCTATGTCGTTTGAATTAGGTTGGTGGGGTAAGGGTATCACTTCCATGATTTTTATATATGTGTGGAATTACATATTGCAACTGTGAGGACTCTGGCGTTTCAAGGGACAATTGGGAAATGGGATCGGTTTGGTATTTGGGAAAAATGCGACGAAATGGATGGACTGGAACCAGCGAGATTTTA
The DNA here is from genome assembly GCF_000146945.2 of Sclerotinia sclerotiorum 1980 UF-70. NCBI lineage: Eukaryota > Fungi > Ascomycota > Leotiomycetes > Helotiales > Sclerotiniaceae > Sclerotinia > Sclerotinia sclerotiorum. The sequence goes on from NW_001820826.1 coordinate 208,072, forward strand.
GCATTTGCGTATTTACAAAACGGGATAGATCGGGAGGATCTAACCAGTGTCATTGTCATCATATTGGGTGGAGGGATTGGTGGATGGAGATGGGGATGGAGATGGAGATGGGAATGGGAATGGGGATGGAAGTGAAATAATGATGATGATGACGATGATGGTGTAGAAATTTGAGTAGGTAATGAGCGATCAGATCAGATTCAGTGTTGATTGTTTGATGCTTGAATTGAGAAATTATTTACAGATTATTTGTATGTATATGGGTGTATGTGTTGTAATATTGATTGAATAGTTTATAGGAGATGTGATGTGAAGATGATGGTGATGGTGATGAGGGTATACAGAAGGATGACTATAATGAAGATGATTATAATAGATAGATAGATATTAATAATGTATTAATTATATATTTGAGAGATGATTATATGTATACTATAAGGTTATACTACATATATATATACCTATAATAATATCTTTTAATATAATAATATAAAGTTATAATTAAATAGTTTTATATAATATATTTATATTACTTCTTTTGTTAAATATTAATTTGATACTATCAAAAAGAAATTAAAAGATAGTATATTTGATAAATTTGATGTATTTGATAGTATTTGATTCGCTCCCCCTCTCTTGGATTTTTAGTAATTTTTTATCTAGTACTTAACTGGTGTTAAATTGATATCTAATAGGTT